>NC_064873.1:2982500-3135767 GCF_943734745.1 Anopheles darlingi
TCGCAGCCGCACCTGCGTGGAAAGGGGAAGTGGAAGTAGAAGTAGCGGTTTAGTTGTGTAACACTGAAACTGTTACCACAACACTTCCGCGACACTAAACTCTCGACCATTACCGTACGTCATGCGGCATCGGTAGCGTCGCACCGCGGTCCAGCAGTATCTTCAGGATCTCGTAGTTGTTCTTGTGGGCGGCCAGGATCAGGGGGGTGATGTCGGCGGTAAACGAGGACGAGGACCGGTCGACCGCTTCCCAGCTCTGTGTTTGGAGGAGCACAAAAGAGAGAGAGAGAGAGGTTTTTTTAAGGTTTTTTTTTTAAATTTAACGGCTACATCCTTACGTAAGGATCGCCCGGCACATGGTTTTCCTCCTCCCACAGCAGCAGCGTCTCGACCGCCTCCACGTACTCCTCCTTGATGGCGTGCAGCAGCGCATCCTGTGGAAGGCAATAAATGTTAGTTAGTGGCGGTATTCCGCGTAGTAACGGTAGTAGTATTGTATTGCATTGTATACACCTACCTTCACCTTGATCCCTTCGCGAAGCAGCAGATTGATCAGCTCGATGTTCTCGTTCTCGATGGCCGCTATCAGGGCGGAGCGGTTCAGCGGGTCCACGCAGTTGATGTCGAACTCTTCCGGGTGTTCCTTGTTCTCCTGGATGATTCTGGAAATGAAAGCGCATCAGGTCAAGGCCGGTAATGGTCATCATCATCATCATCATCATCTGGTGACCACTTCGTCACACCACTTTGCCAACCGTTACGTAACGTGCAAAGCACTTCGCACACACACCACCACGCAGGGGAGTGATGTGAAGGGAAGGGATGCGCGAATGAAGAAAGTAAGACAGACAGGACCAGACAGCGCCCACCCTCCAGGGCACCGGGAACTTGTAGGGATTCCGAGGGGGCGTACCAAGCACTCCTCGGTGTAGACACTGCTGGGTGGTGCCCTGGAGACCAGCTTCCCCTGTCTCCGTTCCTCCCCGAGTCTCGTGAAAGGAGGAACTTCGGCGCTCCGGATCCGGTTTGATTGTCGGTCCAGTAACGCGATTTGATGGCCGAGATGGAACCGGCGGGGGTTGCAGTGGGTGGTACCACCCGGGCCCTTCTGCTCTGCCCTTACCTTCGCACGGTTGCGCAATCGCCCCGCTCGGCACTGAGCAGAAAGCGCTTCTCCGTCTTCGTCAGCACGATGTCCTGGATGTCCAGATCGAACTGGGAGGTGGCACTCTTGAGCGAGCGGTCCCCGCCACCGCCACCGCCGGCCGCCGACCCTCCCTCGCCCAGCGAGCCCGGCCCACCGATGCCATCCTCGAGCGAGACCGCCGAGGCCGAGTTGACGAGGTTTTCGCGCGACTCCGTCGCCTTCCTCATCGCACCCAGAAGAAGGAGGAAAAGGAGGAGCAGGAGCAGAAGAAGAAGGAGGTAGGTAGGTAGGTCACGTTTGCTTGTTGCTGTTGTTGTTGTTGCTGTTGATTTTTGCTGTTGGTATTGTTGGGTGTGGACTTTCTGTGTGGTTTGCTTTTTTGCCGCTTGCTAGACTATGCGTGCTGAGAGGGGGCCCCACTGCAACGTCACCGCACTCTCCTTCACACCCACACACACACACACACACACACACACACACAGAACCGGATGTGGATTCACATTGCGGGTGCACAGCAAACCGAGACGAATTCAAACATCCGGCGGCCACCGATCCGGCCGATCCTTGCTCGTCTCGTCGGATAATTCGGCTGTAGTACACTGTGCACAGTCACACACACACACACACGCGCGCGCCCGCAAACAAACGATCGTTAAAGGGCTCCGGGAAATTGTCCTCTCTTCCTCTCTTGCTCTCTCTCTCGCTCGCCCTGTGTCTCTGGGTCCGGTGGGCAACTGGCCGACGAGCCACGGGGACACCTGGCAACGGTCAACGCTCGCTGGCTTGTGCTCGTGCTCGTGGTTCTGCACCGCTCGAGCTGCCCATCGAAAATGGCCACCGCAGCAGCGCACCTGGGGGCTCGGTGCAGCAGACCCAGTGTACTCGGTGTCGGTGTGTGTGTGTGTGTGTGGTTCGACCGCTGTCCCGGTGGTCAGCTACTTTTTGCCTAATTAAATTAGCGAAATTATGTCAATATTGGGTGATGTAACACCAGTCCACCCATGCCAGCCTAGCATACCAAAAAAAACCACCACCACCACCCTCCATCATCCCCCAATGGGAGGCCGGCACTACATCTACTTCGGGGGCCTCGGCTACGGTAGGGAGCCTTCCACAGCGAGTTCCGCATTGTTGGCCATGAGCTGGAGCAAGGGAGGGGGGGAGGGAGGTAGACAGGAAGAAACAAGAACGACCGGACGGTCAGGGGCTTCTTTCGGGGCTGAGGGACTCTGCCAAAGCCAACCGATCGGGCTATACTAGAGGAGATGCAGTCAAGGTTGGCGGCCACGGCAGTAGCGCGTTCCGGGATCCTGGGCCCATTGCCATGCCATTGTTCGATTTGTTGCTGCCATCCATAGAGGAGGAAGAGGGAGAGAGAGAGAGAGTCAAGTGGAGAACGGAAAGGATATCATGATAAACTTAATTAATTCAACGCAAGGCATGCACGATCGTTGAGCGGTGCCGAGGGCTGATGAAACACATACCGAGGAGCATTCGATTCGATTCGTACCGCTATCCTGACCCCTTCCTGAGCCCTAGGCGCCAGTGCAGCACGGCGGAACGATCGCTTCCTCGCGCGCTATCCTTTGCTATCCTCCCTCCTCCTACTAGTCGGCAGCATGCGAGTACGCAGGTCGCAATCGATACAACATGGGTATAGCATGGGGATAAGCGCTCCATAGCCTCGGCGAACCTGCGAACCTGGCAGTGGAGGCGCTGTCAGCCCCGGACCTGCTCGCGCAGGGCATGCTTTTCCTTCCACCCCCCCAATAATCAATAGGATGTAGGAGAAACGAACGCACGTTACAGGATAGACGATGCATTGAATGCCTTCGGATCGGTTATAACGCGCGCACATCGCACACACACAGCAAGATACACACAAACACGAAAGTACGAAAGGTTAGTAACTTTGTCGAACGCATTTGAGTTTATTAAGGCCCCCGGGGTATGGAAATGTTTATGAAGTGGCGCAATGTTTTCTCCCGCGTGTTCCCGCTCCGCTTACGTTACGATAGTGGTAACCTTCATTAAGATAAAGCACTCGTGGTAAATAGGGTTTCTTAATGCGTGTGTTTTTTGTTGTTGTTGTTATAAGTTAGATTTTAAGTCTTCGTCCCTGTACACACGCGTTACCAGGCAAACCATCGGCGAGAGACAGAGAGACAGAGAGAGAGTGAGAGTATGTCTGTCTCTGTGAGTCCTACGATCGGAGTAAAACGGATCGGTATATCATGGAGGGGGGTAGGACTAGCTGCAGCAATACACAGTAGAGCGAGCCACCCAAACGTGGGACCACGATTGCGGGTCCCGAGTTAAGTCAAGTCGAACTCAATGCCTCAATTCCGTTTTTACCGGGTTTTTCTTCTTCCGTTGTTTGTTTTTTTTTTGGCTAAGATCAGCGGCCCCTTAAAGGTCCGTCACCGGACCGGTCAGCATCTGGATGTACGGTAGGTTGTCCCGCGGTGAAACCATACCGTGTGCACCGGTACCGCCCGGCACGGTTGTGCTGACCGGCCCTGGTCGGCCCGCGTTTGGCAACGAATCGGTAGGCGACGTGCCGTTCCGTGCGCCTCCCTTGCTGTGCTCGATCTCACCCTGCAGCGAGAGGGTACGGCGGGTGAGGGCCGCAATGTGATCCTCGTACAGGCCCTGCACACGCAACGCTGCCTGCAGCTGCTGGCGCAGTGCCAGCGTACAATCGTTATCCGAGGTATTGGCGGTGGTGACGTGATCGAGGTGGATCGAGCTTACATCGTCCCGCACCAGCAAGCCGGTGCGCGGTGAGGGCGGTGCTTTGTGGCTAGTGGCGTTGGGCAACGCCATCTCGTAGACGGTTCCCTGCTTGGCACCATACTCGCCATCATCCGATGGTACCGGCGGTATCGATAGCCGTGCAGCAGCCGCCGCTGGATAGTAGTGGTGATGTTGCTGCTGCTGCTGCTGCTGCAGACAGTGGTCCACGGTTCGGCGCATCGTCACACCACTCGCTACGAGCGGCTGGTGCGGGGTTGCTGGTTGACCGTGGGTGAGGTTGCTCGGGCTGTAGTTGGCAGGTGCGTGCGCCAGCAGCTGCTGCTGCGCCATCAGGTAGTTCATCTGCAGCCCGAGGTTGGCCACCTCCGATCGCATGCCCTCGAGCGCCGACTTCATGCCGTCTACGTCGGTGCGTACCGACTGGAAGTTGCGCTTCAGGTCCTCCACGTCCCGCGTCAACCGGGTCAGCGTTTCGTTCTGCATCCAGGAGCGATCCTCCATGATCGAGCGCATGTTTGCCATGAGGGCTTCCTCGCGGATGCGCGAGTTTTCCCGAATCTCGCGCACCATATCGGAGATGACGCCCGGGCTGTACGATTGATGGAAGGCACCACCACCCTGCACGGACGCGTGCACCGACGGTGACGGACTGTGTGCTCCTAGGCTGTGGAAGCGCGAAGCCGTCGGCAAACTGTTACTGCTGCTGACCGCGCTTCTCGGTCGGCTCATCGTCTCCGAATCTCCTGACGGGCGAAAAAAAAAGGGGTAGCACGAGACAACGTTAGCCCAGCAAACCAAAATTCAAAGCTCACGCTCAATTTGGGTTTCACTTACGCATCTTCTCGCTGATGGTGCGATTGATCGATTCCGTCGAGTGTTTGATGGCCTCCATGATGGCGGAGAGCGTCGTGCAACTGAGTTGAGGTGCTGCTGCCCCGTCCAGATCGCGCCCGCTACCAACCGCCGGGTACTGGGTGCCTCCTCCCCGGCCATAACTCTCGCCCACACCAGCCAGATCGTCTGATAGGCGACGGTGCCGATGGTGGTGCTTGCCGTGATAGCCGTGCGTCCCTTTCTTGGCGGCGAACGCGTGCGAGTCGGTCGTGGCCGCCAGTGCGCTCAGCTCAAGGTCATCGTGAACGACCTGCAGCAGGGAGGTTTGGTTGTCGGCGGTGGAATCAAGTAGGACGGACGTGCCGCTGCTAGCCGTCGTTCGGTGGGATTCACTATCGGACGAGTGAATAGACATGAGCTCGCTGCTTGCGTGCAATTCAGATAGATAGACAGTGAAAGAGAAGGAAGAGATGCAGAAAGAGAAATAGATAGAGGGCGCAAGCGAACGACCACTCCGGAGCATGGCACAGCATAGTAAGGGGGAAAAAAAAGGGTGTTAGGACATCGCAACACCGTACATGCGTGTTCGGTGGCGTTTCTTCTCTGGTTGCCTTCATTTCTTACCGTTGCGCTGCCGAATGGTTCGTTGGTGAGCTGTCGTTAGTGGCTGGATTTCTTTCCTCGATTATCTTATCGGAAGCGCGCGCGGAACGCGGGTGCCTCGTCCACGAGTAATCCGAACCCTCCGGAATGCGTGTCAGCGTTGCGTAACTCTCGATAACCGCTCGATCCGGTTCGGAGTCGGGACTGCTGGTGAGGTCCTGCTGCGTTGTTCATCGATGAGCCCGAAAACGAAAGAAAAGCAAGAAACATTTTAAGGCTGGATGGATGGAAAACCCCCCATCCATGATACGATAGCTTACATTCTTTGCGGTCGTAGCTCTGGCCGATGGTACAGCTGCTCTACCCACCAGGCAACCGCCGCTATCTGCAAATAACGAAATGAGAGAGTGTCATTCGAACAGTTCGAACAATGAAGCGCGTTACCATACAGAGGTCCTAAAGGCTGATAATACGACCATCATCAAAGCGGTCGATGAAATGTTCAGCCCGTGTTGGCCACTGCGTACGGACCGGGCTGAACATTATGTGTTCGAAAGCAGCAAACCGATACGCATCACGATCAAAAGGTGCTTGTTACGAGCGCCTAACAAAATATGTTGCGAACCGGCGTAATCGCATACAAGACGCATAAAGGAGCAGATTTTGCACAATCCGCCAACGAGGAAGCGGTGATGGGTGGGTAGTGGAATCGACGATGCACCTTGTCTCGCGGAAAGAATCGGAAACAAATGGCAAGGCTGGCACCCGCAGCAATCGATGCTGAACGGGCACAAACACCGGTAATATACCGATGGTCACGGATGGTTAACGATCGTGCGGAGCCAGTGCACTGTGAAGCAAGGCAATCGCGCACCGGCGGTTCGATTCGATTCGAGCACGGCGCTAACATTGACCCCTTCTCGGTTGGAACGGGTTGTGGCAAGCGCCGCTAGGAACAAGGCAAACACGCAAAGCATGTTGTATTGTAGTGGGTTTGGCCAAGAATCATTCGCGTATCATCTGCCGCCGCTACGCGGGTTTAAGCTGCAAGGTGTAGCAGTCCTGAGTGCTCCTGACAGCATTCGGTTGATATTTACCATCAGTAAAGCTACCATCGGGGGAGAGGTTCGTTTCCGGTGCTGCTGCTCTTACGCTCTCCATCGCTGGCCACCTGAAATGGTACAAACGCAAGAGGGGCATTATGGAAAAACGCCAGATCATCATACAGTGGGATCTCGATCACGAGTTCAGTCGGCGAACGGTCGTCAAATGACGCCATCGGAAGAGGTATAGGAGCAGGGGATGGGATTTGGATGGCCGACCTGCTTCAAATTAATCGAAGTCGCTGGTCGCCCTTCCTGTGGCTTCCTGCCTCGTGTCACAGTTTCGTAATACAGCCACTGTGGAGCGCAAGCAGGTGCGAAGCCACTCTACGCTACCAGCTTCAATGACTAGGACGCCCTCGAGCCCTCGGAACCACCATCAAATGTGAACGAACGTAAGGCACAGCTGTTCAAGGGGCCTGCTCAAGACACCCCTCGTCGTTCAGGCCACAGAGGGCCCGCGGTTGTAGTGGATTATGATCTGCTCTAAATTAAGCTAAGCAACAAAGCAGCAGCAGCAACAACAACAACAACCAGTCAGTCAACTCCAGCGCAGAGAGAAGGAAAAGAGAAAAACACAAACGCGGTGGGAAAAACGCGAGGAAACTAGACAAACGAAACTAAAACGAAAACCGGGAAGGTTTCATTGCCTTCCCTTTGGGCTCATTCCTGTTGCTCTGTGTGCGACCCCTTCCTCTAGGGCAACGGGAGTTCCGTTGGCGTCACACAGCGTCTTCGCGTCTATCTTCCGACGGAAACCCCATTTTCCATTCGCCGCACCGGGGGGGCACACCGTTTTTCCACGCACACTTACTACGACACACACACACACGCATGCACCTTGACACACTGCCTAGGCAGTTCGGTTACCTGTCTGCTGGTTTCTCGGAAGGGGTAGGAAGGTTGATGGTGGTGTCGGTTGCTAGAAGACGGTTGAGTGCTGAAGAATGGGGTACTGGGGACCGGAGGGAAGACCGCTATTAGATTCTTCGACGCTTACTGCGTGCGTGCGTGTGTGCGTGTGTGTGTGTTTGCCTTTCACTGCACCACGAGTGGCGCTTGGCCCAGGGGGTGTGTGTTGCCCCTAGCTACGGACCGGTCGCCGAGCGGTTGACTTGAGCGGAACGGAATGTCGCTTTCTCACGATCACGAGCACCCGACGGTACGTCACGCACCGTCATCGTTGTCGTCGCGTCGTGGTTGTATTTGAAAAACACTAGGATGGACTTTTGCGACCGACTGACGAATCATCACAACCGCACTCCCCTCTCCCTCCCCGGGACCAGCGTTTTGTGTCGGTGCATCTACCGTTCCCGACGTAACGATCCACTCGATCACCTGGTCACTGTATTCTATCCGCCCCCCAACCAAAACGCAATGGGTCCGAAAAGGTAGAAGCAAGTTTGGTGGTGGTGGTGGAGAGGAGAAGTGATAGCAGAACGCGATCACGCACTTCCTTACTTACCTCCGGGGCGAATGGCTGTAATTCAATTAAGTACACCGCACACGGCGTACGGACCTAGCTTCAAACGCTAGCTGATGACAATTACTGAAAGGCGACCCCCAAGCAACATTTTTGTTCGGCCAGTGAGAGCCAAAACAAAGAGAAATTCGCTTGCTGCCAGTTGCCGTGCTTATGTTGGTTAAAGGGGCAAAAACGACTCAAATAGGACCTCCCACTCACGGTGAGTTTGGTTGAGTGACCGAAAAAATCGCTATTTTTTACGTTTTTGATCAGGCAACTTATTCTATTGAATACGGGAACGTGAATAAATGAATTTGGGAAGCGGGGAGGAGTCGAAAAGTGGCAATTTATTAGTTAAAATATGAGCTTGAAAGTCACTCAGTAGCTCACAGTGTGTGCGGTCGGCCTCAGTTCAGTCCTTTATCGAGCTAACGCGTCCTGATGTCAGAGTGACTCGCTTTTGAGTGGTTTGTTACTTGGGTTGTTTACGCAGTTGCTGTGGGGTCGATGCTGAAGCCGGGTTTAATCTGAAGCCCACTTGATTGTCTTTGGCATGCAATTTTGGTGTTTTCAAGATTAATTTACCTCTTCTCTCCCCACCCCCTGTGCATCTGTCGTCGTTTTCGCATGGTGCCGCGAAACAAACGTAGTTGCGTAGTAAATCGAGAAATTTCACTAAAACCCCGCCCCAACAGCGCCATCTAAACGTGAAACTAGTGAACCAGTGTTTGTGAACTTTAACAAGCGCTACCTTGCGTTGAGAAATTTAAAATTCGGTTTTGGTGGAATTTTTAAATCACGTCGCATATTTATTCAGTATAGGATATTTTATTAGCCGGAGGAAGGCGACTAGTGGGAAGAAGGTTAGAGAGAGAGGGTACGGCGAAGAATGCAGCGCATATGTATCGCACAAGAATGCACAAAGGCTACTAGGCGCTATTGTTTCACCATTTATTTGCGTGTTGTACAGCGTGCAAAGATCCGTTTTTACTGTGTGTCTGTGTGTGTGTGTTTTTTTGTTAAATGTTTTGGTTTTACCATTCTTTTGATTCAGTTGGTACCAATTGGATAGTTGGTCTCTGGTTTTTCGAAGAAACTTTCTACATACCTCTGGTAAGGTAAAGAGTTGGCGGTGAGATAGAGGAATAAAGGAGGAGAGGGAAATAGAAAAAGAGAGAAAGAGAGAGAGAGAAAAGAAGACAAGAGAAGAAGAAAGAACGTGTGTGTCTATGAAAATGGCGTCCGTTATTTGTGCCGGATCTGGCGAGGATCCCGACGATCCTACACCAACCACCATCCAACCCAACCAACCAACCAAACAACTGTGACACACACACAGACACACAGAAACAACGGTATCTATATATATATATATATGTATGTATCGGTAACGAACAAATACAATAAATCCATAACATTTAGTGGCAGCCTCTTCCGCGCCGGGGGCCTAGAACGGTAAAGAGGGCGGCTATAGAGCTATATCCATCACAAGATTCCAATTATACCAGCGCGTTCCGCGTATATATGCAACTATGTCTATGTTGTGCAATGTGGGCACCCGCCGTTCCCCACACACACATCCATCCGTACACCTGCCTGCCATTTGCCCTCGTCCTGCATTCCTTGAGACCCTGGCCTGCATACTTTGGCGTTACCTGGTCGATTCCCTTTGTCGTATGATCGAATCTTACTAACTAGCGCACTAACTGCTGTACCATCCTGCGGGGTACAGACAGTAGGGGTGATACAACAGCGCAGGGAAGCGGTTGCCCAATAGCATCACTGTTCTACTATATTGCCCCGTACTATTACTATTACTACTACTACTGGTACTACGATGTGGGGTGCGTTTTCCGTTTTCTGGTCCCTGTCCATCAGTCAGACAGATAGGGCCACTTACTTCCTCTAATAGCAGCTGCGCAGCGTTTACACGCAGCAATAGTTACACATTTCACAGACGCACTCAAGAGTAGCCCCCCTGCTGCTGCTCCTCACCACCACCACCAATTTTCGCTTTCTTATGTACATCCTTTAGCGCCCTTGAACCAGTCCGGCTACGATTTGCGGTTGCCTTCGCTCAATGCCAGAGGTCTCAATCTGCCAAACGGAAAAGCCATTACGCAAATGTATGTAATCCACTGTCACCAAAGCCGGGGCCATGGACAGCATGGATCGATGGACGTCGATGGATCCAAAACAGCAGCCCACTAACAGGGGGGGCCGTCTGAAGGACGCTCCCCCCACCCCCAACCTAGTATTTGCTATCTAGAGCCACTCAGTGGGCTAACCAATTTATACACAGCTGGCAAGCGATATGCTGACTATGGGTGGTGTACTACATGCAATACACCCACACACACACACACACACACATACAATCATACACATACACACATGCACCCTTTTTGTGTGGCCTGGTTTTTGGTACCTCTCAATGCTATTAACCTCTGGTGTACTCTGTACTTCAATTTGATTTTAAAGAGTTGCGTTGATGCAGCTGTTGCTACTGTTACTGTTACTATTCGAACCGCGAACCTTCCGGTGTGCATGTGCCCCCCCTCCCCGGGGGCACCTTACGGCTCCTGGAGCACCGTCGTCATCGTTCGTAGCTCTTCCGCCGGCGGCTCCTCGTTCGTCTCCAGTATGATCAGCTCAATCAGCTGCGGCTGCGGCTGCTGCTGCGAAGGTGCCTCGGTGCAGCCTCGCGCCACACCGTTCGTCCGCTCGCCGTCGTCGTCCCCCCAGTGGCAGTGCCGACCAGTGCTGCCACCACCACCATCAGACGCTCCCGTCCCGCTCCGGTGTCGCTCGCTGGTCGAGCCGTTCATGGCGGAGCGGAACGGGCCACTCTAGTCGTAGCTCTGCTGGTATCACCGCAACAGGGATGTCTCGGTCGACTGTACCTGCGCAAAAAAACAAGGCGCCATTATACGCGCGGCAGGATTAAAGGTGCCTGCCTACCTGCGCTTACCTGTGCGTGTAGGTTCGGTTTCCTTCTGGTGCTTATGTATGTGGTGCATGTGTTAACTCGATGCAGATGCGATACTTCATCGATTCCTGATTTGGGGAGTTCCACACACACGGGTTCCAGTTCCCAGTTCCAAGTCCAGGTCCAAGTCCCAGTCGAGCGTTGCAGTGTTGCGAATGGAATGGAGAGGAAATCCGGCAATCAATGCTAGTGGCAGTGTAAGCTTCATACCGCTTCTCGTGAAAGCTGCGGTTTCGAGCTAGCTAGACAGCAAGAACAAGACCAAGAAAAGGACAAAGGCAGGGAGGGCGACCCCCGGTTTGGTACCGAGCAAAGCGAGTAGCAGAGAACAGTTGCCTCTCTACGCCAGCACTGACGGACGGATACTGACCAACGATTTGACTACAACGATTTGAACAAATGGCTCAAGTGTCCACCACCGTTGGTATGTGTGAGTGTGTGAGTGAGTGTGAGAGAGTGATGGCATGTAATGTAATGACAGTAGCAGCCACGTCTCCTAGCACTAACAGCCTGTGATGAATGGGCATGCCTTCAATGGGAATACAGATGTGTGTGAATGTGTGTATGTGGATGGACCGCAGCGGACGCAAAATGATCGAACTCGCTCGCTTGTTTTGCTCTACACACACACACACACACAAAATCCTGCCAGCTGCCTGTCGCAATATGACGCCTAGAACGCAAGCAACGAAAACGTGGTGCGTGGAGTATAATAGGATGCAGCAGATGTGGAGTGCAAGTGCACGCGGGAACGGACCTCAAATACAAACAAACACAAACGCACAGATCGACACACACACGCACACGCAAGCACGCAAACAAGGCTGGCAGGCGAACAAGGAACAAGGGGAGCAAAATTGGAAGAAAAAAAACTGGAACTGGAAAAAGGAGTGAACTCAACATTCCAGGCGGTTGCTAGGTTGGTGTTAGTCTGGGTGGCACCTAACTCGCACTTTCGCCTTGCGCCTGAGTGCGCCGGCACCGTAAATGCGACCATTCATCTCACCGGCGAGGGCGACGCTGGAGCCGACGTTCCGGGCGATGGTCGGTGGCGAGTGGCGGATGCAGCAGCAGATCTGCTGCAGCCCCGGTACGCCGTGCAGCACCAGGATGAAGCCGCTGCGGAACCGTGCGTTCATGTAGCAGTAGATGATCGGGTTGTAGCAGCTGTGCGACATCGCGAGCCAGTGGAAGGCGAACCAGAAGTACGGCAGCAGCTCCCAAGAGGACTCCAGCTTCATCAGCTGAGCGGGAGATAGAAAGAGTGTGTGAGAGACACTGAGTAGCAGAAAGGGTAAAGAGTAGAAGAGGTAAGTATATACTTACCATCAGAAAGTTGAACGGTAGCCAGCAGATCGTAAACACGATCACCACGATCACCATCATCTTGATCATCTGTTGCGATTAGAAGAGTAGAAAACAAAGCTTGAGCTTAAAATAATGAATCCAACGAGTCGACGACAACGAGTTGACAGTTCATCCTGACCTAAGTACCCGCACAAATACACACAGACACCAGAACACAAGTACGAGACCAAATTCAATCAATCAAGCTTTACGCTGCTATTCAGCGTGCGCTGCAAACTGCACTGATGGGCTTAAAGCCTTCATAGTAAGGACAATGGAAGGCTGCAAGGCACACACAATCACACACACACACACGCGCACAGCCAATCACCGAGATCTTGTGCTGCTGCTGCTGCCATGGCACGATAGACCTGCATTATATAGTTTTCGTGATTAGCATTGCAGGTGCGGGCCGGGCGCACCATACACCATCAGCATCAGCTGGTCCTAATTGCATTGACGCCCGTGTTTATTAATGAGCCGAGCGCGGGCCCGCCGATTGTGCCGCGTATTAGGAGTCCGCGAGGGTGTAGCGAGTGGTCGTGCTCTTTGTTTAACGGTGGCACCAAATCCCGGGGATCAGTCCTTCGGTTCCGTGCACCGATAACTAATGGTCGGTCATGCACGCCTAGTGCACGCTGTCATAATTACTGCCAGGGCCACCCCCTCCCCCCTCCCCGGGCGGCATCCGCAACAACCCCTTTCGGCCCTTTAGCGATGTCAATCCAACAGCCATTACGCTCGATTGGCCACGCGATACAGTGTGCGTGCGTGTGCGAGTGTGTGTCTGGTTGTTGTCAATGTGTGCTGCCACCAGGATGAGTGTTTGGTGGTTGGCACCTGGGGGGAGTAAGGGTGCCTATCAACAGCCTATCAACAGGGCCAACAATTTGAACTCCCTCTATGGTATGGTTGTGGTTGTGACCTACTACTAGCTAACGAACGAATGTCTCTCATGATGACGCCCACGATCATCGCACCCTTACAACAACCCCTTCCCTTAAAACGAATACCACGGTCCTTTCGATTGCTCTGCTCCTTGCCCTGGCTCCGTTTGTATATGTAACTAACCGGAAAAGTGGAACCGCTTGAATAGAGTACAAACATCCCCCAACCCCTTAACCCCTCTCGCGCTCTCCTCTGCTCTTCTTCCTCCTCCCGATTTCACACACACACACACACCGATTTTACTCTAAACCATTATTAAATTCGTATTCAGTGGGAGGAAAACCAAACCCAATCATCCAATCGGGGTGGGGGGGTTGTACGTCACATGCGGTGTATAGGGGCCTGGGGGAACTCTCCTGGTTCACCTGGTCCGAACAAGGCGTTGCCGATCCCTCTCCTCAGCCCTCTCCACCCCCCCCCCCCTTCATTATTTGGTTAGGGCATTTGCAATGCAAATCAACGGGGGGCCGACGGACGTCTCGGTAGCCGGTTCTTCGTCATCTGGACTTTGTTGCTGCTGCTGCTGCTGCTGCTGCTGCTGCTGCTACTGGTGAGCCACGTGACCCTGATGCTGATTGGGAGATAAACGGAGCAAGCCGGACAGGCGCCAGAGCTCGAGGACTGCAACACATCATCATCATCATCCTTCATCATCATCCTTCATCTTCGGCACAACCCCCTGTGAAAAGGTAGTCGTTTCGAGGGATCGGTGCAGGGGAAGGGAGCATCCCCCCACCCCCTTAACCTGCGTCAGAACGCGGCATTCCGATGAATGCCGATGATAAGAAGCAGGTCCGTTGAGCAGGGAGAGAGAGAGAGAGAGAGAGAGAGGTGAGCTGGGGTGGAGGCAGAGGGCAGTCCAGAGCAAACCAGGAAATGAAACCGGCACCCCTGCCACCCCGTCCCGCTGGGCGCGTGTGCATGCGTGCATGCGAATGTGTGTGTGTGTGTGTGTTGCTCTATGACCCTCTATGAATTTTTCCCAATCAGAAATGGGGCCTGAGCGCGCGTGAGAGAGAGAGAGAGAGAGAGCCGATAAGCCGGGCAACTCCCTGCCCACTATCTGCCATCCTGGCCCACAGACCCACCCTCTCACTCACACCCCCCCCCCCACCTCACACCTCACCCATTTCATCATCCCCAAAAAAGCATTTCCATTTATTTCATCAAATCATCAACGGCAGCGGGAAAGTGGAAAGTTTTGCGCATTAACTGCTTTACGCCGCACCTCTGCCACCACTACCACCACCACCACCACCACCACCACCACTGTGAGCATGGTTACCTGCAAGTTTTATCGGGCGACAATCAAATTAAATCTCAGAAAAACTTGTCGCTCGCTCGCCGCTTGCAGCCACAGCCGGTGCAACTACAAACTATCCTTACCCTCCCTGCCCTTAACTTAGGGAGAGAGAGAGAGAAGGAAGGGTGGAAAATGGTGGCAAATAAAAGCGAGAAAAAAGCTAGCAAATCGAGCGCCGGGATCGAGGGCCCTAATGAGAACAGCAGGACACGCCACGGCTGCCAGCCAGCCAGCCAGCCAGCCAGCCAGCTTGTCAGTGTGCTGCTGACTCCCTTATCACCCTTCTGCTCCTCCTTCTCCTCCTCCTTCCCCCGCCTTTTGACCATGGTACCGTCCTATCAAATAACGAGGACTAGCAGCAGAAGGAGAGACTCCGAGAGAAAAAACTTCCTTCCGAGGGCTAAATGCGTTCGCTCGGTGCTTGAAACTTGGAACTTGGACGGGCTGCGCCAAAGTTTGGGCTGTCCACCATCACCACCACCACCACCGCCATCATCTCACGTGTCATTGTCTCGTGCGTTCGCTATAGCAAAACTTTCTGCTTGAAGTTCTCAAGTTGACTTCAAAAAAATGTTTGGACTATCCGCGCTTCGATCCGATCCGATCGTTTCGATCGAAGGTGTACATCGGAAAGTGGAAAAATGGGGGGAAGGGGGGGTAGTGGTCACAGAGATGCGCAAACGACATTAGGCGGCCATTAAGGGTAGGTTGCAACCGTAACCGCGCGATAATACCTAGACACTAATTCCACGTTTTAGTGTCCTCGCCCCCCCGGGGGCCGGCGTGTGTGTGTGAGTGTGTCTGGTGTGCTTGTGTGGAGGGTTCGGTCGTGATGGCACGCGAATAAATGTGCCAATCTCTCGCACATCAGTGATGGCATCCGAAACGTCGTTACGTTTCACATTTGTGCAGGACACGAAAGGACGAGTTTCCGGCGCTTCGATGTGAGTGTGTGTATGTGTGTGTGTGTGTGTATTTGTAACGAATAAATTGCAAGGGACAGAGAGAGAGAGAGAGAGAAAAAAGAAAGAGGCAAAAAGAGATAAATAAAGAGATAAACAGTAAAAGAGAGAGAGCGAAAGAGAGAGAGAGAGAGAGAGAGAGAGAGCGAAGAGAGAGCGTGAAAGAGAACTAAGCAGAGCGGTAGGGGCATCATGAAAGAGATAATTCAATGACACTTCACTTATCGTTATTATGGTATCTATGCGCCCTCCCTCCCTCCCTCCCTCCCTTCCTCCAACCCCATGGTGGAGAGGAGAGCGGCACGAGGATGGTAATGGTACGTTATGATCGAAGTTTTTCGGTAAACGGGGCACCGACCGTGTCGTGCGAACTGATTGTCCCCGTCCCGATTCTAGCCTTCCTCCTTTCCTTCCGTTTCTTTCTCTCTCTCTCTCTCTCTCTCTCTCTCTCTCTCTCTCTCTCTCTCTCTCGAGGGTTGCTCCAGCTTCCACGGAGGGGGGGCCTGGTGCTGAATGCCAACGCGGGTGTCCAGGTGAAAATGCACTAGTGTACAGTGTCCCATGCCGCGTCACGCCGATGGATCAGCAGCCTTTCACCAAAATGCATCCTCCAGCCCTGAGCAGAGGGGGAGGGGAAGGGGTAGTACGGCACTTGTCGGTGATGACATTTCATCGGACCCCCCCCTCAGCTAGCGGAGTGGATGTCACGAGATTGGACTGCAGCTCGAAAAGGTCAAACGAGCCACCCTTTTCATCCCCTTTTTCATCCGCCAGGGGGGGAGGAGGGGAAGGGGAAAAATCGAGAAAGTCACGGCCGCCCGGGTAGAGGGAAAAAAGGGTACAGCAGCAGACCATACCAGAACCAGGAGATAGACCCCCCTGCTCTTTGCTTCTTCTTCTTTTACTCCTTTTACTTTTTTGTACGGGGAGGGGGGTCCATTCAGCGTTCAGCCCTTCAATTCGCGCGCGCTTATTTGTGTGTGTGTGTTTCGGTTGTTTCTTTTTTTCCTGTTAAGCGACAGCGCCAGGCATTAATTTATTGCAAACTGGTGCTGGTGCTGGCAGCGCTGCGGCTGAGGATGACAGCAGCAGCAGCAGTCACGCAGCAGCAGCCGCAGCAGCAGCCAGTGCAAGTTGTGGTATCCATCCTCCACCCCCGCAACCGACCCTTTCGGGTCGGTAACCCTTTTTCGGCCGAGGATTGCAAACAGCTGGGGTTGGGTTGGGTTTGTTGCGCGCCTCGTTGCACAATGCCATTTCGTTAAATGGTCCCACACACACACACACACACACACACACCGTGCTATGGACATCCCTCCACCAGCAGCAGCAGCAACAGTAGATGGTGAGGATGAGGAGTGACCCATCGCCCATCAGTATCATGAGCACGGTTTCAACTTTCAACCTCACGATGACCGTAAATCCATCGAAAAGCACCGAGAACGGAGGTCACTAAACCACTCAATCGATGCATACGTGTGCAAACAAGCCAGCCAGCCAACCGACCAGCCAACCAACCAAGGCCATCTCATCACCCTCGTTCACACCTCGCATGTGGCCTCGTAAAGCACCGGGGTTAAGGATAATGGAGAGCCACTGATGCTGCTCCCGCGTCGAGTGGAGTCAAGCAGCAGCATCAGCAGCTGCACATCAACGTGAAGGGATAAGCCGAAGGATCAAAGGGAACAAACGCTACTCAACGGTCAACGGCTGTCAGGCTGACAGCCTCACGATGAGCTGACCATCATCGCCATCATCATCCTGAACGCAGCATGTTGGGATCAGGGCAATCTCGGTTCGGCACCGCAGCACTTGTGTGTGTGTGTGTGCGGGCATCCTATTCCGAGGTAATTGAGCTTGCGGGTCCGTTGAAATTGAAAAGGGAGCAACGAACAAGCGCGCGCCCGCGTGTGCATGCGATAATGTCAGGCCTCCATCCAGACCATCACACACACACACACACACGCACAGGGCAACATGAGCTATCTGTTCGGTATGGGGTCGGCCAGCCGGCCGGTCTGGCCGTTTATTATTGATAAAACTTGGAACAACTCGGAGGCACGAGAGCTAATCATGTAGTGTGTGTGTGTGTGTGGGAGGGGGAGGAGGTGGTCTGCTGTGTCCTTTGTTTCCGGTTCCGTTTCTTTTTTGTTTGTTTGTTTGTGTGTTATACCACCCGCTACCCCCCAACACCCCCCCTTACCCCCTTTTTTTTTTACAACTCTTCTTTGTTGTATGATGTTTGTTTCTGCGCTCTGACGGTGATGGTACCGCTTATCCCCTGTCGGTACGCAAAGACAAACCTAGGGTGGCCCCCACTAACGCACACACACACACACACACCCTTAACTCCCTTGTTGGTCAACAAACACACGCGCTACATTTGCGCCGGCACTGAGCGCTTTTCGGGCTGGACCTCAGGTGCGGGGGTGCACGGGTAAAAACAAAAAACGCAAATAAAATGTGTATCAACCCCGCTAAGGGAGGGGGTGGGGGGAGAGCGGTGGTTGAATATCCTCGCGGCCACCACCACCACCACCATTCGCTTTGTGCGCTGGTTGGCTTCAGCTTCCGTGTTTCGCTGTTGTTCCTCCGCCATTACTTCCTTGGCACCCCTTCATCCCTTACACATCGCTATGTGACGTGACTTTCTGTCTCTTTCTCACTTCATCTCTCTCACTCTCACGCTCTCGAAGTCTCACAGCTGCCGGTGACAGCTCACTCAACTCATCTCAGAGGTCAGTCGGTCATCAAAGGGCTGCCGGTATTGCATTTCCGCTTGCGGCAAACAAACAAACGACGACGACGACGACGACAACATCCGGCACTACTACTGCTACTATCTGCACCCATTCGGCATCCCAGTGTCCTGTTTCCCTATTTGTTGGCGCTAGCTGTGGGGAATTTTTGGCGTTTTTTTGAGGAGCTTGCTGTGAGGCAATCCAGGAATGGCGATCTAGGTGTTTTTTGAACACTCAAACGGTGTTCCGCTAATACGGTGCGCACTGACATCTTTTTGTTTCAGGTCGGATCAGGTTGAATGGTGGGTTTGTGCAAATGTTTTGATTCTCGCAATTGTTTTGCTTGCTCGCAATTACGCCCAGTGTGCATTTTGTAGACCCCTCTGCCTGCGACGCAGCGAGAGGAAGACTGAGGAGGTTGAAAACGAAACCCCCGCCGCCTGCGACGGGGTCGAGGAAGGGGCAAATGCGACGTTCACTATGGAACAGCTCGTAGGCAGCGGGGGAAAGAGCGGAAGAAACCGCGAGGAGGAGGAGGTTTCGCGCGCGAGCTTGTGGGACGCGGCTGCGGAGGGGGAAGGGCGGAATGGGAAGAGAAGAAGGGCGAACGAAAACGAACGCGAGCTTGTGGGTTTCGATTACGAGGGGTGGGAAGGGCGCAAGAGTCGAAGGGCGATTCGAACGGCAGCGCGCAAGAGAAGGGAACAGAAAAACGAGACGGAGCAACCTCGAGCAAAATTCGGCAAAGTCCCGATCGCGGCAGTCGAAATTTTTCTAAGTCCCGAGAAGCACGCGTTCCACAGACGGTGCAGTGCAAGTGCAGCCAAGTGTTTGTCGACAATGTAGTGGAAAGTGATTGTGAAGCTGTAGGTGTTGACTGCAGTCCACATGCAAGGTAAGATAAAACAACATTACATTACCCCGGAAGTAATCTAATATTTTGATATGTTTTTTTCCTCTCCGACATGTACACGAGCATTCTGCATCGAACGGTCAACCTAAAGGTCACAGAACACGCCAACGATCGAAGTACGCGTATGGAACACGCGGTTGAACAGGAACGTTCATGATCGCAGCCCGGATCACGCCGCCACAGCGACGCCACCAAGCCAGATGCAGACGGACGAAGACGACGCCACCACCACCAACAGCACGAACGGCAGACATCACATCATGATGACGTCACACCATGACGACGTCATCACCTAAGTCTTATGGCGTCACGGGGTGGGTTCAAAACAATTAGGAAAAATAAACGCCACCGCCATTGCGCGATGGCTTACGGACCAATCAAAGCGTACTTCATTTTGGGTAGGGAAAGAGTATAGGACAGAAAGAAAGGGGGCTATAGGAGAGAACGAGACAACCACAGTCCACGCCTCCGAATCGCTCTAGTCTCCGTTCCTTGGGCCCCTATAGTCTCGAGCTAGTCTCGTGGGTTATTTGCCATAAGCGCGTTGTTCCGGAGACTAGAGCGAGACTAGAGCAAGACTACAGCATTTCTATAGTGAGAAGATCGTCTCACTGTTATCTGGGCGGTTACTGTGCCGTTGGCGAGATTCTCACAATCAAAAACGCAAGTGAATCATTTTATTTCATACGCCTTCCACTTTCTTTCTCTTCTCTCTCTCTCTCTCTCTCTCTCTTTCTCTTTTTCTCTGTTTCAGACGCGATAGAAAACCGGACAACCACAGCAATCGCCACAGTAATTTTCGATCGTTCCTGCTTTGCACACAGAGCAACGCAGAGAACGAAAGAAGAGAAAAGAAAGGAGCAAAGAAAGAAAGAAAGAGAGAGAGAAAGAAAGAAAGAAAGAGAGAAAGAAAGAGAGAAAGAAAGAGTGCAAGAGGCCGAGGGAGGAAAGCCAACTTACTCAACCGAACCGACCTGAACCGAACCGGTCCAAGCGGCCGGCACGCAAAGAGCACAAAACAAAAGGAAGAATCGGAGATTTAAATGCGATAATTTCCGTTACGCAGTCCGCAGTTTGTCGGGGCGGGTTGGGGTTGGGGTTGGGGGGTGAGAGTAGCAGAGGTGGAGCGGTGGGTGTGGTGGTGGGTTTAAATGTTAATTTTAGCTCTGCTGCTGCTCTGCTCGCTGCTGCACGCTCTGCACGATTCGGAATATGCGGCATCCAGCAGAAGGGATGCCGGGGGAGGGGGAGGGAGGGTGTGTGGAGTTGAATCTGCATCGTAATCGTAGCACAATCAGGCCGTGCACTTGTGCGCGTGTGCGTGTGTGCGTGAATGTGTTTACGTTGCTCAATTTGCGTTTGCCCCTTCCCCCGATTATGGCGATGACTGGAGCGTGTGTGTGTGTGTGTGTGTGGAACATATGGATCATATGAAGGCGCTACAGGTTCTGAATTGTTCAACTCGCTCTGGGGGGCGCGCTCAACCCCCGAATTTCATCCCTTGAAATCCTCATCCCTTGAGTGGATTTGCTCCCAAAAACCAACCCAAGTCCGTAAGTCGGTAATGCACCCAGCAGTCCCTGCAGCAGTCAACGCGAGCGAATTCGCATTCTCTATTATTCCTGCATTCCGCATTCTCTCTGTGTATGTGTGTATGTGAGCTTTTGTTGAGGGTTTCCATCGCAGTCAGTTCAACGTAAGCGCGTTTCGGTTTCACAAAACGATGAAAACAGAAAAGAAAAAAGAAATGGCACCGAGACGCACAGCAAGAAGTCCGGAAGATGCGATCATCCTCCCCCCGGGGGCGAACCACCCTTTCCTTTTCCCCGTTTTTTCTTTCCATCGCGCGAGGGATGCGCGATTCTCGCCCGGAGTGCTGCTGCTTGCAATCGCGTGCACCGCCACGACCACGACCACAGACAACTGGAAGCTCGTCCGCCCGTCAAACGCCCGTCTCTAACCCGTCCACACCACACCGCGAGGAAGCGGCTAATCTCTTCCTGCCCCAACCCCCACCAACACCCCAGCACTGAGGATGAGGTAAGGGGTATTGTATTGTGTTTGCTGCTGCTGCTGCTGCTGCTGCTGCTGCTGTTCATCTCTCGTGCGCTTCATTTGCAGAGCGGCGGTAAAGCTGCTGGCGAGCTATTTTCCCAGTCGCTCGCTTTTCTTTTCTTCATTTTAGCCCCTACGAGAGGGACGGGGAAGGTGGTTGCTTGGGGTAGCGGGGTTTACCGGAATGGGGGGGTGAAGAATTCAAAAGGTTACCCACACAAGGTGGTGCGGCCACGGGAAAACGAAATGGAAAACGTGTCCGAAGGAAGAGAGAGGGGGGGGGGAGGAGGAGTGAGCACACCCCCATCCAAACATCCCCTTCCCTCGTCGCTCTCCCCCAAACAAGACGAATAATGCGCTCTTTGCGAGGGCGGAAGTCGTCGTCGCTTCTTCAGCAGCAGTAGCTTCTGGTTGCAGCCTCTTCCTCTACCTTTTTCTGCTTCTCCTTCCCCCGCGATCCTCACCATCATAGGCAGAGCATTGAGCGAAAGCGTCACGACGCAAGACAACGTCCGCCAAAAGCGCGCGCGCCACATAAGCCACATTATGACACTTGTGGTGCCAATATCTGCTCATCGAATGCTGGACGCGGGCTTCAACGCGTTTGTTGCGAGCAAGAGAACGTCACTCGCCGTTTTAGGTGTAGGCGCACTGACGGCGACGGCGCCGGCCGGTTACATCCGGTTGTTTTATTACTCGTTTTTTGTTTTTTCGTTTTTTACTTTGATGAAGGATGGACTCGAACCGAAGTAAAAGTAAAAGTCCAGCGGCGCACCTTCAAAACCCCGGTTCCCGGTTTAATCTGTTTTTTTTTTCTGTTTGGCTCTGGGTCTCCCGGGATGAGGGGGAAAGGAGTACGTGAAAGTGAAACCGAAATCCGAATCCGCGTTGCACGAACCGAAACCCTCGAAACGGGTAACGAAAGGATCGGGTTCGCGCCCCGGCGATTTCAAAGAAAGTAAAACGCACACACAAACACAACCCGAGGGTGGTTTCGTTTTTTCAAAATTTGTCACCGTTGTTTTTTTTTTACTTTAATTTGCATCTTGAACAAACGAGAAAAATAGTACAGTAGGAAACGTAACGTACGAGTAAGGGGAGGGTTTAATACGCTATACAATAATACTTAATCCTATGGGGTTGCATGGGGGATGTGGGAATGGGGGGGGTTGGCTGGTGGCGAGGGGGAGGGGTTTGTGTGTTTTTTGTGGGGTCGCCCCCGTCGCCAACCTCCCTCTGTTTTTCCCCCGTCGAGATATGTGGGGGCCTGTATCGAGTACTGCGGCATCGAAACAGATCCTGACGGCCATTTTTTGTGTGTGTGTGTGTAGTTTTGTATCTTCTTCTTCCGGTGTTTCGCCCGGGAAACCAGTGTGTGTGTGTGTGTGGTTGGTGGTGGTGCACGGGAATGCTATCCAAATATCGCCTTCGAGCCTGCGTCCGTGCGTCTGCGGCGCCTGGCGGGGTTCGTCGCTTACTCGCTGCTCTTTCGAGAGTCTTTCGTTCCGTTTTACCTTCTCGCGTGGGACGCACTGATCAGCTTTCAGAGATAAGTTAAAAAGTGCTTAGAAGGGCAAGGCTGGAGGAGCCAGGCAAGAGAGGGACAGAAAAAATAGAGAGAGAGCGAGAGAGAAAGAAGAAGAAGAGCAAGAGCTAGACGTAGGTCGTACTATTTACAACAGTCCAAAGCTGGCCAGGATGCGGACTACGCACGCGACATCCGGTTGGATTGAGAGAGCGAGAGCGAGAGAGAGAGTGTGTGTGTCTGTGAGGCTCGAAGGTGTGTCTGATGTATGTGTGTGTGCGTATATGGAGTGTAAAATAGTGCGTGTTTGTGTGTTCGGTTTTCGAATTCGACTAGCTACGTGATCCCCGGGGGAGGGGGGAAAGAATTTGTGGCCCCCGGGCACCCGGGCATTCCCCCCGCTGTCACCACACCGCACCGCACCGCGTCATCGGCCTTAGTAGGGACCGGACTTGCCGGGCGGTCCGTACTGGGCGGCCGGTGCCGACACACCAATACCGCTACCACCACCAGCACCTCCATGCCCACCGAGGTCACCACCACCGTGACCGCCGGCACCACCGATCGAACCGCCATGACCTCCGCCGAGATCGCCACCGAGACCACCGAGCGCACCGAGATCACCGAACGAGGCGCCGCCACCGCTCGCGAAGCTAGCGCCACCACCGATCGCACCGCCACCACCGATCGATTCCTTCTGCGTCTTGTACTTGATGAAGTAAACCTCGGGCTTGCTGGGTTGGGTCGGGGCGGGCGTCGGAATGACGATGTCCTGCTGCTCGTCCGGTTTCTTCACCAGCACGTACACGAGCGTCTTCTCCTCGTTCTGGGGCTGGAGCGGGATCTGTGGCGCTTGGTAGGCCGGCGCCGACGGTGCCTTGATGAAGATGATCTTGTAGTGCTTCTGAGGGGCGGCCAGCTGGATCGGCCGCTGGATGCGCACCTCCTCCGGCTCCGGCGGTGGTACGTGCACGTAGATGTGCTTCTGGATGATGGCCTGCTGTGAGCCGCCGCCGCCGAAGCCGCCGCCGCCGAAGCTGCTGACGCCACCGCCGAAGCTGCTGCCACCGCTCGAGCTGAACGATGATCCTGTTTTGGGGAAAGGGGTTGAGGAATTGAGAGGGGGGTGGGAAAGGAGTTCAATAAGTAAACGTAAAACAACATCGCCGCGCCATGAGGTGAAGCTCAAAAACGGTGGCTCGTCGCTTGCCCGCCCGTTGAAGTCTTTCGTTCCCAGAACCAAGGGTTCCGCTACCCGGCGTGTGGCCGGTAGGGGGATTGGGGGCTCGAAGGACTTCAAACTGCGTGACAACGCGGCACAAACAGGTTGTCGGTAACAACCAAAATGGCCGTTGATGGGGGATGGGGGATGCTAGAATAGGGGGATGGATGGTGTCTGGGTAGCGTTTGTAGCTTAAAATCGTCCCAAGCAAGGGAAGGGAACGGAGAAGGAAGAAAGGGAAAGGGATGTGATAGTAGAGGGATGAAAGAAGGAGATGGGGAGGAGAGGGGGTGAAAAACGCACCTCCGAAACCGCCGGCACTGCCACCGAAACTGGCACCGGCACCGGATGAGTAGCCGCCACTGCTGTAGCCGCCGCCACCGCCGCCACTGTAGCCACCAACGCCGCCGGATGTGAAGGAACCGCCGTTACTGTAGCCGCCACCGCCGCCGCTGTGCGAGCCGCCGCCGCCGCCAGTTGATGGTCGATTGTATGAGTAGCCTGCTTCCGGTCGGGCGGAAGCCAGGACCAAACAACAGCTCACCAGCACGAAGGTCTTCATCGCGGTCTTCACCACACTCGCCAAGGACAAGGACTTCACTTCACTTCAAACACTCTCGCACACACACACACACACAGGGGGTGCGCACAGACACACACAGACGCACGCGCACTGGTGTACCACACTCTTCACTCTCTCACTGTCGCGTGTCTCTCTCTCTCTTGCGCTCTCTCTTGCGCTCTCTCCGTGTGTAGTAGCACCGGTTTAAGGATATCTGGTTAAGATGTCCTGCTGCTGCTGCTGCTTCGTAGTAGGTGGTTCGGTTGGTGGTGGTGGTGTGTCTTGGTTTGATCGATGCAAATGCCTCACTGACGAGCTGTTGGACCGCTCGATGCCATTTTATACTGGCTCTGTGGCAGTTTTCCCGCCGCCGCTGCCACCGCCGCTGCCGTTTTGCATCATCTCCATCCATCCCGCCCGAGCACCGGGCCGGCCGGGCACCAGCATCCCCATCCCCCATCCCCCATTCCCATCGCAACCACTCTCTTTTGCTTCTTCCCTCCTGCAGTGGTCCAGTGGTCCGGTGGTGGTGGTGGTGGAGGTTGCGTTGTTGTGTTACCTTTATTGTTGCCTCTCTTTGGGAGCGTTTCGTTTTCCGAAAAATTATGTTCCACACCGCGCGCCACCCCCTCACCCCTTCGCTTGAGAGCGCGAGGTGCAACCCCTACCCCCCGATTGCGGTTCCGTTGCGGTTCTCTCTCTCTCTCTTTCTCTCTCTTTCACTCTTTCTCTCTTGCTCTCTGTTGGGTCGAGTGGTGGGAGGAAGATGCGAGATGCACGCTCGACTCTGCACGATCTGACCGAACCCCGCAACCCCCGGGGGGGTGAACTATCTTGCAACCCTTCCTTTTTGTACCTCCCCAAAAGTGCGGATTACCCTCACAGCAGGCCTCAGCAGTCCAGTTCGCAGCAGCGCAGGGTGAGAGAGAGAGAGAGAGAAAGAGAAAGAGAGAGAGCGAGAGAGAGCGCACGAGCGAAGGAGACTAGAGGGGACTGCGCGATCAAGATCGGGTGTGTAGCAAGTGAAATGAAAGGAAAAGTGAACCTCCCACTCTCTCTTTCTCTTTCTCTCTCTCTCTCACTCTGTCTCCTTCTCCTTCGTTGTGTGTGCGCGCGCGCGAGTGCGAACCACGTAATAGGCAAGCCATGAAGAGAGACCATCCCGTCGTCGTCATCGCTCGAGCAGCAGCAGCATCAGAAGCGTCTTCCCCCCTCCCTTCCCTCGCAACGGCCACGATCAGATGACGATGATCAGGGCGGGCTGGCCCGACCGACGACGACGACGATGGACTGGAGAGAAGATGCCCGGTGAAAGGCCCGAACGACGACCGCTCTTGTGCTGCTGCTGCTGACTCTTGCGATCAGATCAGAGAACGAAAGGAAAGGAATGAAGTGGGAATGGGGAGCGATAGGTGAGGGGGCAAACGCACACAAAAACAACAATCGCTGTGATCGCGTTGGCCGAGCGTTGGCCGAGAAGCAGCAGCAGCGGCAAAAAAAAAACGAAAAACATCATCATCGAAACAACAAAAAGGCCAAAACGGATCGTGAGCCGCGAGATCGGGTGCGAGTGAAAGGGAACCGCTAGGGGCTGGGATGGGCTGCCCCGAGAGCCCTGGGAGATGCTGGCTGGCTAGCCCCGTTTTGCGATAATGAAACGTCATCCGGGACGTCATCAAAAATCGATCAAAACAAAGCGATCGAACAAAGATGGATGTGCGTGTGTGCGTGTGTGTGTGCGGCGCGTGGGAGTACGGCACCGTGTGCGTGTGCATGTGCGTGTGTGTGTGTTGCGATTTTCGGACCGAAAAACAACAGGCATGACGGCGAGGCAGTGGCTTGGACTGTCACAATGGCTGCTGTACAATGTATTGGAAGTGTTTGTGGCGTTTGTTTTTTTGTCGTGCCACCCACTCCGCCCACCCACCAGTTCTATTACAACCCTTGCTGTTACTTTTTACCCTTTGCTAAATTGAATTCTGCGATTCGATTCCCAGCCCAGCTGGTTCGTCTTCTCGTTCGGTGCAGAGGCGCCGGTTTTTATGACCGAGATGCACTCTCTCTCTCTCTCTCTCACTCTCTCTCTGTCTCTTTTCTTCTGTTCTCCTACACTGTTTTCCGGAAGAGCTGGAGCGGAGGTGGCGAGACTCCCACACGCGGTGGAAACGAAGGAGAGATCTTTATCCAGACTCCTCTTCCAGGTACGCTAGTACACTCTGTTAGTGGTGATGGTGGTGATGGTGTGCGTTCTTTTGTTTATTTCCGTCAGCAGTCAGCAGTGCATCCGGCTTCTTTTGCTGCTGCTGCTTCTGCTTCTTCTTCTTCTTTTCCTCCTCCTTCTTTTTTCTATTCTTCTTATTCTGTTTTTATTAATTCATTTTTACCCGGATCCGGACCTCGCTGGACTCTCCGGGGCTCCGGCAGTGCGGCACGAACCGAACACCGAACACCGAACCGCCGGCAAAGGCCAAAGGTGTAGCCCACACACACACACACACACTCACACACACACATATTACGGGCGATGCCGCGTGAAACATCTTTCACTTTTTAGTTAATTTGATTGTTTCCGGTTTATCCGGTACACACACACACATACACGCGAGCAGGCGCGCGAACACAGAGATTGAGAAACGGAATCGAAGGTCCAGTGCTAGCAGACTGATTGACTGGCTGGCTGGCTAGAGGGCTTCACCAATAATAGTTGAAGTAATGAGGACTGTTCCCAGTGGTTCTGTTAGACGTCACTTTCCAGAATCGAGCCTTTTTTGTGTGTGAGTGTGTGTGGTTTTTTTTGTTTTGGTTCTTTTTTCGACCATCGGTCACCAGCCAACGTTGAGGCCGTAAAGCGTTTCCTATTTAACGCTGGCTGCAGTTGGAGTAGCACCCCCCGCACCCCCTTCCATCCCCTTGCTGTGCCTTGCTCTGGGGTATCATGGGGGAGATTATTTTAAGCTTAAGGTCCGTGTGCTGTCATCCAGCTGTTTTTTGCAAGTTTTACCTAGCCGGACAGAGACAGAGAGAGCGAGAGAGACATTCCCCCTCACCCCTTGCTTTACTACCCCCAAACTGGGGAGCTTTACTACCGCTAAACGCGCGCACCACGTATTTTTTTATCGGTTCCCTATTCGACAGAGTATTAACTTCATTCCTTTTTTTTTTCATTACCACTACGACGACTGCGGTGGCTATGCGGGGGGCAGGGAGGAAGGGGCAGGGAGTAGCGATGGCGTAAGCGTGCAGGATGATGCGCCTGCATGGGCATCGCAGGTCCGGACTGCACAAGCAGACTGCAGCAGCAACCATATTGCATCCCGAAAAGTATAGACACCATAGAGGAGGCGGATTTGACAAGTCCATTAAGTCATTCACCCCCTGGGGGGGGGGATTGTGTGCTCGCGTAAGGATCCCGAGGATCCAGAAGGATGAGGACAGCGCGCAGCAGCACCGCTTTCACTTCCCATTTCGAACAGCAATTCAAGCACCACGCCGCGAAGCAGCAGCAAAAACAAAGAGAGCATCAGCAGCATCAGCAGCAGCCAAAGAGGGGTAGTAAAGTAGGTTAGCGCAACCGCTAAACCCGGGCGACACCCAGCCAGCAAGCCAGCCAGCCAGCCAGCTAGCCACATTGTTGCGAAGAAAGTACCATCAAATCCACTAATTTAGTGACCGACGCGTGAGAGTGAGTGGGTGGGGTGGGGAGGGTGGCGAGGAAGCAGGCGAGGAAGGTGGAGATTTGCCAATTTGTGCATCACGACGATGACGACGACGTGACGACTGCACGCGGAGTGCAGACTCGATGATGATGATGAAATCGGAAGCGTATGGTATGCTTGACATGACAAGAGCTCCTACTGCCCAGTGCCAATAACAACAACAGCAATAGCGACAACAGCGGCTACCAGAAGGTGCTAATGCGTCATGAGCAGTACAACACGCGAAGTGGGCTGAAGATGGAGCAGCTCTCTCACTCTACTCGATGATGAAGAGGCTCGAAATCGAAAGTAGCGCGAGCGCGCGCGTGCTCGCGTCATTCAGCGCAAGCCGGAAGTGCCGGCATCGGGCCCCTTCTTAAATGTGCGCTCTACACGGTAAAGGACTTCAACAACGCAACGCAATAGATTGCTGTTGAAAATCCTGCAGAGTGCAGTTCTGTCGAGTTCTGTCTCGCGAGCTCGTAACTCGAGCTCGAAGCTGCTTCGAAATCGGCTCATCTCTCCTCTACTGAGTGTAATGCCTCACTTGGATATGGATATGGAGAGCTCCTCGCGCGCGCTTAGATAACAGCAGCGCACCGTCGTTCGTTCCATCAGCGTCGCAGCGCAGCGAGGATTAGGGAACGCTCCTTCTCCTTTAGAGGAGAAAGCACTTAAAACCACGGTTGCGGTAGTTGCGTGCTGCTGGTGCTGCTGGTGCTGCTGGTGCTGATCGATGTCCGTGTGCCATGCCCGCATGCGCCATACATTCCCGATAAAAAAAGAAGAAAAAAACCCACTCCTGTCTGCCGAGCGAGTGCATCTGCATTGGCATTCGTTGTTGTGCAACTGGACACAGCTCCGCAAACCCTCCGCACATCCGCGTGTCACCTTTCACCCTTCGCTTTGGGATTAGAGCCCCCCCGCAAGAGCCCTTCGATTCGGGAGTAATTGAATGGCACACACGCACGCACACACGCACACTCCATTTACGGGAGGGCACCGCACCGAAGATGCGCGCGCACTCTTGGATAATCACGCGATACGCGGTTATGGAGTGGCTGCTGCAACGACCGACCGGCCAACCGATCGATCCAGGGAACCGGTGCACAGAGGAGTATTCGGAGCCAACTGGTGGCCAAAAGTAGGCGAGAAGCATGATTTTGGTTTTTTAGTTTCAAATTCAATTGCCAATAATTTAAAAAAAGAACGACATTCTACAGAGAACAGCACAATCGATACAGAACTCAATCAAATGATTGAAAAACCTTTCGATTAACTATCAGCACAACCGTGTGTTGCGGGTATGCAAAGATTATCTACGAGGTTAGTAGCATATTTTGCAGTGCCTTTTGTGGTTTAAAAGTGCAGCAATAGTTACAGTTTTTTGATCAAAAAGGAATCTTCCCAAAATCATATGAAAAAGAGAAAAAATCAACTGTAGTTTTCTCAAAAGCCCGGTTCGCCAAAAATTCAGGAAGCAATGGAAAGAGTAAGGTCTCTAGAATGTAAAACCAGTCGAAAATAATTCCTCGTGGTTCCCCTTTTTACCGATTTTTCGATTTTGTTTTCTGTAATGTGGGTTTTTCAGCATTTTTCATCAAATTTCTGTATTTACTTTAATACTTTACGCTGTGTCTAAACAATTCTTGTGCAAATGACTTAAAACAATGCCCCAAGAAGGTTTTGCGACGCCGAACTTCAATATGTTCAATATGTTGAGGAGATATACTAGCACTAGTTTAGGAGTGATCTTCAGAAGTAAACAAAATGAAGGTGTTTGAAAGAAAATTCTGCCGGATTTAAAGCAGATTTCAAGCTGGATTTGGGATTGTGTTGTGATATCGCCTTAATTCAACAAGGCTAATGATAAATGGTTTGCAATCTAGATCTAGAAGTTTCATTTTTTTGGGTGAGGCTAACTATATAAGTGGTAAGACCCTCGAGAGAGATTGATTGCAATATAAGTGAAATAGAGAAAGAACCTATGCATGATAAAACTTTGTTTTTTTGTTCGCATATGTTGGAATTGCAACAAAAAAAACCATTTTTACTGTTTTACATCGATTATTATTCGATTTTCTAAAGTTTAACAGCTTTGATGGACTTTTGGCCACCTCTTGGCTCAAATACTCCTCTGTGCGGTGGTAGCGGAGGTCGCCTTTCGCCGCCGCTAGTCGCTGCTGCGGGAGGATGCGCGGTGGTAGTGTTGGTGGTGGTGATGTCACACACCAACCGTGTGATTGCGATCAGCAGCGTACCACCTTCTAATGCTTCACTCTCTTCCACATGAATGGGGATAGCCGATTGGCAGCTCCCTTGGCAGTGGTCCCCGGTCCACTCCTTTCCAATTGGCAAAAGCACCCCTCGCTTTGGATGATATACCTCCCGGACTCCCTTTGACACCACACGGGGATGCACACACACACACACGGGGGGTGAGTTTTCCAATTTCGGATTAACCACGAACCGGACGAGCGGTTCCGCACGCTCCTCCCTCCGCATCGCCTTGTTGCGCCCCCAACCCCCCTCCCCTCCCCCGCCGGGGAAGGGTCATCCTTTCCAATTCCAGTGTGCCATTAGATCGGTCCGAGCTCACGGCTCGCTGCTTAGAGGGCCGCTAACTGATCTGTCTCTCTATGTGTGTGTCAGGGTGTGTGTGTGTGTGCGTACTGCGCTGTGCAACAAAAGGCAGCCCCAAGAAGGCCTGCTACGTTTTTAGCCGCCGGCCGCCGACCCGACGAATTGAAGACCAAAATTCAAAGACGCTGACGCCGAACGGGGCCAATAATGGGGCGCGACCGAAATGGCGTCGTCGTCGTCGTCGTCGGCTCGAAATCCACTCGGCTAAATGCTCATTTCACCGTTCGCTTCGTTACGCCAGACCAGAGCAGACCAAACGAGAGACCAGGACAGGAGGGGAAGGGGGATGTGGACGGGGGATGGGGGGTAAGTCGCAATTATGTGCGCATCATGTGCGAAGATCAAAATCGAATTTACACCACACCCTGCAGTGGGGGTTGTTGTACTGGTTGTTGCTGCTGCTATTATGCGCCGTTTGTGGTCGGAGGGGAAGGGGAAGGGGAAGGGGGAGGGGGTGAAGCGGAGGTCGTTAGCGGTCGGGTGACACAATCCATCGCAAATCGCAAATCCAACCCCGTCGTGTCGTGTGATCAGCAAATTAAAGAACTGGTGCGAATGTGTACGTGATGAAGGCGAGTGGCCCCCTTAGGGGTGCCAGGACCCTAGCACCCCTTTCCCCCTTCCCCCTTCACCCTTTCCTGATGACTACAAATAGCTGGAAGCTCGTGAAAGGGTGGCGTCGTGTGCCAAAACCCGCCCAAGACGTAATGTGTGTATGTGATGTTAAAAAGATAGAGCGCGGAGAGAGAGCGAGAGAGAGCAAGAGAGAGCACGCGAGAGAGAGAAAGAGACAGCTCAGTGCTCCTGTGGATGCGCCCCGTCATCGACGGTAATGAGAATGAACTCTTCATCACTGACCTGAGACCTTATGCCTTCTCTGACAGGTGTGTGTGTGTGTGTGAATACTAACAGGGTGGCCGCTACTGCTACTGCTTGAGGAGCTGCTTGATTGATGGGACATGGGACAAGACCCTCATGTGACCCTCACCCCCGGACCCCGGTGGGCTGGGCACACATTCATAAATCACAAATCGAGTGCTCCACCCACCAACCGTTTTCTGTTGATCTTTGACGCCTTGGCGACTCCCGGGAGCCCGGGAACCGCTTAGTGCCGGGCTCTAACGAACCTTACGAGCCGGTGACTGGCGCGACTCCTGCCCTGCCCTGCTCTGCCCTTCGCAAAAACCCCATCCCTCCCCCGATAGGCCATTTCCGTCAGTGTTAAGCTCGTAGGAAGTAAAAAAAGAGAGAGAGCTGAAGTGAGAGAGACAAAATAGAGTAAACAGAACGCGGAAGATGCACACACACACACACACACACGGAGACAGTGTGTCGGAGAGAGTGGCGCTCAAGAGGCGGCCGTGTTTTATGTTTTCTGCTCTTTATAAACACTCCACCGGTTAGCATTCTGCTCCAAATCCTCCGTGTACTCCATGCTCAGTCCTCAGATTCCGATCCGCGGGATCCGCAGATGACAGCTTCAAAGATGAAACGACCGAAACGTAGTTCGCGATGTTCACTGAAGCGGCGCAGCGCCGCCTTTCCAGCTGAACGGCGCTGCCAACGACGCCGACAACGCCTTCGAAGCTGTGAAAAAGAAGAGGAGAAGAAGATGTGCGTGGACCGGGGAAGGGGGCACATTTTTCGCGCTTTATTGCGCTCAGGGCCCCCCGGTCCCGGTCCCGGCCACGGTGTCACAGCAGCTTTCATTCTTATTTGTTACTCGCTCTCTCGCTCTCTCTCTTGCTCTCTCTCTCTCTCTCTTGCTCTCTTTGTCGTGCCATCTAGACGCAGTGTTACCAGGGTAAGGGCTTCCAGGAACTTCCCGAAGCTCTAGCTGTTGCATCTCGTGATTTCTTTTAAAGTTCCATTTCTCCTTCTGCACCCCCACCCCCGCCACCCCTAACTTCTACTCTCTCTCTTTCGGTGCCTTCCGAAACTCGCAAAATCCCACGCCGGTCTGCCTTTATGCGCTGCATCGTATTTATCTCCGTCTGCTCGTCTCGCGCTTTGTCTCTCTTCTTTCTTGTCGCGTTGTCAACGTTGTCATTCAGTCCAGTTGCCATGATTTGATTTTCGATTTCTGGTGAATGAAGAGCAGCCCCAGACTGTTGGGAGGAAGCGGTCGACAGCAGCAATCGAAAGTTCACAAATTACCCACCCTTCAGTGGTCGCAGCCCGGGGGGGAGGGGGATGATATCTCAGCAGCAGCAGCAGCAGCAACAACAAGCATTCATAATTTAACTTTTTGCTGTCTCCCCATCGTGCTCATGCTGCTTCGCTTCTCATGACTTCTCCCGCCCGCCCGTCTTCCAGCCTGCCCTTCCTCCCTGGTCCCTGGTTTTCATCTGTCACACTGATAGATCCCGGAAATCACTGGACTGACACCAGCTGCTGCTGCTGCTGCTGCTGCAACTTGTTTGGTTCTGTTCGCTAGCGGCCATTCCCTTTCACGGAGGAGTGTTTGTTGCCGTTGAATCCTCTCCTTGTTTCGTTTCATGGCTGCTACAATGAAGTGAGATGCTGCAGATGCTGCGCCTGGGGCATGCAACACAAATTGCAAACCGATACGATACGTCGATAGGCCCTCACTGCCGCGTGGGTTAGGTAACGGTCGCCATGGCCAAGGAGCATCCTCGCTGTGCGCGCTCTTCCATCTTCCAGCGATCGTCGCGAACGTTCCCCCTTCGAGTGACCACCACACCACGTGTGCTGTGTGGTTCTCGACGCTTTTTGTTTTTTTGTGGTCGCAATTGCCGCGCGTATCGTACAGTCGAGACGTCCTACCTACCAAGCGGTCGATATTACGCAATTACCTCAAGCCCCCCAAAACACATGCCCCCACACAGCGACACACACACGCACGCACACTGTGCTGGAAGCGATGATGCGCCAGCCATGGCCAGCGCCCGCGATCATCATCATCCCCATCCACATCCCCATCATCCCCATCATCCCCATCATCCCCATCTCTCTGGCTGGAAACCGATCGACCGCTCAGCTCACTTTGTGCTGTGTTGTACACACACACACACACACACACACACACACGCCGTGTTCGCCATTTTCCCGCTCCAACCGACCGACCGGTACTGGGGGGGGGGGGGGGGGGGGGGGGGTGCACAATGGGCACCCCTAACGGCCGTGACCGACCGGCTCCGGCTAGGCTCCCGGGATCTCCGGGAGAGCTCTCTCTGCGGGGGACGCGCCATCGCGACCTCACCCCCCCGTCACCATCGTCGTCAGCGTCGCAATGAAAGTAAAAGCAACGCGATTTCGCTTGAGGTCTCCAAGGGAGGGCGCGGGAGAGGGTTGCGATGCGATTACGTGACCGGCCGCTGTCCACCACCACCCCACCTGGCCTGGCCTGGCGCCAACAGACGCCAAACGGCGTCCGCCCGTCGATTAATGTCGGAGGGCAGTAATTGAGATCTGAGATGCGAGGGATTTGGGCCCTCCGGGGGGAGGATCTGTTCCCGGTTTTTCTTTTCTGTTTTTTTTTTTTTTTTGGTGAGAGGAGAAGCGAAGATGCCCGGGGGAAGGGGTCGAGTGAGGCCCAATTCCGGACGGCAAATCCGTCCGGACCCCAACCATAGTCCATTAAGTGCCCGGTATGATGGTGGTGGTCATGGTACGGCCATTGTCCGTCCGGTTCATCCGCTCCGTCCGGTCCGTCCGGGTGTGATTGAAACGTTTCGTTCGAACTCGCTCCTGCGCTCGACGTTTGGCAGCAGCAGCAGCGATGGTGGAGGGTAATGGATCCTCAAAAACTGTCATTAATTACAAGAGAGACGAAGAAAGGCCGGAGGGAAAGAGAGTGGTAGACGCTCCGTCATGGATCTGCCGCATTGTGTGTGTGTGTGTGTGTGTGAGTGTGAATCTTGTCCAACGCTCTCGTAATGCTCTCTTCCTCCTCCACACATGAAGCTTCTTCTGCTGCTAAGATGTTGTCGGTTCTAGCTATAGAAACTTCAAACTCTGAACTTCTAACAACATAACCGATGTTTGTCTAATCTTGATACCATGGTCATGAATAGTTTGCAGAACAGTAAGGCAGTGAAGCGGCCAGTTTCTGACTGATATCTGACGTGTGCTGCTCATTTTTTCGACATTTATACTAAATTGAGGTAAAAATGCGCATCCAGTTATTGCGCATACTAGGCTGCTCCAGTAAAAGGGCTTCACCGATTCTAGCAACACTCCCATACCGGTTTGAAAGCTCATGAAATCCCGCTACATCATACGCGGTTTTTGTTTGTGGTTTTGGACAACAAACGTTAGAGAAAAGCGTTAATTTATAGGTTTTTCATTTTCTAGATTATTTTAAGAGTTGTTTATGAGATGAACAGTATCTCGATTGGTAGATGGTTTCCTATATCAAACCTTCATTAGCGTCCAAGAACACATAATTAACATAGATTCAATTAATGTTGCCCTTATTCTGGAAGATGACGGAAAAAACGGAAAAAAGGTCGCATTTGACACTTTTTTCAGAAATGATCATTAATGGGGCAAGAGTGCGCACTCATTGTTTTGGGACAAAAATAGACGTAACACAACATTTATTTGTGTTGCATTTGAGTGTATATGCAGTTTCTTAGTAATGATTTGTCTCAAAATGGTAAGCTCTATGGATTAAAACAGAAAACTGTTTAGAAAGAGATATTCCTCAGGTTCAAGACGCCGCAAGCACGCAACGCAAACTTGCTGCTGAACATGCACCTAGCTCCAGCACCTATCAAAAGATCTCATAGAAGAAAGAAACTGTCTGAAATTTTATTTATTTATTTACATTGTACATTATTATTTATTTAAAATAACCAAAAAAAGGTGTGTTTCAAAGACAAATCAGTTTTTATACCACAAACGTGCATTCTAGTATGTAATAGTATGTAATAGATTAAATCCGAAGAAAAGAGCCCTAACTCTTGCCCTAATGGTGTGGGTAAGTAAGTAAGTAAGTAAAATGAGTGCGCATTTGTTACTTAGTTACTTCGTATGCATTTTTATGCATCAAAATGTATGAGCATTAGTCCGAAATATCCAGAAATTTTGGCTCACAAATCCGAATCCGAAAGGCCACCGATGCAAACCTTGAATGGAGGTGTGGAGTGGCCTATATATATATATACACGATGCTCAATGGTACGGCGAGAGGTTTGCTGCAGCAGCGGCATCTTCCAGTCCAGCTGACCGTCCCCGAATCGGTGAGGTCGAGCCGTGAACCGTGTAATGCTCCATTCACTTTGTACCATCGCTGCGCGGCTCACCTTAACGCAAAGGTCAACAGATTAAACGGGAGGGAGAGAGGCAGGCCCAGAGGAGTGGAGGACGCTTTGTCCTCGGTGCGCCTGGCGTCTGGCGTTATCAACCCGTGCGGGGGGGGGGGGGGCTAAAAATAACGAAAATCATCCTCATTTAGTACCGCCTTTTCACTCGACTGACGCAGACTTCGCAAAGGAGCGCGGACACAATTGTTGCGAAACAGACGCGCGAGGGCGAGGGCGAGGGCACGCAGCAGGACCAGGGCAGGAGAGGGCAGGAGACGGTGTCACCGATGCCGCCTATTGTTGTGGTGGCTGCTGCTGACGGTTGGCAAGCAGGCGAAAGGGGCGTTTAGCAATCGTTTAAGATTCAATTAACCCGTTCCCGATGTCAATGTGGTGCTCACCACCACCACACCGGGCCCAGGACCGGGTTGCACCATCATCATTGCACCATCGTCAGCATCATCATCATCATCATCAACATCAGATCATCTCAATGGGGGGAGGCCAGCCCTGTTGCGGCCTGGTTTTGTTGCGGTTTCGCATGCTTTCGACTGTGCGGGCAACGATTGATAGCTTCCCTTCCCTTCTTCCCTTCCCTTCCCCATAAAAGCCACCCGTTCCAAGAGACGCCACGCGTTAGACGAGCAGCCAAAGTCATCGGCATCGGCATCGCGTAAGGTGACAGGTCGTGGTCGACGTCGTCGTCGTCATCGTCGTCGTAACGTAATCCGGTTGCGACGCAATGCATCGTGCAACATAAATCAAGCCAGGTGTGGCACGCTGTACCAATAGGACAGGGCGCAGTGGGCACTGGGCCACTCCGAATCCGGGTTTTGGGTCCACAAAAGGGAACAAAACCGCAGCAGTAGCAGCAGCAGTAGCAGTAACAGCGCGTCTGCATTTGTCCAATCGATTTATGGTGGCATTATTCAGAATCCATTCTCTGTGTCTGTGTGTCTGTGTGTGTGCGTGTGTGTGTGAGGGGGCAAAGGTCGTGGTGACGGTTGCGCAGCCATTTCTCGATGGATACACCAAACGCTGGGGGGCGAATGAGTATTATTCTTATGTCTTTCGAGACCGAGTCCAATTACTATCCGGAGCGCCGGAGTTCGCATCGTATTTCCGTAGCATCGCAACAGACCCCTCCCCGGGGCACGTACAGCCAATTCGGTGGTCTGGACGAGCTCCAACAGCTCCAACAACAGGCCACAGTGTTAAGCAGTGTCCTGGAGAGCAGACAATCAAGGCAGTAGTAGTAGTAGTACAAGTATCGGTTGACGGCGTTCAAAGCAGTAACGACGAGCCGTTTACCTAGCTTCCTTCTTTTGTAGGATGCAGGATGCCCAATACAGGGCCCCGAGAGCACACGCACACTCTTAAAACTCGATTTGGTTGGGGACTAAACCGCGAAAGTCTTGAAATTTCCTAACTCAACTCAAAATACCCTATGTTAACGTTATGTTATTAATATGTTTAAGCGAAAATTTTCAGATCGTATCACGTCAGAAAATAGCCAAATAGGACCCCCTAGGGGCACGGCACTTGATTGCTCAAATCTCCGTGCAGGGCCCCCGTAAGATGATGATTTTGGCAACGGGATTTCAAAAATTTGCTGCGACAAATCAAATGTTTTCAAATGATGGTGGTTTTTTTTTTAGCAAAACAACAGTGTTTACAGAAAAGCATTTTCTTCTGCACATGTCCACCGGAATGATCCTGTGTTAGTTACCGGAAGGTATGGCGTTAAGTTTTATGCATTCAAATAGATCGATTTCATAGGAAAAATTATAAACGCAACAAAACTGTCTGGATTTTCGTTCCATCGATTTCGATAGAACAATTATCACAAGGAAACTTTAAAAGGTATATCAAAAAAGTATAAAAATCAACTGAAATGAAGGTGAAGGTGAAACAACAAGCGGGCAAACGATACCTATACTGTACTGTGCAAACATTCATGTTGGGTGATGTCAGAGTAAAAGTTTTCGAAAATAATATAAAAAGTCAAGGAATAATTTGCATCAATACTTTTCCTAAAAGGTATTAAAAAAACCCCCTACAAATTCTTTATAGGTCATTGTTTGGCTAGAACCCTTGTCTATGCGGCCAAATATTAACTGTTCCGTGCTGTACATGCTATCCATCATGATCCTTTTCTCAAAGAGAACCGAGCGCGTCTCGTGTCTCTTCTACTAAGAACGCGTAGCAACACGGCAATCGTCGTTGGGACCTAAAGGGGCCTAAAAATAATAATTGTAATTATAATGCTAATAATAATAATAAGCAAAACAGAAGTCGTCGGAAGGATCGAAAATAACTTGTACCAAAATCACTTCAAACACTGCGCAAACTGCGGCGCTAACGATGCTGCTCCTCCTCCTGATCAAACGCTCGTCAACCTCGCGGTGTGTGTGCGTGTGTGTGCACACCACCTCTTGGTGTGCGATGATGATGACTGGCGCAAACCGCAGTCACCAGTCACCGTTGGCATTGGCATTGGTGGCGGTGTCGCGATCCAATAAAATGGTTCATTAATTCAAACGCGCCACAAGTTAATTACACGTCAAGGCGTCAGGCGTCATGTGAGGTGAGGTGGTGAGGGGTGAGGGGTGAAGGGTGAGGTGCAGGGTGGAGCGGCTTGGGCCTGGGCCTGGGGATGCAGCGCGACTACAACACCATCGGCAATCGATCAAAAGACGCTCGGCGGAGGTCACGCCAGGCCAGTGTCCTGATGGAATTGATGTGTGTGTGTGTGTGTGTGTGTGTGTGTGTGTGTGTGTGTGTGTGTGTGTGTGTGTGTGTGTGTGTGTGTGTGTGTGTGTGTGTGTGTGTGTGTGTGGTGATGTACAAAAGCGGCGATGTACAAACTTATGCTGCGCTAGAGAACGTTGCATATGACGCCCGAATGCGGAGCAACTGGAGTTCTGTGGTGGTTACGGCATCACCACCAGGGGTGGTGGGGAGGGGGGAGGGGGGTTAATGGGTCTTCAGAAAACAATCGCACACACACACGCACACACACACGCACGGGCACACCGAGAGGAGACGCACGCCCCGAATTAATTAAGGTGAGCAGAGACGTCGCGGTGTTGTCGTGTCATGGCGTGTGTCATTGCGGTTTGTAAGGTGCGACGATACGTCGTCATCGTCGCTGTGAGGCGCCACCGGAAGCGTTTGGCCCCCCCTTCGACAACACCCGACCGACTGAATGAGTCACCGGAATTGGGCATCCGGTTTTTCGCCATTAACAGACACACGCGCGCGCATGATGTGTATATGTGCGTGTGTACGCGTGTTTTGGTGTTTTTGCGGTGTGGCGCAGGGTTGATTGCGTGTGCGGCATGATTTAACATAACCGCAAGCAAGTAGCAACCGCAAAGGGAGGTGGGAAAGGGGTGGGAAGTGGTTGCAAATATCCGGTCCGGACACACTTTACAAGAAACGGTGGACCGTGTACGGCTTTGTGTGTGTGTTTAAGGGAGGGCCTATTATAATGAAACCAAATGCAGACCACCAAAGGTCCCCCGTTTGGACCCTGTGTGTGATCTCATATAGCATGGCCCCCCATTTTGCTACGGTTCTCCGGGAATGAAAACGGAGCGAAGGGAGGGAGGGAGCCTTCCCTCCGAGAGGGCTTCCCCGAGGGAGGCGACAGTTTAGCTAAATTCGTTCGCCGCCACCGCCGCCGCCTCGTTATCCACTTTGCTTTCGCACGCGTTTCTAGAGTTCGTGGGGGTGCAGGTGGTGCAGGTGGTGGTGGTGGTGAGTAGTTTTTCTCATTGTAGTCAGTCGCTCCCGTCTCGAGAGAGAGTTTTTCCACGCGGAATAATCAGGTGGATCAACAGGAACTCGTGGCCGCGCCCGCCCATTACGCAACGCTATGCAATGTTGCCCTCTACCACTCTTTTGGTTAGTGGCAGGGAGGAGCAGGAGGGTTGAAAGGGGCTAAATCACTACCCCAAAAACGGCCCTGCCCCCCCAGGGCCAGGGCGCCAGTAGCCCAGGTGGCATAAGACGTTCGTAATGAAAGAGCAAACGAAGCAAACCAATGGCTGGCGTTGGCGAAAGATGGGGTGGTGGTGGTGGTGGTGGTGGTTGGTTGGTTGGTGAAAAACAAAACTCACAAATCCCCCGGGAAAAGCGGTTTACCTTTCGAGGCCTTCGCGAGCGCACCGAACGAGCGAACGAACGAACAAACGAGCGGCTCAGCATCTTATGAGCGAGGGGGAGGGGGTGTGTGTGGAGTACTACTAGAGGGAAGGGCCCGCCCCTCCCGCCGCCTCGCGCTGTAATGCCATTTGCGTGTTTAAATCCACGCCACGCCGTAATCCATTGGCGCGCATGTTGTTGTTTTACCCAATTTTTGCCGTTCATCAGCCCCCCCGAAAAACTGCTACATCCCCCTCCCCTCGTCGTTTTAACCCTCATCTCCCGCACGCCAGAGAGCGCGCCCATTGAGGTATTTGCGTAACGACGACGACGGCGACGGCGACGACGTTCGAACGTCGGCGGCATTTCGCTAACCTGTGCCCTTTAATGCGGCTGCCTGGGGGGGGAGGGGGTTGCAGATGTCTGAAGGGTGCAGATGTAGCATGTAATACGCTGCTCACTGCTGCTGCCGCCGTGCCCGTTTAATTGGTTTGCTCGTTCTCGTCTCGGACCGCAAAAGAAGCAACAAATTTACACCACCACCACCACCACCACCTGAAGGGGAGCGAGGATGCTGCCGAAACGATTTCAACCCCCCCAGGACCGGTTCATCCCTTGTGTGATAGCGACGGAGCCGGAGCACACACACACATTTAACAACCAAACGCACCAAACCATCGCACCCAGGACAACTAATAGCCCGACTGCCCGCCAAACCCTTCTCCCTCATCCCTCCCTCTGCAAAAGGCAATCTCGGCCGACGAACCAACGGTTGAAACAGATTAATACCGTCCAGTCCAGTCTCTGCGGGATCCTGCGGGTTCCACTCCCCTTTTGGGGCAGGCAGCTTTGGGGTTGAAATGAGTACTTCCCCAACCCCCGTGCCCCTGGCCCCTGGTGTCGTCTGCCTGTACCTTTTGTGTGTTATGTAAAGCTACCCATCCATCTACGAGGGCTACGAGAAAGGGGGGACAAGTGAGCGACTTACCCACCCCTCCTGCTCGTACGTTAAGTAGTTCACATCACCTGACCTACCTCCTCCCGCCTGGTAGAGTAAGGGATGAGTGGGGTGTATGGGCGTTGATCTAGTACCCACAGATGCTGGACTACCCCCTGCCAGGCGGCTAGGGTAGTTGATGAGGCGATGATAATGCTTTCACACCCTCCCTCCCCCTTCCCCCCTCTTTCACCCCCCTTTCGGTGGTGGATCGAGCTAGCCAACATAAAGGCAGAAGATACACATTTTTACATAATTATCCCAACCCAGCGCGCCACGCCACGGTGCGCCACTGTGGTATGTGGCATCCTACCCCAACCACCCCCTCCCCCACCACTACGCTACTGCCATTGACGCTACGACGGGATTGACGGCTTGACAGCGCGCCGCCATTTATCAACAACTCCAACATCCCCCTCTCTCCTGTCCCAGACTGCCTATAGAATTTGCCTTTTAATTATGTCGCCACATTTGTCCCACGGGCACTACCACCCCTTAGCAACTGGTCCGGAGCCCGGTGTCTGCTTCACTTTCGCTTTTGTTCGGACGGAACTCCGGACGGAGGGATCGCGCATCTTCACACACACACACACGCGCGAGGCATGGAGGGCACCTGTTGCAAGATGTCCCCACCCCCCTCCCTTTCCCACCCCGTTTTAGAACCCCGACCGAAACCAACTAACGACCGAGGCACCATCGCCGGCCATCTGGCTTGGTTGGCGAGACGGGTACGCGTTGTACGCTGCGTGGACATGATACGGGGTCAAGAACACTCTCTCTCTCTCTCTCTCTACATCGAGAGCACATTCCGGGAGCAGTGCACTGGGGAATTTGTGCGCAAAACACACACACACACACACACGCGCGCGCTGGAGGTGGTCCGGGTATTTGTCTAGTCCAAACAAACCGTCAAGTGAGCGAGATCTAGATTCCCCGTGCCGTGTGTGCTTGGGGTAGTCGGCAGTAAAAGAAAGAGAGAGAGAGTGTTCTGCAAAGCAAACCGTTTATTGTTATTGCGGGCTAGGGCTGGCCGCGCGCCGACCAGAGTTCGTCGACAGTGGTAGTAGGACGTAACGCGTAAAGCAGCAACAGCAACAGCTATTCAAAATCCCCGTAGAGTGTTCGAGTAGAACAGAAACGGTTTCTTTCGCTGTTTTGAATGCGAATTTGTTTTGGAAGCAGTAGCAGCAGCAACTGTTAATACATTTACCTCTGCTACAGGTAGCTACTAATACCTTCAGCCCGAAATTGCTTCAAGCTCTCCAGTAGTTCCCGAAGCTCTAGACGGATGCGAACCGGAAATAGGGAGCCATGTTACGATCAGCTTTCTAAGCATTGTTCTCGGATAAAAAAGAACGCTTCGTCTATTACGTCCGTCACTGTACTGAGCTGCACTGCACGGGGAGGACAGGCGCACCAGGAGCAGGACCGGGCATCTGGTCACGGCACACGACGGGGCAGAGAACATCTGGCCATAACACACACACACACACACACACACACACACACACACACACACTAATTTGTAGCCGTTTGTTTGGACGATTAGTGAAGTGAGCAAGTGCTGCAGGGCCGGCGGGACGCCCCGGCATTCATCAATGATTCCCACCTCGCGTGGTGATCACGCCGTGTGCCTCTCTATCTGCGTTTGTTGTCCGTTTGTGTCACATTGTGACCTGCCAAAAAAAATGGCACCACTCATTTTGGCGGACAGTTTCGCAGGCCTATGTGCCTAGGAAGTTTTTAAAGTAACGCTAAACTGCTTTCAAACGCTGTAAGTTACTGCACGTACTGTTGACTACGAGCTATTTTACTCTCGAGTCCAAAATCTAATCGAATTTTGGGCCTAAAAAGCCTCGATTTAGCGAGGTGAGGTTTAAAAACCTGTTTTCCTTTTGAACAAAACGGTTGCTGAAAGTTATTGGTTGTGGGTTTAATAAGTCATAGTAAAAATATGCTGTGGCAAGTACAAATGTGATAACTGTGCCTTCAAAGGTTTAGGAAGGTGGGGGGGATTTTAACGTTACAGACACAGAACACGTTCGGGGGTCAAACATAAAAATGAGAAGATATAGATTGCGAAGGCTGTCATGCTCAGTCAACTGGATAGAGAACGTTATCAACAATAATGGGCCCATTTAGAACGAGCACGACAACAGAAAAACCCGCCTCATGTTGCAAAATCAGTCAGCGCAAAACCTTGTCAGCAAAACGTCGCAAATGAAACCTCACACCTGTCCGCTGGTATACACACGGCTATTGTTCTGAACTGAATACAGCTTGTTTGGTTTCCTAAAACGTGTTTTTTGACTGCACAGAACTTTATCTCATTTATGAAAATGTCGAAAAATAGGCGTTGTGCAGGATTTTTGCCTAAAAGATGGCAAAATTTGCCTAAAAGATGGCAAAACAGTAGTGGTTCAGGCGATGGGCAATGCTTGGATTAAGGGGGGGCTTCGGTATTTTATTTTAATTCTTCGCATTTACTTTTAACAATTTTTTATGAGTGCTTATCCTTTCAAGAGTATTGTCAAGTATTGTAAAACTTTGGGATCAATCGAAGCAAAATTGATAAAGATATGGATTTTTGAAAAACAGAGCTTCATACCAGGCTCAAAGCATCTCGCAACTTTGAATCGCGATTCCCAAAACCTGCGTTTTCAAAGTCGGTGCCCATCGTATCATAAAAACTACTGGACCAATCGATTTGAAATTTTGAACACATAATCTGTACACTATTTGCCAGGTAGCCCCGTCGAGTTTATGTTAAAATTGTTGATACTTTTTTTTTGATAATTCTTTTAATTATATAAAACTCGTTTTTTGAGGCAACATCGAAAAAAGTAACACTTTTTCAACTTTAAAAATCTGCCAAAAATCGAAAAATAGGAAATTGATCAAAAACTCAACGAGGCTACCTGGATAAACTTATAATCTAACAAAAGGATATTCATTTGTATATTTCTGATAACCAGGCACGTTGCTATGACGGGCACCGTAAAAAGTACTTTTTTGCAAACTTGCCTTTCTAGATTAGATGCCATGAACGTAGTTTTGAACAAATCTTCCCCAAAATAGAACCAAATATTCCTGAAAAGTTGTAGTTTAATATGACATTCTTTTGAAAAAATAAAGTTTAATGGTTTCAGCACAATAAATTGTCAAAAATAAGCCCTTTTTTGACCCGAAATAACCGAAGCCCCCTCTTAATGTAATTAATTCTTTTGGCTTTTGAAAATAAATGGTTTTTGTTGAGGCAAAAAATCGCAAAAAAAAAAACTAATAAAACTAATGCCGGGACCTAATAAAACAACAATAGTAACAACTACTAAATGCTGTCGCACACCTTCCGCTACAGAGAGAGAGAGAGAGAGAGGCTTCAAAATAGTTCAGGTCCATGAGATGACAATGTAGCTTGTGCGCCCTATCATCCGGTGGGGTTTGGGACGCTAGAAAGGTCTAGGAGGTCTGCTAGAAAAGACCATCGGCCCACACGCTTCGAAACAATCTTGCAAAGCTGCTGCTGCTGCTGCTGTTGCTACAATCACCTGTCAGTAGCTGCAGTGCTGCTTCAGTAGCGACCTGCAGTGAAGAAGCGACCTGCTGAAGGGTGCTACTGACAACGCGATTGATGAAAAGTCCCACGAGAGTGTGTGTGTGTGTGTGTGTGTGTGAGTGCGAGAGCCCGGGGGTCCATAAGGTCCATCGGAAAACCATGAATGTTATATCACCGTTGGCGGCGCTGACCCGCTGTTGGAGCTTTTTCGGAGAGGCTCCGATCGTTAATTATCTACTTATAGCCGTCGTCGTCACCGCCGCCCCGTCCGTCCGTCCGTCATGGCACCTCCGAACCGTCTCGCGAAGCACCAAAAGCAAGCGAAAGGGCGCCGTCGTGGGCCTTCTCCTTTGACAGCCGCGCGACAGGTCGCCGCAGCCGGGACCTTCTCGCTTGCCGCCGGTTTGTCGAGGTTGTTGTTTAATTTTAGCCCCGGCTCAAAAGGGTAACCGGCGCGGCCTTCTCCTCTCTCTCCTTCTTTTGAACTCCCATAGCAGCATAGCGCCTAGCCCATTGGATCGATAATCAGCGTTCGATGGATGGATTGCTTTTGCGGCGCTATCGTCCTCGTCGTCGTCGTGTTGTTTGTCGTTTTGAAAGTTTGTTTTTAACGACACCCGGTGACCGGTAACGGTGGTCGCAGGATCCCCTTCAGAACCGGGCCCAGGGCCGTAAAGGGCGATGCGAGGTGCCACGGATTCCCAGATTCTCGGATTCCCGTGTGGCCCATAACTCCCAATCCACGAACGAGAACGAGAGAGAGGGAGCAGTTAGAGGGGGGGGGGGGTGGAAGGTGAGAAACAGGGGGCAGGGCAGCAGCTTGGGCCAGGCATTAGGGGTAGGGCACCGCAAATCCGCGACAACGTTTCCATTTCAATTTGCATCCCATAATATACCCGCTGCTGTCATTCGGTATGCCCGACAGGATGAGAGGGGGGGGGGGGGAAGAGGAAGCAGGTGCACTTGACGTGGATCCAGACACACACAGACACACACACAGTGTCGCGGCGCACGTGTAAGTACGTGAAAGACTCGCTGGAAAAGGTCTCTCTCTCTCTCTCTCTCTCTCTCTCTCTCTCCGGAAGTCCTGAGAAGTCCTTTCGTTTCCGCTTCGACTCGTGGAGCTGTGTTTGTGCGTGCGTGCGTCAGCGTGTGTGTGTGTCTTGGTGTGTGGTGATGCGGTGAGCGACATTTAATGAAGCTGCCCCGGGATCCGGGAATCTGCAATGAGTCGTCGACGTGGTGTTCCTGCCACACGACGACGACGACGACGAGGACGACAGGAGTAGGACATAAAAATGCACGAAATGAATGCGGGGGCTACGGCAGCAGCTGCTGGCCTGCTCCTTACTGGGATCGCAATCGGAAGTTAACACCCTTAGGTAACACCATATCCTGCCTGGTTGGGTGGGTGGGTGGGTGGTAGCCTTCCCACCCCCTCTTCCTCCTCCTCCTCATCCTTTCCCCCACTCCCGATTTCATCTCTCGCGCCTCGCGGCGCGCGCTGGCGCATTAACCATAACCTCAAATAGATCCCCCAAAGCAGCGCGGTAACAGACGCGTACATTAACCAGCACCCCCAAGGGAGGGAGGGGTGGGGGTGTGGCCACGTGCGCACCAAGCGTGCTGGAGTGTCTTGATCACTTCTTGATAGCCGTCGCCTCGAGGGAGGTAGGTGTGAAGCCCACAAATGCGTCGCTCGCTTTTCGATCATCATTAACGGGCGCCAGCAAGCGAGCGAACGAGCGAGCGAGCGAGCACACACACACACACCCCTGTAGCTATGGCAATGCCACCCAAAAAAAAACGGCCGAAAAACCTCATTAATCGGGCATTACATACCCAAGGGGTGCTGGAGATGAGAGAGAGAGAGTGGGAAGTGAGCCGGAAAAAGGTGTTAAGGAGGTGTATTCATAAAGGCGCGCGCGAGAGAGTGGAGCGCCACACCGGGAAAAAACACAAGTGAGGCACACACACACACACACGCGCGCCGTCATGTCTTCATTTATGCTTTCATTATGTGGCGTGGTTTTTTTTTGTTTTTTTGGAGGGTGGTAGAGTGACCGCAGGCTGGCTGGCTGGCTGGCTGGCTATCCGGTCACCGGTTACCGAATCCCCGAATCACCGGATCCGGTAGTCGATCGAGCCGTCCGGGGCGCCATGATGATTAATTTCTCATTAGCACGGCACGGTCAGCGTTTGACCGCGATGGCGGAAGCGCGGTGTTGATGGTCGCCAAACAACCAGCCAGCCTGTCGGCTTTGTTGTGGTTGCTGTTTGGTTTGATAACGCCGTTAAAGTTGAAAAAACAAAACAGCTTAGCGACAGGCGGTCACACCACCACCACGACTACACCGTTAGCGTTAGCGACATTCAATCAATTAGCGCGCGATAATACGCGCGACTCTGTCAAAAAGTCGACAACCATCAGCGACTGCACTGCACTCCGGTTAGTTAGTAGGGCCCCGGAAAACCTCGGAAAACGTTCTGCGTTTCAAGTGACTCCTCCCGGGGGCTTTGCTTGATCTGTGATCGATCGATCGATCGGTGCGCGCGCGCCATTAACTCCGCGATTGCGTTACATCGCGCGCGACGATCGAGCACCGTAGCGTCCGTCGATGCGACAGATGTGGCGGCCAACCCTTCAAGGCCGCGCGACCCGGGTCGCTGAGGGTCCGATTAAACCCTCGGGCATCTGTCGGTGTCTCGCGATTTGGTGAGTCTTTGAGCTTTACTGGCTGGCTGACTGGCTTCCGGCGCTCCGTACGCAATAAAACGGAACGTTGCCCGTTACCAACAGCACCAGCACCACGCTCATAAATCATGCTAGCTGTGTGGCGCGCGATGCAATCTGCATCGCCGCGATTTGTGAACGCGGATCGACGGTCTGCGGTCTCGGAGAGGGTCCTTGGGTCCGTTGTTGCACAATCGGTACACACACCGCAACAACAACAACAGCTAGCTCTCCATGGAGGGCCTCCCCTTAATGCCTAATCCATCAATCCACAGGGCGCTAAATGCACGGACAGGCCCAAGCTGCTAGCTGCGTGGCATCAGCAGCAGCTACGCAGATCGTTTCGATTTGAGAAATTGGATTACCAACCGCTCTCTCTCTCTTTCTGTCTCGCTCTCCATCTCTGTTGCTCTCGCATTTTCACTTCTAGGCCGCCTCACTTTGTACGTGAAGCCCCCCAAAACAAGTGAACCCTTAACGAGCGAGCGAAATAGAGAGAGAGAGAGAGAGAGAAAGAGAGCGCCCGAGAGCCCATAGTGGAGTGTCGTCTGCTGCCTCTACTGGCTGCCTTCAAACACTTCTGGCAGCAGCAACACTCACACTCTGTTTGAAGTTTCGCTGGAGCTGGAGCTGGGCGATTTACATAATCTCATCATTGAACCATCCATCATCTTCACCGTTCACCGTTCACCGTTCACCGAGCAGCGCAGCGGGCAGGGCAACGTCAGCGTCAATAATAATCGCCAATCAGGCAGCTGGCCGCGGCCGAGGTGTGTCCCTCCCCTTCACCTTCCTTGCTTCCAAAACGGCAACGTCAACAACGTCAGCCTCAGTGTCGCTCAGCTCAGCAGCTCGCGAGCAGCAGCTACTTGTGAGCAATTAAATCATTAGCAGACATCCTCTGCCTCCTCCTTCCAGTAGCACCTGATGCGCCCTGATGCCCTGATGAAGATTGCTGCGAATCCACCACCGCCAAGGTCGTTGCGTGAACAACTAAAACCACTTTTTGTCTTTTCGTTTTGGAGTTTGCTGCCGCCCGGATGCACCTCCTGATGCTGATGTCGTCGTCTCCGTCGTCGCAGTCGTCGCTGTCACAAGAAGCACTTGATGGTCAACCGAAGCTTACATCATAAACGCTTAGCGCTCCTTGTCTTTCCTGTATTTGTCATGCGTGTGTGTGTGCTCTCGTCGCGTCCTTGTCGCGTCCTGCGGCGAAATCCACAAAAAACAAGACCCGATGGTTGTCACAAGCAAAAGCGTGGCGTCTAGAGCGTTGTTTTCGGAGTGAGTTTCGCTAAAGTTTTAAAGTATTGATGAAAGGATAGCGATTACCGTCGTGGGGGGGGGGGGGAGGTGGTGTTGCTGCTGGAAACTTTGTTTTAAGTAAGTATTTTGACGTCATTCCACTTTAAAGCCATTCAATGGCAGCCAATAGTGGGGTTTTTTTTCCTTCTTCAAGGTATTCGCCGAAACTGGGACAACCAGAACTGTCCAAGTGTCGCGTCTAGTCTAATAGAGTTGCTGCATCATTACGATATGAATAGATGATGCCAAGATTTTGCTGACTCAGGTACATCAACTCGTTTGTTCAATGATGAAACAGAATCAGCTGTTGTCTCGAGCGAGAGCGTCAGTTTCGAGCAAGCTATAGAGTAGCTGTTAAACAAAAAATTGTGTTCTTACAGCTGGGCAGCAGTTCTTTTCCATAACATTTAAGACCTCATCATCTTCATCTGTGGCGGAAACGGATATCAGATACTCAATATTACACGTACGCCATTGCATCGAGCATGGAGCAGTTAAAAATTTGGCCGAATATTCTTTTACTCACTCACTAGGAAAACTCGATTTTACTGGAGGAAAATCCGCAAAAATTTCAATCAAAGTTGAATATACCATATACAAACAAACATACGACTCCGTCGTACCATATTCAAACGTTACTGTGGGGCTTTAACGTTAAATCGAACAGTTTTCAACAATCATCAGACGGAATACGAAAGTGTGCCTTGACGGGATGGTCCATGAGCAGCCGTTTTTACAAGGAAGAATGCCTTAAAAAGCGTTTTAGATAATTTTGTTCTTTTAGAGGGTCATTTTTAGGGTCCCTTTAAGGGGGGGCTTTGGTTATTTCGGGTCCAAAAAAAGCTTATTTTTGACGATTTTTAGTGCAGAAATCATTCAACTAAATTTTTTTAAGTGAATGTCATATTAAACTACAACTTTTCAAGAATATTTAGTTCCATTTTGGGGGAAGATTTCATCTAAACTACGTTCATGTCATCCAATCTAGATAGGTAAGTTTGTAAAAATGTACTTTTTGCGGTGCCCATCGTAGCCACGTGCCGAGTCATCAGAAATATACAAATGAATATTCTTTTGTTAGATTATAAGTTTATCTAGGTAGCTCCGTTGAAGTTTTGTGAAATTTCCCATTTTTCGATTTTTGGCAGATTTTTGAAGTTGAAAAAGTTCTGCTTTTTCACGATATTGCCTCAAAAAACGACACTTACATAATTGAAAAAATTATCTAAAAAAAAGTATCAACAATTTTTACAAAATCTCGACGGTGCTACCTGGTAAATAGTGTGCAGATGATATGTTTAAAATTTCAAATCGATCGGTCCAGTAGTTTTCATGCTACGATGGGCAACGTCTTTGAAAACGTTGGTTTTTGGGAAAACGCGATTTAAAGTCGCGAGTTGCTTTGAGTCTTGTATGAAAGGCGGATTTTCAAAAATCCATATCTTTGTCAGTTTTACTTCGATTGATCCCAAAATTTCACACAATACTCCTGAAAGAATAAGCACTGATAAAAAAATGTAAAAAATAAATGCGAGGATTAAAAAAAATATCGAAGCCTCCCCTTAAAGTCGCGAGATGCTTCATGCCTTGTATAAAAGGCGAATGTTTAAAAATCAATATCATTGTCAGTTTGGCTTTGATTGATACCAAAATTTTACACAATACTCTTGAAAGGATAAGCACTCATAAAAAAATATAAAAAGTAAATGCGAATAAATAAAGTTCCCCCCCCCCCCCTTAAGTTCTGTCCCGACTTGGCACAGCACAGAGATCATAAACTGGTATCGAAACAATAGCATTGATTTCATACCATATGCATACCTCACAATGATTATTATTATGAAACAAAAAACTGAAGAAACAAGATAAAATGACTTAAAAAAAACCCGCTCTAATGTACAAAAAAGGTGGCCAAAAACAATGGCCAATGAGATTTCTTCCACTACTGCAAGCAGCAAACGATGTGTGGAATAAAACGAAAAGTGCGTAAATGCATGCACGACGTGACACTATAATAGATTTTTTTTTATACATAACTAAAATAAAATATCTACAAAATGACACCTTTCCCATGCGTTCATTTCTGGCCCTGATGATGTGTGATGTGTCCTATGATTTCCTGCGGCCAAACGATTAACTGTTAACCACGCTTTAGAAGAATTTCGAGCCAGTTTGTTTATCCAGTGGCCAAATTTGGCCTGGGAACAACCTGCACTGTCCCGTGGCGCCTGTTGGTTCGATAAGGATGGCATAAGGATGTAGATAAGTTTGAGGCGTGGGGGGGGGGGAAATAGAAAAGTTTTGCCTGCTCCTCCCCTCCCCACCCCCTGCTGCGCTAATTGTTCACCCCGTTCTCGCCATTATCCGCCTCGGCGGCCTTGGGAATCTTTCTTTTCTTTTTCGGAGTTTTCTAATATTCTCGACGACGATGATGATGATGACGAGGACAAGGGCTAGAGATTGTGGCCACTTCACCCCGAACTAATTGATTCGATCGTGTGGCAACCTTCCGGCGATACCTCTACCGAACACACACACACTCCACCACCGATAACAGCAAAGGAAGCGCAGCACGCAGCACTTTCGGCTGTCAGAATCCGGCCCCGGCCGCAGTGTCCATCGATCCATCCATCCAGACCGCGCTTTGGGTCGACCCCCCCCCCCTCCCCCGGCCCCTTCCCAAAAGGTTGCTCGTGACGTCGCTCCCCTCGCACGCTCCGCGCACTCACGCAGCACTTCCGAACGGGACGGGCTAGAGAAAGCGCAATAAACTTTCCCACCATTATGCCGGGCCGGGCCTAGGGCCGGAGGCCGGGCTGGGTCAATTATTTCGTCGGCCTTTTTTTCCGGCCTCTCCGCGCGACCCACGCCCTGGCTGTGGCTCCGGCTGCTATGGCGGTGGCGGCGGTAGTTAAGTTAATTTAAAAATTTGTCCAATAAACCAGTACCCTCGTGGATGTGGATGGCCCGGACCTATGGGGGGTTGGTGTGCTGCTGCTGCTGCTGTTGTTGTTGGTCGTTTCGGTCGGTAACGGGCACCGCTCATTGGTCGCCCTTTATTTTTTTTATTTGCTTTCTTTCTTTCTTTAGCGCGATTCTGTCGTCGCTCTTTGTCGCTCTTCGCTCTTTAATTTAATTGCATTTTTAGCCAGTGACACAGAGAGAGAGAGAGAGCGCGCGCTAGAGGAGGAAGATCCGTGGCTCGTGGGCATCATTGCCACAAAAACACTGCTGCCCAGGACACGACGACGACGACAGAACTGTGTGCACGCGCCTGTGTGTGTTTACGGCCGTTCGCGCAAATTAATTGTTCATCATTTGCTTCTGTGTAGGCCCCGGCTCGCGAGCAAGGAAAGAGAGGGCGAGACGAGACAGTCTTCTTGCGGTCGCAAGAAGGCCCTGTTTCCTTGCGTGTATGTGTATGTGTGTGTTTTTTTTATTGGAAGAGAAAGAAGATGATGGAAGAGCCCACCTTCCATTAACCATTAACGGCGTACGACGCAATCGACAATCAAGTGCGGGATGAATCGCCTATCGGATCGCCAACCCGGACCCGGGAAAACCCCCGGAAGGAACAACTAGAATTATGTAGCCTGCCCCCTCCCCCACCCCCATCCCCTTCCCTCTTTCTCCTTGGGGTTGCCACGCAGAAAATGTTCGGCCACCCGGTCCGGAAACGAGAGGACTTTACTCCATAAATAACAGATTGTGTAGTTTACGCCCTATAGCACACACACACACACGCGCGCACACACACACAGATAAAGTGAGACACAGGGTTGTCATCGGTGCTGCTGCTTCTTTGGAGTCGTAGTCTTGGAGTAAGTCGGTGCCGAAAACACACCCTTTTGAGACACACACACACACTGTTTTGATCCCATCGGCAGCACTGGCCAAAAATCGGAGGAGGAATCCCCCGTACCCCCGCGTTACCAAAACCACCCTTGTGTAATTAAGGTAGTCGTTTCTAGGGCCTCTCGGGCCTCTGCCCCGCCATTACCGGCACACGCTGTTCCTCCTCCTGCTGCTCCTCCTCTTCCTGGTGGCTAGCGTCTGGTGTGGTTTCTGGCGCGAGCCATATCGGGGGTGGGGGTGTAAGGGGTTGGGGTTGGGGGTGAAAGTACGGTCTGGGCCCAAGATAAGGCACCGTACCACACGCACGCCCGTTTAGTGAGAGCGATAAGCCCCGGCGTTCTGCTGCTGCTTCTTCGTCTTCTACCTCTCCTCTCCTCTCCTCTCGGCGTCGTGTATGTCGAGCCCCGGCATCTAGAACAGCTTGGTAATTTTCTCATTTCTATGCAAATTTCTAAGCGCCTCAAAAACGCGCCAACAGTGGGATCGGCATCGAGCGTGTGAGTAGTACCCCCTACTCCTCTCCTTCCCCCTCCCCTCTGCCCTCTTGGGAAGGGACTCCACGGTGTGGAGTGTTTTGATTTTTTATGGAATGTGGACAACTAATGGGGCAACAAGGAAGGGTAGGCGGGGGGAAGGTGATGCGGGGGGGGGGGGGGGTGTATAGGTAGCGTTGGCTGGTGTGGCAGTGCGGATAGCGTTTTAACGACGGCGGCCAGCGACAATAATGGGGTATTAATATATCGGAGCCAGCCTGCGAGTCACCATTCCTGCAGGGCTACACACACACACACACACACACAACCTGATACTCCTGATAAACTCCCGGCGCGTCTGCCAGTACCCCAACACACACACACACGGAGCTGAGCGATGACGTGGCAAGGAGTTGGAGAAAAAACACTGTTTATACTGCTGCTGCTGCTACTGTAAACAATGACTCGAAGCTCAAGGAAGGGGTGCCAGGCGGTGGCGGCATTCCGTCGTCCACATTCTCCTCTCTCTCTCTCTCCCTGCTCTTACACTCTCGCTCTAGCACACCATTGATGCGGCGTTGTCGCAATCGAAGCGATTTGATCTCGTGCTTCGAGGTTATGTTGTTACCTTCGCCTCCGCGTCGAGGTTGAGTAAGCTATTTTCGTGCTATTTTGTGTGTGTGCTAACACCTGATAAGCGTCTGTGTGTCTGTGTGTGTGTGTGTGTGTGCAGGTGCAGGATGGTTATCTTGAGGGCTTCGCATTGATTTGAAGCTCCAGCTACGCTTCTCGCACAGACAGTAGCAGTCAAACAACTTGATCTTGATCTTTCAATCTTATCTACCGTGCAACAACAACAACGACAACAAAAAAACGCGGTGCCAGTTCAACGCCGTGCCACGCGCCACAAACCAGAAGCTCGCCGGGCAACACGCGGAAGACGCGGTCCACGAAAGGAGGTCCATGGGACCTGTTTCGCATCACGATGGTGATGGCCGATGGATGGAGGCAGCAGTGGCAGTGGGATCCAAACTTGGCGGAATGGCAATCTCGGGAGCCAACCGAAACCAACCCATTCGATGTGTGTGTGTGTGTGGGTTTTTTTTTGTTTGTTTTTTTTTGTATTTATTTATTTGAGGGATGAACGAACACCCCTGTGGCCGGTGTTCACGTTTCATCCAACCCGGTGAAAGCAATCTGGCGACGACGACGACGGCCGGAGCCCAGAGTGAAGGGCTGCGCGACGGGATCACGATCACACCACTCCCGGTTCCCGGCTACGGTGGGAATGTTGTACCGACTGGCGCCGCCATCCCACCTTCCAAAACAAAACCAAACAACACACCGTTGTAATACGCGGGCGCACTGCACGCAACACAGCACCCCGCAACACCCCACCGCCTAGGGTGCATCCCCTCCCCCTCATTTAGCCTTAGATAACCGAAACGAACCATCCGTTGCAATGCGCATTACCATATGCTGCATCTGCAACAGGGAGCGATCATGGTAGCAGCCGCGCGGCCACCGGCGGCGGCGGCGCCAATCCAGCGGCATTTAGCGGCTGGAGCGGCTGCGCAAAATCGTGACTCCGGCGATCACCTTCTATTCGGCATCATGTCGATGGCGTTTGCGGGGAGGACTCCTCATGACCATTATTGGTCGTACGAGGTGTAAGGCACAGAAAAGGGCGATGGCGGTGATAGCCGTGCACTGTGTAGCAATGCAGTTGTTGCTGCGCTGCTGAGAAATGTGTTTTTTTTAGTAAGAAATGTGAGAAACACTTTTTTTTGAAAACAACAATAACAACAAAAAGACATTGCGGTAAGACATTGCACTTCACTACCCAACGCTCATATCCCGGGCCAAGCGCAAGGTTAAATAAAGGATCAAATTCGACAGAGTGTAAGCAGAGCACAAGAAGGGGAGAGAGACACGTCTGGATACAGCAATAGAGGAATAAGGTTTGTTTGGTTCCAATAAAAATGCACAAATCACAGTCGAAGGTCAAGTAATATGCACAAGGCGTTCGCTTCGCTAGCAACCACGGAAACCTCGGACGATACTAGTACTGTGTCCGAAAAGGAATATCTTTATTTTTGTACTTTTAGTAGGTTATCGGCACTGTTATTGCCAGCCATGACAACCATTTTACGTCGAAATATTCATTAGTGTTTGAGATACATTTTTACCTTTTGTTAACTACTAAAAGTGAATTCTTCGTTTCTTGCCATGTTGCATGTTTTTTTAGGGACAAAAAATGCATTAAATATAAATGTTTCTGCTGCGGATACACCAATGGGAATGGTACGGCCTTTGGTGATGATAGTATGTCAAAACAAATTTCCAAGTGATGCAAAGCCAAATTCCCGGAAGGTCGAGAACGGGTTGAAATCGAAGAAGAAGGCCCCGGGCGACCATCGACGTCAATCGACGTCAAAGATATGGTGCTGGAAAAAAAAAACCGTCGATTAACAACGAGAGACCTGATCCTGGTGATGATATTTGTGTATCAAAAAGAGCCATCAATTAAATTTCGAAGGATATTTTGCAGCAGGAGCTCGAGAATGTTCGAGGCAACGAGCAGAGCAGCAGAGCCCAGAGCACGCGTAAATGACCACCGCTGCTAGCCCTTAACCCGCCCGTGACCCGTGACGGGGCCTGGAGCCAAAATTGACGTGCGAGCTCGCTAGACCACATAGCAAAGATTGATGATGGATGGATGGACGGGTGGTGACGGTGATTGGGAGTTGGTTTTTCCCACCCTTTCCGCACCCTCTGTGTTGTCGAAGGGGTTGTTGTTGTTGCTGCTGTGGTTTGTGGTTCGTGGCGTGGAATTTTGGATAAGCCATCTTATTAAAAATGTCCATGATTTATGAAAACACCAGCAACAACGGGGGCATAGGATGGCAACAAGCGCACGCACGCACGATGCGCACGAGCGCGCACCACAGATGATACGAGATCGCGGCGGACGGGTTTGCTCGACTGGAAAAATCTCATCACCCACGCGCTTCGCCGCGGCAAATCTTTATTCACTTCACTTTCGCTCGAACGCCCGGAAATCTCGCGAACGGAAGGACGGATGAGTCCTCGGCGTCTCCGGCACGTCCACACCTTCACTTGTCTCTCGGCTGGCTGGCTGGCTGGCTTGAACGCGGCTTGAACTTTTGCGATTTTGCGTGCATCAAATGTATTGATGTGCTGATGCGCCCGATGACGATAACCGTGACCAGCAGGTTAGCATTGACAGAACGATCAATATCCGACTCCCAAGACGGGACACGACGAGACGAGTGAAGTGACTTGAGCGGCCCCAAGCGCCATGTCATGTTCAATATATATTGTCGAACAGTAGCTGAATGGCACGGCAATATTTTCGCGAATGTTGAAATCAACTAGTCAACAGTTTGGTTATTTCAGGTAAAAAAAAGGTTTATTTTTGACGATTTTTAGTGAAGAAACCAGTCAACTTTAGCTTTTTGTTCAAAACTACGTTCATGGCATCCAATCTAGAAAGGCAAGTTTGCAAAAATGTACTTTTTGCGGTGCCCATCGTAGCCACGTACTGGGTCATCAGAAATATTGAAATGAATATTCTTTTGTTAGGTTATAAGTTTATCTAGGTAGCTCCGTTGAAGTTTTGTGAAATTTCCCATTTTTCGATTTTTGGCAGATTTTTGAAGTTGAAAAAGTTCTGCTTTTTCACGATATTGCCTCAAAAAACGACACTTACATAATTAAAAAAATTATTTAAAAAAAGTATCTACAATTTTTGCAAAATCTCGACGGGGTTACCTGGCAAATGGTGTAAAGATTATATGTTTAAAATTTCAAACCGATCGGTCCAGTAGTTTTTATGCTACGATGGGCGCCGACTTTGAAAACGAAGGTTTTTGGGAAAACGCGATTCAAAGTCGCGAGATGCTTTATGCCTTGTATAAAAGGCGAATGTTAAAAAATCAACATCTTTGTCAGTCTTGCTTCGATTGAGCTCAAAATTTCACACAATACTCTTGAAAGGATAAGCATTCATGAAAAAATGTTAAAAGTAAATGCGAGGATTAAAATAAAATACCGAAGACCCCCTTAAAGTCGCGAAATGCTTTGAGCCTTATATGGAAGGCGGATTTTCAAAAATCCATATCTTTGTCAGTTTTGCTTCGATTGATCTCAAAATTTTACACAACATTCTTGAAAGGATAAGAACTCATAAAAAAATGTAAAAAATAAATGCGAATAAATAAAATAAAATACTGAAGCCCCCCCCTTAAGCCACTCCGATCAAGCTCCGTTGAAACCGTTGGAGAAAAAATCGCGAATGAATGTAAAATGTTCCTTGGCACTTGGCACAAACCAAACGTTCTGATCTGGTTCCGAATAGGAGTAAAAAATAAAAGTACGACCAGTAGGCGGCGATGATCAAGCTAGAGTAAGTAATATCGAATTCATCGAAGTATGCATTGGGTCTGGAAGGTTTTCATTCAATGTTTCGAAATAATATCAAATCATGTAAACTGTGAAATGGAAAGCCAGCGCAAAAAAAGGTTTCAATTCGTCATAAAATGAAAGAATATTCTCAACAACTACAACAACAACGTATAAATATGCCGCAGAGCAAGAAAAATTCATAGTGCCAAGAATGAGCTTTTATTTATATATATATATAGAAGATGTGTTTCCGAATATTTCTTCTGCCTACGAGGTACGATGAAGAGGTACTCGTCAATCCGTCAATCAACATTGAAACAATTCAACTCTCACTCGTTCTCCTTAGCAACAGGTCACTCGAAGTGGATCGGACCAGGACCAGAGTCTGTGTTGACCACCTGTTGCTGGTACAACGCGACTCACCAGAGCAAAAAGTAAGCGCGGTCCCGCTTCCTACTACCACACTCTTACCTACAACTACACACGAAACCGATACTGTACGGGGTGGTCCTGGAATGGGGGAGGAGAGGAGGCACCCGACTTCCGGTGCGAACCGAAGACAACAAACAACAAGCAAGCAAGCGAGCGAGCGAGCGATTGGGAATGTCGGAAAACCCCGTATCGGAACAATCGGTCGGACCGTCCCAGGGGAGGTCATTAGCATAGGAATTTCATAAACCACCACCATCACCACCAGTCGTCCTCCCCTTTTGGTCCCAGGCCGTTTGGTGCCGTTTGGTGCTGGACGCAGTCCTTACAATGGCCGCCAATCGCCAATCGGTGACTGTCGGACTGGTGGTGGTTTATGAAATAAGTTTTTCTCTCAACCCCCTTCCCCTCGATTCGGCTTCCCTATTTCCTTTTCCCCCCAAATTGGACCAACGAACGGAGTCAAACTGTTCAGAGCCCCCCCTCTCCCCGGGCCAGATCCGGCCCCAGGTGCCGTCAACGCAATTGCTTCTCCACCCCCTACCCCCCTGCTAGAATAAAACGAATAAACGGCGAACTCTCTCTCTCTCTCTATTTAGGCGAGTGAAGTGCGGATATTACGAGGTATTAGCATGCGGGACGGGTTATCGGGCATTAATTTTCGCACGCCCTCCGCCTCTGCCTCCTCCATGCCATGAAAGGAACACACCCACACAATTTGCACATCATCGCGGCCGCCACTAAAGGTTACTGAACCGAAAGGAGAGCCTCTTCCTGCTGGACGCCAGCGGACAAAAGGCTCGGCGGCGCGAAAACCGCGGTGCGCAAGAGGAATAGCAGCGCTGCGGAGTGCAGAAGGGATGTCAAAAGGGAGAGAGAGGGGAACACTTGTTCCTGGAGCAGAAGGTGAAACGAAGTCTATTTTATCCTTGAGAACGGATCAGCAACAGCAGCACCGTCGGTATGAAAAGAAGTATTGGACAAAGGACCACCCCTTCCTTCAGCCCCCTTTGCACTCTGTGCCGATGAGTAATCGGATTTCAGGGGGGGGGGGGGGGGGGGGTGAGCTGGGTGGCGGAGGTCAACTGGGAAAATATGCCCCCTCGCCCTCGTCCGTGACGGTGCGTGACGATCGTTCCGGGAGGACCGAACCGAAAACACTCAAAAACCCCCCCGACCACATCCCCCATCCCTTTCACTCAATCTTGAACAACACTCCAGAAAAGCTCTCCAGCTCTATAATGACTCCTGTTGGGGGGAGGGTGGTGCGACCTCAGGAAGGGTGCAGATGCAGCGGTCCGGGGGGGCAGCGGCAGTAAGCCGCTTACGCGAGAGGGGTTCTTCTTCCCTCGGGCCTTCTCGGCCCAGGGTGAGGTAAGGTGAGATGATTAATGGAGCCCCCCCCCCAGCAACCCCGTCGTGCAACCTACTACTACTACTCCTGATGAGATGAGACAGTGTTAGAGTTCCTGCCGCCAAGGATGAGTACTAGATTTGTCACCAGAGTGCGCCTTTTTTTGCGTGCGTGACAGCCCACAGGTCCACTTTACTCACCGCCAAACCCCATTCACTCCTGGAGACCGTAGAACGTCCATTTTGTGGTCGCCGACCTCATACAGCAGCCATTGCGCGGGAGGCTTTCTTCTAGTGCTCTTGGTGGTGGGGGAAGGTACACCCCCCACCCCAAAGGTGAATGTTGTTGACGGTGACTTGCACACACACACACACACACCGTCGCCATTGTGTTGCCTTGATGATATGTTCTCAGGTCGCAAGTCAATCGCAAGGACGCGAACCACGCGAAGAATGGTCTATCCGCTAGAGGGTGAACCACCACCACCAGCCACCTTCCGGTTTCCGGTTGCAATTTGACTATTGCTTGCTTTCGCTCTCCCTTCTCTTCTCTCTTTCCTTTTCTCTCTCGCTTCCTGTCTCTCTGTCTCGGAAAGACCGGATGGTGCACATCACCTGTTACGCACCGTTTGCTGGTATGTCTGACTGCCTGGTCTGGCTGCCCGGTCTGGTCTGGCCTAGCCTGCCTCGGGTGCCTTAATTGTCAATTAGGATCCGTCGTCGTCGTCGCCGACAGAATCACATTGTCGGGCGGATCGTTTGTTAGGTTAGGTTTTCGGGGGAGGGGGTGTATTTCCTGGGGGTTGATATTCCGCCGTTTTTTCGGTGACCAGCGGTCGGACGCGGGTGGGAAGGAATTCCAAGTAAATCATATTAAAGCAAAAATGTGATGATCCGCTTCTTCCACGCCCCCCCGGGGCCCCGCGTAACGGGAAGCACGGGAAGCGGTTAGAGTTTCAAATTAAAGAACGCGAACGAAGCTAATTGGCTCGCCCCGGGGGAGGAGGGAATGGTGGTGGCCTTGACACGAACCCACTGGCTAATGGTTTTCCATTTTTTGGGGCCCTCGGTTTGCCGTTGTCTTGTCCACTTTCAGCTTCACGTTTCACCATTACACAACCCCCGGATTTCCATCCCCCCCCCCCCCCCCCCCCCCTGGTTAGGGAAATTGATGTAGCAGGTAAACCATCAACCCCCCTCCCTGGATGCACCTACCTTACGCTTCGACTTGGCCATCCGCTGGTCGCGCGAATTTTCCGCCTCGCCCGGCGGCCGCTTACCCCACACCACGATGGCGATGCGCGTGTAGGTGAATATGAGCACGACGAGCGGTATGACGAACTGGGTGGTCAGCAGGGCGATGGTGTAGTAGTCGTCCTGCTCGGGCGATGGCCACTTCTCCGCACAGATCGGTCTGTTCGGGGTTAAAAAGGGGAGTACAAGGGAGAAGTTCTTGTAGTGTGAGTGCGTGTCAGTGCGCAGTGAAGGGGAGGGGGGGGGGTGCTAAAACCCTCCCCCTCCCCCCCTTTTTTGGCTGTCTGTCTAATGTAATTTTAATGTTTTACCCTAAGCTAGGTACCTACCAACCCTTACCATTTGGGGGGTGGTGGTGATCCACCCCCCACGGGGTTGGTCTAATTAAGGCTGACCACCATGTGTCAGTGTGTGTGTGTGTGTGCGCGTGTAGGGTTTTGGTGGCGACGAGCAGGCTTATCCAGGGGTTGGGAGGGGGTGACTGTTTTTGTTTTGACAAGCTGCTAGCACACACACACACATACACACACACTGGGGCAGTGTCCATACTCGCAGGCGAAAGAAATGGGTTCCCAGGAGGGATAACCGAAACAACGCACCCCAAAAACACATCCCCCACCACCACCACCAGCAACACCCCATCCCCCCATTACGGCTATACGTACACGTTGCACTGGACGTGCCAATCGGTGGGGAAGTAGAGCGTCGAGAAGAGCGCAATCGGAACGGCGGTGATGAGCGCGATAATCCAGACGATCCCGATCAAACACTTGGAGCAGCTTTTAAACGGAAAAGAGAGAAAAAAACGATGACTGCACGGCTACGTTACGACCGGCACGGTGATGATGCGCTTACGTCTTGGTGATGCGTGGCCGGAGTGGCCACATAATCGCAATGTACCGGTCCCCGCTGATCGCAACGAGCGTGTACGCGCTAACCAGCACCGAAACGGCCTGCGTGTAGTTAACGAGCCGGCACATGGCGAGCCCGAACGGCCAGTACTGTAGGATGAAGAGCGAGATGAAGGTGAACGGGACGCAGAAGAGCGTCATCATCAGATCGCCGACCGCCAGGTTCGTGATGAAGAAGTTGGTGACGGTGCGCATCCGTGGGTTCGACTGGACGATAAACAGCACGATCGAGTTCCCGATGACGGCCGTCACGAAGATGGTAATGTAGAGGAAGTAGCTCGTGAGCTGAAAGTAAAGGCCGGCCGAGTACGCGTTGCTGCATTCGGCGGCGAGCGTACCGGGGGCGCCACCACCACCAGCAAGGCCACCGTAGTCACCGTACACGACGGACGACCGGTTGCCGATCGGTCCAGCCGCCGCAGCCGCCGCCATCGACGCCGCCGCCGAGTGATTCCGGAGGCCTTCGCTTAGCTGTTCCAGATAGTTTTGCTCCTCGGTCGACGATACGTACGGGTAGTTGGGTGCGTACACCTCACCGAACAGATCCGCGGCTCCAATACTGCCGCCGCTGGCGACGCCGACGCCGCCGCCGCCACCGGGTACCGGTGTACCGTTGCCGGTACCATTGCTGGGATGCAACCCAAACAGCAGGCTACCGTTGATCGCGAGGAGTGCCCCCGGGGCGCCGCCCCCGTTCGTCGTATCATTCCGGCCGCCACCGGCCACGGTTAGTAGGGATTTGGTGAAGTAGTCCGAGTAGCGTAGCACCGTGTGCGTCACCATCATCACTCGCTCTCTGTGTGTTTGTTGCCTGCGCGTGAGGCTTTTTCACTGCAAAACCGGCACCGGCACCGGCACACACGCACACACCACTACCTTGCTAGCTACAAACAGCAGCAAAGATCGATCCGATCAGAGAAATAGAGAGAGAGAGAGAGAGAGAGAGCGAAAAGAATGCACGCGTCACCCTCCCGTTCCCGTTTTCGCTTTCACAGCCCCTTTCAAGCGTTCAAGGCATCGGGGACATCTCTCTCTCACACACACACACGCAACGGTTCACAACAACACAGTGCTTTTTGGTACATCGCGCGGGGGCTCATCGCTTCTTCATCGCCAGCCAGCCAGCCAGTCAGCCAGTCAGTGCCTGCTACTAGTGCCCAGGACTCCGGGCCGTGCACACACACACACACGCGCGCGCGCACATCAACGGATCCTTTCGTGCTGCTTCGCGGGCAGAAAAGGAAAAAAAACACACAATCCAACCAACAAGGCCTGTGAGGAAGAGGAGGAAAGAGAGAGAGAGAGAGTGAGCGAGAGTTAGATAAAACGATAAATAAGCACACACACACACACACACGCACACGCACACACATGTGCTCGTGCAGAGCGGTCCGATGAGCGGGATGAGACGCTATTAGCAGATAATTAACCTCACTAATATCCAAGATTAGCTTGTGACCCAGCAGGGGCGGAGGGGGGTGATGACATGACATGACAGCGCGTCGCAGTTCCTGGGCGCGCGGGAAGGTCAAAGGAAATGGGGAGGGCGAGCCGCACGCCGGGGATTCGGCGAATCGAACAACGAGCAGCAGCAGCAGCAGCACCGCCATCGCTCATTAGCTGGCTTGTGCTGTTTGTTTTCTGCTCCTGCCTCCTGCCTCCCCCCCAGTTCTGTTCCAGTTACCATACCAAGTCCTTGAGTGCCTCGAACAGTGCTCCCGGGAGCAGCCCGCGGTTCGAGCAAAACAAAGAAATCAACAAACCGATGGCAGAGAGCGCGCTAGTAGATTGCTGCGGGGAGAGGGAGAGGGGGAGGGGGGAGGGGTAGCTCTTGACCACCCCGAAGCAAAAGGGGGGGGGGGGGTGGACAGATGGCAGTAATGGTCATCAACATCATGGAGTTCGCCCCCATCCCGTGGGCCCGGACAAAGGACGAAACGAAATTGTGAGGACCAAGGGGTGGGCGAAGGGGTGAAGAGGGGGGCTAGAGCGCGAGGGGATGGATACGCTTTCGCTGTCAGCAATCTGTCACATTGTGGGCCTGGGTTGGTGGGGGGAAAGGGGTTTACGGAAGCCACCGGAGCACCCGTTGTGTGTGTGCTTAAGGGTAGAGGTAAGGGGAAGCGAGAGGGGATGGGGGTGGGGGGTGCGCGAAAAAGCGAAACGGCACGTCAACGTCAACTGATTGGCCACTTCAACCGCGGAAATCGCGAATTCCAAGCACACTGTCGGCGGCGGCAGTCGCGGTGGCACACACACACACACACACACGCACGAGCGCACGCACGCACGCACTCGCATCACTTCGGGTGCTTTATCATCCTGATCGGGTGTTGGTGGTAACGAGGGGTGGAGGGAGGGGGTTTTTTGAAACTCTAAATATAGGACGACGCCGGCGTACCGCCACGCCAGAAGCCGCAGGGGCTGCATGGGGGGAGAGGGGAGGCGGAGAAGGGGCTGCTATGGAATGCTGGCTACCGAATTCTGGCTTTCCCTTTCTGGGCGTGGGCGTGAGGTTCAAGGCGCACGAGCGGAAACACTACTGGCCTGAGCTTAAAGGGGGAGAAGGAGGAAAGCGGGGGGTTGGGGTGTTTGGCACCCCCCCCCCCCCCACTCGTAGAACCTCAGACGGCGGCGACGGCGACGGCGATGACGATGAGTTAATGTATTCGAAGAAAACCGAGATCAGCATCCCCTAACCTCCCAACCCCCCACACTCCACCACCCCTTCTTATCGTTGGCACAACGACGGCGCCCAAGATTTATGGGCGCCAAGCATAAAACAAATATTTTCCGCCTGCGTTCTGCCGCTTTCGCCTTCGCCGCACACTAGAATGGGATTTTTGTTATTTGCCCCGATAACCGGACCGGCGGAGCACCCCTCATCCCCCATCCCCCCAATAGAGGGGGAAGCGGGGATGATATTCAGATAAATCAAAACGCGAAGCGAAGGGCAAAATTCGAGCCGTAGACGCAATTCGTTCGTAGGGGATGATGATTCATTCGTAAGGGAAGGGGGGGATGAGGGGGTAGAGCGGATCGGCAAACCACCCCCTCGGCCCGGCCAGGCCCGGCGCGGGTTCCGGGAGTAACCCGGCCGGCGCCACTTATGTTGTGCCCGTCATTCTAGCGAACTGACTGACCTCCTGGCCCCCCTCCCGCGTCCCATGCCCAGCCCGGTGACTGGTGGTGGTGGTGAGGGGCATTACATTATTCTCCCCCTCCAACAAAACCTTGTCCCTTCCGGACATTCCTCGCCGGCCACGAGCACGAGCCGGAGAACTCCGGGAACCCCGTAGCCGTGTTGCGTGGGAGATGGCAGCCAGGAAGGGTGGTGAGGGGTGGGGGAGTGGTTGGCGTCCCGGGTTGTAGCGAAAACATTCCGCAGGGTAAGCAACGGCGTGTGGAGCAGCGGCTGGAATGCGAACCCTCGGGCTGAGGTTAAACTTTGGCTGCTGCTCCCGTGCCCATGTGTGTGTGTGTGTGTGTGTGTGTGTCAGGATTTGATGTGACGAACACGCAAGATCGATCGGAGAAGGCTGGCTGGCGGGCTGGTGGGCATCAAGGCATCAAAAACCTGGCGAACGATGACGTGGAATCCAATTAAACTATTTACTGGAGCGCCCCGGGGGGCTGCTGGAAGCAAACCGGCGCTGCAAATAGTTTCCTCCACCCCTCCTCTCCCCATCCCCCTTCCCTTCACCATCAACGGTCGGTTTCATCCCCCTCGCCATCATCATCATCATCGTCATCGGCTCGTTATCGTGCCCATTATCAAGTAATTAATTTACAGTTCTACGTCCCCTCGTCGTAGGAGTCTGCGCGTCCGGGTGTGTGTGTGTAGACTCCATGTCAAAGTACGGAAGGGCTGGCACCATCGGCAGGGAGGCAGCACGCAAAAACCCGAACCACCCAGCTGCGTGGCAAATAGTTTCGACGAGTATAAGGGTTACACAGCAACTTTTCAGTAGCGGCCACCGCTCCCTCCGTGACCTAACCTGACAAACTTTGGCTCGGGAAACCACACGACACGACGCGACGCGATGGTTGGTTGGTTGGTTGTGGTGTGTGCGGTCGCGGTGCTGCTGCTGCTCGCTACGCATAGTTAGGAATTGCTGCAAAGGTCGCTGCTTGTTTGCGAGAAAGCAGCAGCAGCAGCAGCAGCAGATTGCAGCAGACGGTGGGTCGGTCGGTCGGTCGGGGAGTGCCTTGTTTTCCGCCCAATTGGACAACGGCTTCAGCTTCGTGCTTCTTGTTCGCGCGCGCGCTCCGAAAACCGAACGTTTTCTGGGATATTTCTGGGCGAAAGGACGATAAGGGGGAATGCAAGGAACCCCCCTCCCCCGGGGTGGTTTACACCCTTACACCGAGCAACTAGAGCGCAACTGTGTGTCCAGCACGCAGCAGAAGGAGGAAGAGAAGGAGTAGATCACCGTTCGACCGTTTGGAACATGGCGGTAACACCAGCACCAGCATGCTATGCCCTTTGGCCCACGGTCTGTGAACCGAGTACCGAGGAAAAGGGGGAGGGGGGAGGGGGTTGCCTCGACCGGTCCAGACCGGACAGACCCTGGACCAAACATCTTCGTAGACCGTTTTCGCATTCCGTTCCGTACCTTTCGTTAGGGGTGGGGGTGGAGGGGGATGCGGAACAGGTGTATGCTTTGCCGGCTAACTGGCTGGCTGGCTGGCTGGCCGGTGAATTTAAGGTGGTTTAAGTGAGGTATAGTTTTTTTTGAGGGATGGCGCCGGTTCGGTGCCTCTGCGTCATCTGTCGACCACACAGCATCGTGTTCGTGGTTCGTTTGGCTTCGGAATCCCGGCAAAAAACCAGGGAAAATGTAGATGCCAAAAGCCAATCTCATATACCTCAGAGCACACACACACACACACACACACACACACACACATACACACCGGGGTAGTAGCCGACCGGAAGGTTAGTCAGGGGAAGTTCCACAGATTTTCCGGTGGTTCAGTTCGTCGGCGATGGAGACGCCCAGTACCCATCGTCACAAGGGAGGCAATGGTGGTGGTGGTGCCAACCCCAGTCCAGAGTCCAGCGGAGCTCCTTCCACCAGAACGTTAACAAAAACAAAAAAAATGGAGAACAAGGCAAAGGCGTTGCCTAGAGGACATGAGCCTAGAGCGTGGCAAGGGGGGGTGTTGCTCCACCCTCGGTCTTGCAACCCCCCCCCTCGTCGTCGAGCCCAAAAGCCTCGTGGACTGCTGGATTAACTTGTGCTCGGTTCCGGTTGATACACAGCTGATCCGGGGGCGCGGAGCGGTGCAGAGGGTGTGCGCATTAGGGGTGTGCGATTAAGGGTGTTAGGTTAATGGCCACCGTGGTAGCAGCGCGCGCGCGCGCGCTCGGCCGCTTCCGGCCCCGAGAAAATGAGCAAAACTGGAAAAACAGAAAAAAAAAATCCCGCGTTAATCCCCCGGAAGGGGGAGAGAGGGGTGGCGGGGAAGAGGGCCCGCCTCGGCCCTAGGCGCCCGCTTGTTGCATACCGCTTACACGGAGGAGGATAGGCCTGCAACATGATGGCAATTTGGTTTTAATGTAAATTGAATTCATCTTTCGCTTTTCGTTTCTCTCTCTCTCTCTGTTTCTCGGGTAGAATGTTCATTATTTCACGTGCGCCACCGAGCAAGCTGACGCTTGAACGCTTGCTGAACGCTAAGCGCGAGCGACGCAGACCGCGTGGCCGTTGTTCCCCGCGTGCTGGTTCAATATCCTCCAACATTCGCACACACACACACACAGGCCTCCTGTACCTCCGTAACCGGAAGTGGTTCGATGCGAACCTCGCCGCCGAACGAACCAACCAATACACCTTTTTTGCACCCCACTGCCCCCGTTTTATTTCTGCAGCATCCCCCTCGCCCCTCCATTCGTTAATGTAAACTTAATTTCGGCAACCGTTGGCGGGCGAAAATGAAAACGAAACCGAAACCGACGGCCCCTCCTCGGGCGACGAGACGGAACAGGGAGAGCTATACGTGGCGTGGTGTGGGATTTGGATAAATAAAATTAAGTCGCATGAGGCCCGGACCCAGACAGCCTGGCAGCAGGCATGTGAAGCATGATGGTTTCGTCAAAAGCGTGGCGCTGGCGCGCTTCTTGTTGCCCATTTTTCCGCATCATTCAACACCCTCATTAGGGGGTGGGTGCGATTGAAAATTGAATTGCTAACGCTCTAGTGCCCGAAGCCGATAGACACTCTCTCTCTGTGTGTCTCGAATAATGGCGGCGTGGCGTGGCGTGGCGATTGTTGAGCTAATGCGTGCGATGATGCGGATGAGTTACTACTCCTTGGGTTACTACACACCGGAAAGCCACCACCCCCAGGCCAGACAGACAGCCCAACAGGGACACACACAAGGACACACAGGGAACATCGAGCAGAACAGGGATGCCGCAGGCGAATGCAGAGCTTCAATTAAGTGGGCTGCTTAGTTGTTGAATATGCAAACGAAGGAACACGAGAGAGAGAGAGAGAGAGAGAAAGAGAGAGAGAGAGAGATGATTGTAGGTAGTTAAATGTACAAAGTAGTGAGGAAGAAATGGAATGGGGAGTGAAAAGGTGAAAAGGGATAATCGTTCTCGCTGGCGAATCAATTTCCACCCAATCACGCCACGCCTTAGCGCCACCGTCAGGCCAGGCCAAGTGGCCGTGCCGGTGGTGATAAGGGAAAAAGAAGGGGAGAACCATGGGCTCCACCGTGGGGCTCCTGCTTTTTGCTATTTTAAGAACGCCATTTTGCGACCTCACTGCTGGTGCCGGTGGTTTCGGGCAACCGACGGGACCACCGTCAACCCGCTTTCACACTACAGAAAAGGGTTGGAAAATAAGAAGAAGAAGGAGATGATCACCGGAACAACGCGGGAAGAAAAGAACCGAGATTGTACAAACACACACACACACACACACACACACACAAATTTACACACACAGACACACCTACTCACAGCGTAAACTCGAAGCGAGGGGGGGTAGCTTGACGGATGGTTTGGAAGGAAAGGGGATGAGGAGGGGGGGGGTGGTTTTTAAATAATTAAAAGCAAATAAAGCAAGATCCTTGCTGTTCATGCTGCTGCTGCTGCTGCTGCCCGCTGTTGTTGCTGTGTTGGAACAAGGAAGAAAGGAGGGGGACGGTGGAGCGCCAGTTTTCGCACTTGAACAGCCCCTTTCCCCCTCCCCCCCTCCTTCCGCACGTTTCGATGTTTCCATCCCTTGACCATTTTACCGCGAGCGAGATCGCGAAAAGCGAACACGAATTGGATTGGGGACTACGGTCGACTGGTCAGCGTGGGAGCCTTTATGCATCTCAGCACCACCACCTTACCCCGTTACCCTCTTCTCTACACTCTGTTAGATCCCATTAAAAACCCCCATGAGAGACAGAGAGAGAGAGAGAGAGAGAGAGAGAGAGAGAGAGAGAGAGAGAGAGAGAGAGAGAGAAATGTGGTTGTGGTTGGTTGCGGAAGACGCGCAAAATCGTTTGGCCTCTGCCAATGGAAACGGTACTGAGACCGGGTACTGATGCTGCTGCTGCTGCTGCTGCTGCTGCTACTCCGGGAGCAAAGTTGTTGCTGAATAAATAATATTAATAGCCCTCATCTCCTCCAGCCGCGAGACCGGCTGCGGTGCCACTTGATAGGCGGTGGTGGTGGTGGTGGTGATTGCAGCCCTGAGTTTGTTGCTTGCAACAAACTCTCGCCGGGCTGATCGCTGCACACGCCCGCGTGCAGCCAGCCTTACACACACACACACACACACACACACACACACAGAGTTGCTAGGGTCAGTCTCATAAATATCAGGGAACGGAAAAGGGGTTTCCGTGGCGCTGCTTGTTTTTGTTGTTTTTCTTTGATAATTTTGTTGTTCTTCGTCGAGGAGGGGTGGTGTCGCGATGGAAACCAGCAGCAGCAAAAGGAAGGGGTTGAAAACATTGCAGCAAAAGCATCGGTGGTGCCACAGCAGCACTATATGTTAGTGATGGTGCTACTGCTGGTTTGTGATCGGAATAAGTGCCACTTTATGCCACCACTCCACGCGACAGATCATCGCAGCACACACGCACACACACACACACACCATGGAGAAGCTGATTCTAATGGAGGCGCATGGTAGCTCACTAGTTTCAGGCTCTGGGGGTACTATAGTAGTACCCAAGAGCAACGCTAGAGCCCTCTCGCTCTCTCTTTCTCGACGATTCGATCGTTGCGAGTGGCCTTACTGGGGGTGTACTGGCTACAAATCACCGAATTGGCATCGGCAGTACCCCTGGCTGCCTGCATCCCCTGGCGACCATTTTGCGGCAAAGGCGGCGGGGGCGAAGGCCACGAGGCCTTCAGACACAAGGCTACCAACCGCTAGACGCTAGACGTGAGAGGGGAAGGGACCGTAAGGCCCATAAATGGTGGCCTTCCAGATGCTGATGATGATGATGATGTGGAGGCACACACACACGCGCGCACACACATGCAACCCGAATAGTCAGACGCGTCGAATTGGTGGCCACTGGCACTATATTGCTCAATCAAAACTACTCCGAGCAGACCAACACTCGGTATCCGTAACACTGCTTCCGGTGTTTATTTCCTGATTTTTTTTCCTTTCTCTCTCTCTCTCTTCCTCTCTCTCTCTCTCTCTCTCTCTCTCTTTTCTTTCTCTTGTACGTTTCTCGTGCTCCGAAGCACCGAAGCAGAAGCTGAGCAGCGGAAACATTTCGCCATTTCGTCGGCATGAATCGCGTTGCAGCTTTGGCGCGTAGGAATAAGAAGGGGGTGTGTGCAGGGGGTAGTTTTGAGCGTTCGAGCACCCGTGGCCCACCAGACAACCACCGTAAATTCTACCAGAACCTTCCCTTCTCTTCCCTTTCCCTTTCCCTTCTCCTGCCCGTGGACGATAATTCATGTTCACGTTCGTCGCGCAAAGGGGGTGTGTGCACGGGGATGGGGATGGGGTTCCAGAGGGGATGACGATTCGCCGTTCGACGCTCTTTGCTGGCTGGCTGGCTGGCTGGCTGCCTTTGTTTACGCGTTGGCGCAGTGTGCGCGCGCCTGTGTCGAAACATCTAAATAAACTCCGCCAATCGGTTTTGGCTAAAAATCTCAACCCACCCCTCTGTCCGCACCCCAGCCCCTTCTCATAGTCATAAAAGCCGGACTGGAGGGGCTCTCAACGGGCGCGACCGATCGGGAGGAGTCCCCCCCCCTTCTAGAGACCGAGCAAGCTGAGCAGCTACCAGCGACGAGTGATGGCCTGTTGGCGCGCTGTATGTGTATGTGTGCGTGTGCGTGTGTGTGTGTGTGTCCATGGGGCCATTGCGTGCGTGTTTACCTTACTACGGCAGTCGGCGGCGATGGCCGCGTGTTGCACAAGTGTTTTTCATACCGCCCATTTACACTCTCTTACACACTCCCCCACCCCTTTCTTTCACTCCCTCTCCCTGTGAAAGGGAGGTTTGTTTCACTCCTTCTTAGACAAATAATCAGGCAGGCAGGCAGGCAGGCAGGCGAGCGAGCGCAAGCCCCGCGACTAAACTCCGGGCGCTTTGGCTGCTGTTGGCGCGGAATTTACCACAATAAAACCGGTGGTTGGTGGAGGGGGTTGGAAGGGGGAGGGGGGCGCGTTCTTGGAGTAGCTATTTGAAAGTGAAAGTGGCAATGTGTTGTGTGTGCTGTGCTGTGTGCTGTGTGTGTGTTCAATTGCCGTTTGGGAGATTTTCTTCATTTTGTTCTTTTCTGGGAAAACATTTCCTCCCTTCGAGAGCGAGAGAGAAAGAGAAAGGGAGAGAGAGGATGTACTCTAGCTCCCCGAGGTGGAGGGGGGGGGGTTGGTGGCGGTCTCCAGGAGGTGGAGGTGGTTATGGCGCTTGTAGCATAACATATCAAATTGAAATACGGCTTCCCCCTTTGCTTTGAGGCGCTCGTTCGCTCGCTCGCCTACCTTGATACCGATACCGATCTGGCTCTGGCTGTGGCCCCAGGGGGAGGGGGAGAGGGGGGGAAGCCAATCTCGGGGCGAACGGGAAGGGCCATCTGGTAACGGGCCGAAGGTCACGGTGCACACCTCCTACACCACACACACACACTCCTTCGCTAACCTTCTCTCTAGTTCTAGTGCCGTACTGTGCGCTGCGCACCCCTACACCACCACCCCATCCCTCTCCCCCTTCCTCTCTCTCCTTCCAATCCACCCGGAAACGCCCTATTACATATTACATCCTGTGTTCACGACTCCAGACTCCCGGGCTGGCGCTCTCGAGCCCCGTTTTTGCAACCCTGTGTGAAGCCACCCGGGGGTGGTTTCACCTGGGGCACGCCATTTTGCTGCTCGTTACCGTCACTACCGGCACATCAGCATCATAGTCGTCGTCGTCGTCGTTGTCGTACCAACGACAACTGAGGTACCTGAGGTACCTGAGGCAACTGCACTAATGGCAGCGGAATGAACGGGTGCGCGTGTGCGTGTGTGTGTTCGACAGCTATTTATCATATTTTTAGACACCGAGGCCAGTGGGCCGGAAATTGGTGGATCCACCAGGTTACGTACAGGGTGACTCTATCTGGTGGTGGAGAGACTATAGTAATGCGCCCCCTGACTGTGTGTGTGTGTGTGCGCGCACGTGTGTGTGATGTACACTCCTGCGCCGGAGTGCCACGGAGTGGGTGGATCTGTGGCCGGGATGCCATCATTTGCATCATAAACGCATCGCGTTATTAATGATGGAGCTGTAGAGCGTGTTGGTAGTACTAGACATTGCTGTTGTTGCTGTTGCTGCTGTTGCTGTTGCTGTTGCTGCGGCTTTTGCAGACAAATTGCGGCTCGGCACGCGCCAAACCAGCGCTTGGATCCTCGAACGCCTCGTCCAGTATGATGGATGAACCAGAGAAAACCCGCCCAGGAAAGCAATACCTGGCCACGTGAACCCGGGACCTTTCAATCCACTCCTTGCCCACGTCGGACGGTTTGATGGACGCAAGGATGGGATATAGATACCTAGAACAGCTCCAAATGGAACAGGGGATGGGAAAGAAAGAGGGTGGAACGCAGCGATGAATCGGCCCCGACAATAGTATCTCAACAGAAGGGAGCAAAACCAAACCCCCGCAACTGTGCCTGTGATGGTCATGAGGGGGAGGGGGTTGAGGGCGTGCGAGGAGGGGGGCAAACAAGCCGCCGCGGTCACGCCGGAAGCTGCAATAATGGGCCCCGAATTGTGTCGTGGTCACAAAGATGGTCATCCCGCACCCCCTCCCATGCGACCGGACCGGATCCCTCCCCGAGCTGAAGGGATGAAGGGATGAAGGGATGGCTTATAGTGACCGGGGAGGGGGGGGGAAGGGAGGGTTTGCGTAGCTGTATGTGGTCGCCGGATTCGAAACGGGGGACATTTAACTTTCTCTTCTTACACCCCACACTCCCCTCAACCCCTCATGCCGTTTCCCACCTCCCCACCCCCCCGGGCAACGGCGAGCGAACGGTTTTCTAGCCAGCAGGTTTGTCGACTGGTGGCTCATCGTTCGCATAGTGCGTCCCCTAGACCGCGTACCACGCCCCCTTCCCTTCATCCCCATCCCCTCCCTCCTCCCTCTCTCGTCCAGCGCAAAGTATGGGATTAGGTCGAACGGATTGGGAGGCTGGGTTCCCCGGGATTCGGTTCCCTGTTTGGACTGCCATCGGGTCACACCCCCCTCCCCCTCCCCCTTCCCTTGCCACCCCCCCTGAGCGCTACTTTTCTCTCCGGCAGTTTTTTCTTCTCGCATCTTTCTTTTCTGACACACACACTCGCAACAGGAGACAAAGACTTGCTGGTATGGGGGGGGGGGAAAAAGGGTCGTGTTTTCCGTGCGTCTTCCTTCTTCCGGGCTGATCCTACTTAACTGGTTGTTTTTCAGGCCGAGCCAAGAAGCTCGGACACTCCCGATTGATTCAATTGACTGACTCGCGGTCGCTGAAGTGTCCTGAAGCAGCAAAACGCGCGCCGACCGACCGACCGACCGACCGACCGACAAATCCGATATGCAAAATGGAAAATATCGGTCCCCCCTGGTCGCCGAACCACCCGTCACCCCCCTTCCTGATTTCCTCGTAAGAAATCAGGAAGATGTGAAAAACAGAATCGCAAAATAGACCAACTAAAGAGGCACAAAAAAGAGTAGGAAAGAGAGAAAGAGAGAGAAAGAAAGAGAGAGAGAGAGAGAGAGAGAGAGCGAGAGCGAGTGAGAGAAAGCGAGCGTCCAAATAAATTATCCAAAATTTATAAATCTCTTGTTCCCGTCACGGCGTCAGGGAATGCTGCTTGAAACTGTCCCAAGTCGCAGCCGGGAGGAGGCGTGTGGCGAAGGTATTTAATCGTGTTTTGGGTGCGCCGAGACTGGCCGAGCCACGGCGGGCCACCCGGAGAACCGGACTTTCGGGAGGGGACGATCACCACCACCCCCTACCCTTTCCCCGGGGGTATCGGGGAGCCCCTTGAGGCGCTTTTTTTCCCATTGGTCCCGTTTACGTTGATTCGTTCCATTTACGGGGAGGGGGAGTTTATGGGATTTTTTTCTATTAATTTTTTAGCTTCAGTAAGGAATAACCGAAAAAAAAGGAAAACCAGGGAGCGAACACTTGCAACGGAGAGAACAAAAAAAACCGGAAAGTCGCTGCTGAGTCGCACCGACTTTGGACAGTTGTGGTTGCGGCGCGGTGCAAAATCAATTACCTCACGGTCGCGGGATACAATCCCGTGCGCTATGGAGCTGATTGCAGATAGTGGTCGCTCGGTACTGGGTACTGGGACTTTTTGAGGGGGCGGGGGGGGGGGGTCCCTGGGCTGATGGACGTTTGCGGGGGCGCGCTCGCTGGCGGCACTGCAAATGGTGGTTTGATCGTGAGTGAGTTCCGTTCCGTGCTTCCGGATGTCCGGAGGGGAGGTTCCCGGAGGTGACGTTTGTCACGAAAATTTCCCTCGCCACCCTGGGCCCAACAACCTGGACCTGCACACTCACAACACACACACACACACACGCACACACAGGGGCACAGCACGCTGGATTTTCACTGATTTCACTGAACTATAACACTGTTCATTGTTCCGTTTCACGTTGCTGGTGGCCTAGATCCTCCAATCCTCCGCCTCCGGTCCCGAGCCGATATAGCAGCCGGGGTGGTGGGCCTTGATGCTGGGAACGGGAGACGAATGCGGGGACGGTCACGGTCACGAAAAGTGAGGGTAATGGGATTGGCTCACGTTGGCTAGTGTTTTCCTAGCTGTAAAACCAATCGGAGCGAAAGGAACCCCCCCGCAGGGCTGCCTGAGGGGAAAAGGAGAGATACCAAGGTTGTGCACCCCAGCAGGTTCAGGAAATGCAATCGGTGTTAATGAACGGACGTATGGACAGAGAGAGAGAGAGAGAGATCGAGTTTGGTGGTGCACCCCAAATGTACCCTCCCCCTCCCTTTTTTGGGGAGCAGATCGAGCCAAAAGTGATTGCACGGATACCATTGTTTGAGCGCATTCGCTCGATTCTACTCGTTTCGTTTTTTTTTTGTTTTTTTGCTAATAAAATCGGGCAAATCCTTGACGAGTGACCTACGACCTGGGCCAGCTGAAACAAGGGTGCAACAGCAGCCGCAAGCACTAGTAACATTAGCAGTAGCAAACTCCAGCATTCCCAGGTGTGTGTGTGTGTGTGTGAGAGAGAGGTGGGTATGCGGGTGGGAAGTGGCATTCCTTTCGCTTTTTAAGTGCCCACCTCCGCCGCAAGGGGCGAGCAATCGAGGGTCCTTCAGCTACCTTCTACTGCGCTGGCCACTCTTGGCTGGTATTTGAAACAAACGAGCGTCAGCAACACACACACACACACACGCACACAAAGGGAAGGGTTGGGGCTTGGTATGGAGCCCTCAGGCTCAGGACAGGGCAATCTATCAATCTCCGAGCTACGAGATTTGCATATCACGGTCGACACTCGATGGCCTGGCAGGCGGCGAGGGGCTGGGAAGAGGGGGAAGAGCTCCGTGGGACCACTAGCGGGCACCACTTCACCGGGGACTGGAAACCACTGGTGGGAAAGCCTTGGTAGGATCCGAAACCGAGGATAACAGTGACTTTGGTACCCGTTTGGTGCAGGACACTGCTTCAACTCACTCGCTTCGCTCGGCAGGACAACCGAAAGAGTTTTGCAGATAGTTTGGAGAACTGTTTTTTGGGAGGGGGGGCCTTTGCTACAGGATTCCAACTGTGCCACTGTCACCACCACCTAAGCTACCTCCGTGCAGACAGGGCACCGTCCTAGCACCGTTGAAACACAACACCTTCAGGCACACTACTAGGAAACCACGCGGTCAGCAACCGTTAGGCCTGCGAGCCGTTTAAGCAAACGAATCCTAGAATCCTAATGCCGAACAGGAAACTGAACGGCTCTCGTTTCGGACTGTCCGGACTTCGTGCTCGGCGGCAGTGGCCGAATCGGGTTTATTTTTTCTCTCCTGCTGGCAGTAGGGGTAGTGTGGAAAACACATCCGCACCGGTCGGAAAATGTCGGAAAACTGAAGCGAAGGGGTTCCGGCGTTGCGTCGGGAGTTGCTGTTTTGTTTGCTGGCCAACGCGTTACGCCGACTGACAGCATATCCCGAGGCGCAGCGCAGCACCGTGCGCTGCTCTGCTGCCAGCATATTGGGGACGAGTGCGTGCGAACGGGACGACCGGAATGCTGCCCCATCGGGGCGAAGCGATTGCAACGGTTTTTCGCGCGAAATTCGTGCGACCAGATTGGATCGCGCTGACTACGGTAGTGGCAGACTCTGTAGTAGTGCTGGTTCTGGTGAGACTAAGGTCCTTTGATGGGCACTATTCGTGGCAATAAAACGCTCGTTTGACCATTTCGTTTTAAGATACGCGTGTTAGCAACCGCTTACCGCGTTACATTCGTTAGGAAAAGGGAGGCCCGCGGTGTGGTGTGTGGGATCAGTCAATCCGTTGCTACGCGTATTAATTAAATTGGCAACAATCCACGCGACGATTGGCAAACACGATTGGTCGTCGGACTGTGGCCGTAGCGATAGCGGAAGCCCTGGGCCATAAATGCAGACGGCCATGCGGTTGTGTGTGGTGCCGCCGAATCGTCGCGCGTTTGTAACCTATATCGACTGATAAGAGGATACTAGGACACCGATGATGCATACGATCCCTTCGAACACACACCGTAGACCAGCTAATGGCCAAGCCGAGGCCCAGCCCAATGGCATTTGGCGTGTCATAAAAGGAAAAGCGGACGGAGAATTAATTGCATATCGGACGCGGGCGTCCGGTTCCGAATCGTAAATCAATCAAATGATGGCGTAGCGGGCGAGCAGCTGGCTCAACCCAGCACAGCGTTACTAACGAACGTTACACCACACACGCATACACACGCGATGGTGCAAACTATAGTGTGGCATCTGAGAATTTCACTGGTTTCCCTATTTTCTAGCACGGCTCCGGTTCCGTTTATAGCATACCAACCAGCTCGGTGCACCGCTAACCGTTGTCGGTGTTCGATGTTTTTCCTATCGATACACACATCCTAGCATCCAAGTTGGGTGGATTTTCTTGCATGCAATCCGACGGCAAGCCGCACGAAGGTTCCGCCTAGAGAGCGCTTTCCTCCAAATAAAAGGGTAGTTGCGAGCTTTGCACATTCCCAAATTTCCTCTCAAAACCTACAAAATGAAAAAATAATAATTTTTAAATACCTTTGCCTAATGAGGTTACCTAAAGGAACTCACCGGGTATCTTAGTACATTCGGCACTATATATTGGCCGTTTTTCAGGTGATATGACCACTATTTCGAATGCTCTTCGCGGGCAGACACGGGCAACGCTTTGCGGGGGGAGGTTTGATTCGGTTGCTTTTTACATTTATTGTTTATCGCATTACATTACGCAACAGTCGATCTCCTGAAATTTGTTTTTTCTTTCCTACTATTTATACATGATCGGAAGGAACGAGTGTAGTGTGGTCGCAGGGCCACGTGCGCCATCGCACCCGCCTCGCCGCCCATACCGATCGATTTGGGCCATTTCCAGCCGATCGAATGATGTACGAAGATAGGCGGGCGGGCGGCGGAATTTATAAAACAAAACCAATGGGAAGGGAGTACAATCTTCGTTCGGCGATTAATGGAGAAGGCTGGCCGGCTGGCTGGAGGGTGAGGCAGGTTGTGATTAGCGCCGGTGTTCGTGCTAGCGTTTAGACGCGAACCCAGTGCATGGAGGAGCGGATGCGGACGTAATCGGGCAGGTTCTCGACCGGTCCGACCGCAGCGACAGCCGGGCAACGGTCGAAGATGTACTTCATGGCCACATCGCGCACGTTCTGAGCAGTAACACTCTGTAAGGAAGGAGAGAGAGAGACGCGACAAGAGAATGAGCAAATTAAAGTCACACTTCAGACAACGCTCCCGGGGCGCGGGCTCTTACATCAATTCGCTGCTCGAGCTCGTGAAGCGGGATGCGCCGGTTGTAGCACAGCATCTGGCGCCCGATGTCCTCGCAGATCGGCGTCGTACCGTCCAGCTGCAGCAGCATGTTCGTCTTCAGCAGGTTCTTGGCGCGCTCGACCTCGGCTTCGGTGACCATCGTGCAGAGGCGCATCCACTCGCCCTGCACGTTAAACAGCATGTCCTCGCACCGGAGCGGATCGCACACGAAGTAGATGCCCCAGAGGCCGGTATCCTTGTAGCAGGTGTTGAACGACTGGTAGCTGTGGCAGAGGTTGTCGGTGGCGGACGCAACCGCCAGCTGGGACGCGTTGTTCGCGCCACCGCCCTGCGAGCGATCCCACGCACCGATCAGCGTGTTGGCCACCATCAGCGGGACGTTGTCCTGGTCGGTCCAACCGCACCCCTCGACGGCGATGGCGACGTGCGCCAGGGGCAGCGAATCGTCCCGGACGCGCACCTCCGAGCCAGTGAACCGGCACGGTGACAGCTGGGCCGCCCCGTCGACGGTCGCGCTGATCTTGCCCAGGTGCTGCTCGGCCAGCTTAACCAGCTCGCCGTGCTGCACGCCACCGGAGGCGGCGAGCACGATGCGCGGTGCCTTGTAGTGGGTGCTGATGTACGCCTGCAGATCGGACTTGCCGATCGATTGGATGTTCTTGGTCGGTCCGAGAATGGTGTTGCCGAGCGGTGTACCCTGGTAGGCGGTCGCGTGCAAATGATCGAACACCACCTCCTGCAGGTTGCTCTCGACTTCCTGCATTTCCCGTAGGATCACACCCCGTTCCCGCTCGATCTCGGCCTCGCCCAGCTTCGAGTGCTGGATGATGTCGGACAGTATCTCGACCGAGCGCGACACGTCCTTCGCCAGGCACTTGGCATAGAAGACGGTCTGTTCGCGGGAGGTGTACGCGTTCAGATGCGCACCCATGTTCTCCACCTCCAGCTCGAGATCGGTCTGCGAGCGTTTGGCCGTACCCTTGAACGCCATGTGTTCGAGGAAGTGCGCCACACCGTTGTTGGCGTTGTTCTCGTAGCGGGAACCGGCATCGATCCACAGCCCGACCGTGGCCGTCTGCGAGCCCGAGTCTTCGCTTGCCACCCGCAGCCCGCTATCGAGCGTCGTCACCTCGGTCGGTGGTACGTTGACCAGGGCGGCCCGGAACTGATCGGCATTGCTAACCTTATTCCGCTGCGACGAAAGAAAACAAATAGACGGGGACCCGTTTCCCGGATGAGAAAGATGATGATGATTGAGAGGAAAAAATTACGTAATTTTCTTTCCGTCCAACCTTCCCGACGAACAACTGTCGCAGCCCAGAGTGGTGGTGTTGGTCGTTCGCTTACCCGTAACAGGAGCTGGTGGCTGCGGGCACCGTACGCCCGGAGCCCGGTAACCGAGAGCTTCAGCAGCGAGGCCATTGATTGCAGACGGGGTTTTTCGGTGATTTGCGCGGTGATTGATCGGATGCGGGACTTGCAGCAGATCCCGTGCTCCGATTAATTGCAAGTTCTTTCTCACCGGACGACAGAACGGATCTTGCGGGTGGCGTTTGACAGCTCGATTGCAGGGTTGCATTGGCTGCCGCGCACCTGTTTTGCACTTTGCTCGCAATGCTTTGGGATCGTTCTCTTTGGGTTCTCTTAGTCGAAAAAAAGCGTGCCCAAAACAAATGGTATGATTGGTTTTGTCGATAAAACATTTTGCAAATTTAGCTATACTCCATCGGCTACCCATTTAGGGCAGGGTTGGATAAAATACTGAAATAGGCATTAGAGGCAAGCAAATGCAAACAAATATTTGATCTTCAAGCAAGCGCGGTATCAAAACATGGCTATATGGGTAAACGTCCCAAAGACCCGATGACGTTTGGGTGTGAAAGCACGGCCAACCGAGTTACTCCTCGCACGGTTCCTATGTGAGCCCGGATGACACTCAATGAGGTACAATGTGTACAGCAGACGGCAGCGAGAACGAGACAGCATACGGCGAAACGTCACTGGCGAACGGTGTATGCGGGCTGCGCGCGGCTTTCGCTCGTTAATTGGCCAATGGGGTCATACCGTTCTTTCACTCATCGCGCGAACGCCGAGCATAATAGTTTAGTGATGTTCGTTTGCGGAGCAAACACCCAATCGCCGTTGGTTCAGTTTCTGGTAAGTGTGTATGTCAACGCGGAAATGTGCGTTTGGAGGAGGGGCGGGTGAGGACGGCAGGGGCAGGGGTGTACGTGGGTGCTGCTGCATCGTCGTTTTCAGCCGCGGATCCGCGGTGACCACGGGTCCGGTCTTGCGCACGGAACCCCACTCAAAAATCCAGCGGCGGTCATCTATCTCTCATGATCTCCGCCATTTCTCCAACTCGCCGTCGCCACCGTCACCGTCGTCACCATCGCCAAAGTGCTCTTTCCCTTGCCACCACCTGGGGGGGAGCACCAGAGACAGCAGATAGTGCGTATGTGTGTGTGTGTGTGTGTGTGTGTGCGTGTGTTTGTACGTGCATGCGAGAGAAGTGAGTGAGTGCGCGGATGCCAGAAAGGCCAACCGAGAGACGAGACCAAGGGGCCACCAGCCTCACTGCATAAAAGCAGCAGCAGCAGCCCGTCCCGGTTTGCAAATTCCGTGAGAGAACCGTACCATGGGAATGTCCTTTTATGCTACCTGCGGATGCATCTCTACCGTCGGCTGCCTCACCGGCCCAGATCCAGTGACAGACCACGACGGTCTGTGTCCCCCCTCCCCTCCCCTCCCCTGTCCTGTCCCTGGTTCCTGACCTAACCAGGGCCGAACATCGACCCCAAAGATGTCGTGGTCGTCGCCTTTGCAGGGGCGACCACAGACCCCCCCAAAACGCCGGAAAATGATTGGCCAATTGGTCCCAATCCCCAGTCCCACGTCCAGTCTTTTACGTTATCGAGGAGATGATAATAACACAAAACACTGCTGCTGCTGCTACTGCTGCATCATCAGCGAGCCAGCCAGCCAGCCAGCACCAGCAGCAACAATAACAACGGCGATCTTTGGTGAAGAATGGGTGTGTGTGAATGCGAGAGAAAGAGAGCGAAAGAGAGAGAGAGAGAGTGAGCGAGAGAAAAAAAGGAAGGGTTCAACAGCGGGCGGCTGGAGAAACAGCAGCAGCAACAGCAACAGCAGCAACAGAAACAATGGAATATGGTGGGGCCTTCGCTTTCCACAAAGAGAGCAGAAAGAGAGAGAGAGAAAGAGAAGATAAAGAGGAAAAGAAAGAGAGATAGAAAGAGAGAGTGTATAAGTTGGTGCGCCAAGCGAAAGAGGGACAGCGAGAGCGTGAGAATGCGTGATTTGGAGCGTAGCGTTGATGACGTTTGAGGTGTGTGTGTATATATGCGTGCGTGTGTAAATCCGCCTGCTGCTGCTGCTGATGCCGAAAGGGGTTGTGGCCGATGGCCGATGGCTTCGCATCTCTCTTGGTTGCATAGCGCACAGGTATAGAAAAAACACACAGGGTGCACCGTGGCGGAATGGACTGGTAGATACAGAGAGAGAGGAGAGAGAGAGAGCAACAGCTAGCAGGCAAGGTATAGGATGGCGAGCGAGTGCGAGATGACATGTCCAGGGACGACGTGCCCGTAGCGTGTAGCGGGAGAGAGAAAAAAAAAATTCGCTTTTGGCGGAAGTCAATATCAAGGTTACCATCAAGGGGCCAGAGTAGTACCGTCTTCCCGTACTTCCTGGAGTGCTCGCTCTCTTCGCTCTCTTCGCTCTCTTCGCTCTCTCTCTCTCTCTCTCTCTCTCTTTCTCTCTCTCTCTCTCTCTCTCTTCTCTGCGGTAATGCAGGCTGTCATGACGCAATTGATGACGTTCTTCCGGCCAGATCCTGTCTCTTTGTTGCCGGCTCAGCTGTCCTCCACCAACCTTCCCTAAGCATGCCGGGTCCCGATCTATGCAGCCTTTTTCAACATACTTACCCTCTTTCACTCTGGCTCTCTCTCTTTCTCTCTCTCTTTACAGCTGTGTGTTTTATTTTGAGTTTTTTGTTTTGCTTCCGAGACTGTTCCGTCGTGCACTGTGTTCCGTTTTGTGAGACCGCGCGCGCGGACCGGGTGGCCACCGTATCCGGCCGTATCCGCATACAACGAACCCCCTCCCCCCGCACCCGGCTGGGGCACAGCACGTCGTCATCCAGTGAGCGAGCGACGCACAAAGGACGCAAGCGCGCGGGCGCGCCCATCCACACCATTCCCCGCGAAAGGGACACTCATCCACCACAAAACGCGCGACAACAAATACGACATACATCCCACATACATAACAACACACACACACACACACATACGGACACACATACAAATTAAACACTGAACACTGAAGCAAGAGCGCTTCGGTGGCGGTTCGTGGAGTGTAGAGCCTTCAATCAGCTGCAGCATCCTTCAGCAATCAATCCGCGGAGCCGCCTAAACGGTTCTCCCCCATCCCTCACCCCTCCTGCACCCCTCGTGGATCCCGCGGGTGTCAACGCACCGTGGGAGAGACCGACCGTGCAAGGTGTGTGACCACTCCTCCACCCCTGTTTCTGTGTGTGTGTGTGTGTGTATGTATGAGGGTGCCTATGTATGTTTTTGGCTGTGGGGAAGCATCGAAAAGAAGGGCGGTGACCGTGGTGTGGTGGTAGTGTAAGCAAAAGGTGTTGGTGTTGTGGTGTGCCGGTGTGTACTCCGGCCCACTACACACGCACATACACACACACACACACACCCCATACACACATACGCCCGGTCAAGGAGAGCGTACCATCCATCTACGCAACCCAGAACAACCACCACCATCACACTAGCAGCAACAGCAGCAGCAGCAGTAGTAGGCGTCATCGACTCGGTGGCAGCGGCGCCGGCTTCGAAGAAAACCTCGCAACAACACAACACAACCACACAACATACTCTGCACCAACAAGGTAGGTAGGTCGGTTAGATGGGAGACAAAATATATTACCCCCCCCCCCCCTTTTTTTTTCCTTTTTCAATGACAACAATAACAAGTAACAGCACAACGCAATGCAACGCAACGCAAGGTGACGCATCGGCGACGAGCAGTTGCGTTGCGGGTTGCGATCTCAAAAGGGTTAAAGAGGGTCTGGTCCTCCTTTGTGGGCGCTCAATCAGCTGTTTGCAGATGCAGATCGTATCCGTGCGTCACTATCTTCACTCACTTGGCTCCGCTCCGCGTTGTCCGTTTCCTCCGTGTGCGCGTCCGCGTAAGGCCACCGCGACGCTTGTTTGCTTGGTAGGAGGGGGCTGTGCCTTGTAAGGTATGTCCTGTCGCGGCGTGATCTCATCGTCGTCGCCGTCGCCGTCGCGGGGATGACCAATGCGGGATGATGAGCAGTGCGCTGCTCGGTCAAGGCTAGACTCAAGACCGCGAACGCGAACGCGCGCTCTATGGCAGCAGCTCACTGCAGGAACGGCGCGACCGCGCGTGTGTGTATGTATATCCTGGACTTGGGGAGTAATGTGCGAAGACAGACGCTGAACGTTTGCAGCAGCAGCATCGTACACTGATGATGCCTCTCTCTCTCTCTCTCTCTCTCTCTCTCTTTGTATCCGGGCGTTCGATTGGCGTCATCCACGGTGTCGAATGTGGGGGTTGATGGCTCGATTTCAAATTCCATTCGACCATTCTGACAGTCACAACACACACACGCGCGCGTGTACACAGATGTTGTGGCTACATTACCATCGCTTAACTTCTTGATGACTGCGCGGGGTGGCTCTCCGGATTTGGTGTGTGCGCGCGCGCGCGGCTCACCACCACCACCATCTACGACGTCCGGGCTGCAGCGGTTCACCTTGAGAACCAGTCTCTCAGGGAGTCTTTCTCTCGACTCGACTGTGTGCGACCGTAGCAAACGTTTTGTCCATTGCACCGGAGCACCGTCTGGTCCGGTCTTGATTGGCAGTTCCCCACTCTCCGTCCCCTCCTGATGAGCCCTCCTGATCACCGCCTAATGAGAGAGTCGAGCGCGCGCGCGCCCCGGAATGGGAATATTAAGAAGTCAGTGCGGCGGAGTGAGTGCATCCTCCTCTTGACTCGCGGTCTTAACACGCTGCCCAGGTGTTGCCGCCCTCGGGATCATCCATTTAGCCTCCTTTTTTTGTTTCCCCTTCCTCCTCCTCTGGATTTTGTGTGTGTGTGTGTGTGTGTCTCTCTATTGGTCACTAATTGAAGCTAATGGTCGTCGTCGTCATCGCTAAATGTCCTGCGGCATTCCTGGAAGCACACACACACACACACACACACACACACACACACACACACACACACACACGCGCGCACAATCAGTGGTAGTTTGGAAAACCGAACAGCCCCTCTTCTCGGATGAGTAACGACATATCGACTTCATCATCATCAGCATCTCCCGGGGAGCGACGTTCATTTTGTTTCTCCTGATCGTCGCGTCCTGGTTCGCAGGCTTCTTCCAGGCCAGCCCAACATCACCCCACCCTCCTCCCCTCCCCTCTTTTCCTTGCTTCGATCGAGCATGCTGAACGCTTTGGTTGAACTGTCGTTGACATGTTTTTAGGACCCCAAAGAGGATAAAGAATCGATGATCGTTGATCTCTTTCTCTCTCTTTCTCTCGCTCTCTCTCTCTCTCTCGCTCTCTTTTTCTCTTTCTTTCTTTCTTTCTCTTTTTCTCTCTTTTTCTCTTTCTTTCTCTCTTTCCTTCTTTTTTCTATCACTCTGTTCTGCTGCAACCGAACATTCTAGCAGACTTTTTACACGTGTGTGTGTGTGTGCGTGTTTGCGGATATGGTTCTAGTTGTCCAATCCACACCTCTGCCCTTCTTTCCTCCTTCCTTGCACCCAATAACCGCATGTTGCGTAACGCGTAATGGTACTAACCCACCCTCCCAGACGGCGGTGGGGGATGGGGATGAAGCTCTTGGGGGTGTGTGCGCGTTGCTTCAAAGCATTTCAAATGCGGCGACCACCTAATCAGAAGCTGCGAACGGCATAGAGTAGAGCATAATGTGATGAAGATGAGCAAGAAGGTGGTGGTGGTGGTGGGTATGTGGGCGCAAAAGGGTAGGGGGTGGCCTAATGGGCAATAAGACAAGACACGACAAGACAAGACACAGTGGCCTGAGGCCTGAAGTCGTCGACCAGGCGGGCGTGCGCGCGCGCACACACCACAAGGTGGTGGACACCGTCGCCGTTGCCGTCGCTAAATTTAGAGGAACATCCTTCCCCTTCACCCTCACCCCCTGCCACCACCACCACCACACGTATCTCTCACTCTCCTCCTGGCGGGAATCATGCGTTGGTGTGTGCTGCATTCGTTAGTCCCGCGGCGTGTGTGTTCCCTGGAGAGAGCGAGAGAGTGTGTGTGTGCCCGAGGTGGAGCAGGAGCAGCATAAAACATAATTAAAGCCAACTAACCCGCTCTCCCCGGTAGAAGCAAAAAAAAACCGAAAAAAAACCTCGCGTCGCGCACAGTAGCCATCATCTTTTCGGCGCCGGCCTAAAATAAGTTCGAGAACCGCGAGATATTCTGCACAGAGAGAATAAAAGAGAGAGGGAGAGAGGGCACAGAAGGTGGTGAAAGAGAAAAGGGAGGGGGGCACAAGATATGGTTCCTTCTTCCTGGCGCCTAAATCATTCCGCTTCCTAGGCCAACCGGGCAGCAGATCGGCAAACCGGCAAGCAGACAGTTTTCTCCCCTCAAACTGGGGGAGGGGGCAAGGGGTGGGTTGCCGGTAGATCAGCTGCTGCAACAACAAGTAATTTAGGGGGGGGATCCTTTCTATCGACCTTTCTTGTTTGGTGTTTTTTTAAGAGAAAGATAGAGAGAGAGAGAGAAAGAGAGAGAGATTGACGTTGAGATGATAAGGAACGCTTTGCTGACGATGAATATATTGGTACGCATCGACAGTGCGCGTGTGTGTGTGTGCGTTTGGCGTGCTAGCATGACCAACGACCCCCCAGTCCTAACCGCCAAAAAATTGTGTCGTTTGCTAAGTGCGCGGTCGTCCTAATCAATCAATCAATCGGTTGCACTCCTACTCACACACTGCCCCTCATGCAATTCATCCCCCAACCCCCGCAACCCCCGCAACCCTCACACCGTTCTCATTTGTGGCATCGATTTCGCGCCAAAAATAAAATGTTGAAACTGCGCGGGCGGGTTGGTGGTGTGCGGTGGTGGCCGAATTATTCGCATTTCACACCCTACTTCTACCCGCCGCTCCACCCCATCATCACATGTGGGTAGAGGGAGGGAGGCAGGGGTGGTTGTAGGTGGTGACAATGCATGACTTTTCTTCTTGAGCCCCTTTTTGCGCATACTCCTGTCCGCAGCGCAGCTTAATGGTAGTGCATTTCATCCCCCACCTCCCCCTTCCCTTTCCGTTCCTCCTGCCTTTCTCCTCTCTCTCTCTCTCTTTCGCTCTCTCTGATTTTCTCGCTCTCTTCCTCTCGCCGCTCACACTTTCTCGCGCTGCACTTTCGCCAAATTCTGTGTCAAACGCACCCAAAGCACCTACCTCCCTTGTTCCCCCTCCCCCTCCCCCTCCCCCTTGCTACTTGTGGTCCGCCGGTTCGGTTGTCCTGGTTGTTCATCGCATGTGACGCATCTACATATACGACCATTGTGTGTTACGCAAGGTCCAAGAACCGTGTTACCGTTTGAGTCAAGACACCCCTACCCCATCCCTCCCGGGCATCTTCTCCTTTTTCCACTCCGGAATCATCGCGGAATGATCGCCGGGAGCGTTGCGTTACCCCGATGACTCACCTGTCCCTCTAGGAGTGGGTTTTGGGTGTGCGTGTGTGTGTGGTGCGCATGGCCGGAAAATGCGCTCCACGTGCTGACGCACAGTGTATCTTCCTCTCTCTCTCTCTCTCTCGCGCGCGCTCACACCAGCGGCCGGAGCGATGTGCGCAGCGCAGCAACGCGCCCCGAGGTAGCGCGTGGACCAAAGGCCAAAGCGTGGAAAGTGAACCCCTAGAACCCCTTTTTCCCCCATTTTCCAAGCAAGCCGGTTTGTGTGTTTTTTTTGTATTATTTTTTTTAACGACGATAACCGATGCTGATGATGATGATAATAATGTTGATGATGATGGGGATATTGATGGGTTGTTGATGATCGCAGCTCCCCCCGTTGTTCCCGTTAAGTCTGTCTCTCTCTCTCTCTCTCTCTCTCTCTCTCTCTCTCTCTCTCTTTTTTCATGCTTTCATTCATTCGGACGCCTTCGTCTGTGATATTTGTATGTCTATGAGTGTGAATGGGGCAGTGTGTGGTGCGGCCTGGCTGTGTGGCCACGATTTTCCGGCCCATGTGGAACCAGCCAGCCTTCCTCCACGCTACGCCACGAATCATGATCATGACGATGATCATCATCGTCGTCGCCTACGTTGATGTTGTTTTTCTTTTTTATGGAAGAGAGCATAGGAAAGGTAGGGGTGTTGAGGGTGGCAGGCCAGTGACAACGCAGTCGCACATCTTTGAGGAGAGAGAGAGAGAGAGAGCAGCGCGAACAGTGCTTTCTTGGTTGGTTGGAGCACCTGACACCCATCAAAGAAGCCCCGTTCACTTGCTTGCATCACCGTCATCATCATCATCATCATCATCATCATCCTCATCAAGATCAGCGGCAAGACCAGCAACCACCAGCAACTAATTTGATTGATTGCGGCGCGAGCGACCGAGCGACCGAGAAAAGCGAACGCCTAGAGCGCCAACTGGAGCACACAGTACTTTGCGGCTTCGTCTGTGTGTGTGTGGCCGCCGATCGCTTTTCGCTTACCCGGTAGGAAGGTGGCTGCGCTATCGACGATCGGCGCCGCCACTGCCACGCATTGGAAATGCATTTTCCAATTGGCCCCCGCCCGGGGGCGCGCGCAATAATTGAATTTTCCGCGCAGCGCAGCGGAAATAGTAAGTGGAATCGGAGAAAGGAAGCGGAGAATGGAAGGAGAAAAAGTGCGAACCGAGGAAAAAACCCGCGGGATCCACTCCATTCCACCCACCCCCACTACCTTCCCTTCCAGGGTGTTGATCCAATTCGGTGTTGTCCAATAGCCTAACGCAGCTAACCTCAAAAGAGCGAGCGTTTCGCTGGCGCGCTTTCCATCTGCCATCTGGCCGGCCGTTGTTCGTGCTGCTGCCACTGTTGTTGTTGTGGAAAGTGTCTTTTTGATTGGCTGGAACAAGGCTAGCGCGCAACACAACAACAAATGCGCGGAAAATTGCGCACGATCAAGATCTTTCCGGGGCCGGTCTCCCTTGGTGGTGGTGGTGGTGCCTCTCTCTCTCTCTCTCTCTCTCTCTCTCTCTCTCTCTCTCTCTCTCTCTCTCTCTCTCTCTCTCTCTTTCTCTCTCTTTGTCGATCACAGATCAGAATCAGTGTTCAGACACAGGTTTTGGGGGCCTGACAAACGACCGACAAAATGGTGACACAAATCAAACAAAACGCTACCCCCGGAAATCGGCCATATCTAAGTAACGATTGCTGGCGAGGGGTGGAGGAGAAGGAGGGTGCAGTCTGCAGGCTGCGGAACGCGGAAAAATCGCGAGGAAAATTGCGCAGAAACGGAAACAAACAAACAACCACAACTCCAAGCAGCTGTGTATTGGGAAAATCGAAACACATCCCCTTTCCCTCATCCCTCATCTAAAGGGGTGGTGGTGGTGCACTAAATCAATTAAGATTTCTCCTTCTGGCGACAAGGTGGCGACTCTCTCTCTCTCTCTCTTTCTCTCTCGGTCGCTGCTGCGTCAGGTGTTTGGGGGTAGTTTTTTTTGTTTTTTTTTGGTTTGCGCTGGCCTTGGGGAAGGTTTGCCTCCCTTTCACCAACAACCCCTTCTCTCGTACTCTCTCTCTCTCCCTCTCTTTCTGTCTGAACCATATTAATTAAACAGTTCCACCCACCAACTCACTCGATAGCTTCAGGACGCCAGGGATTTTCACTACGGATTTTCCCCGGATGCCTAAAGTGAAGAGCCCGTGTGCAGCGCATGATCCCTGCTTTGCGCCTCTTATTCCTCAATATAAGATTCCAGTTCCAGTGTCCCCAATGCCCTGTTGTGCTTCTCTCTCATCGTTTGCATCGTTCAAGTCACAATCCCACAGGGAAATTCAAATGTTGTTCTAAGAGGGGTCCTTTTTAAACGATCCAACTAATCTTGTGTGTGTGTGTTCGGAGGAATTAAAATTTAAATTAAAGAAAAAGTGGTCTGAAGGGAGCAAAAGGGGGTTTGCAGAAGGGGTAGATCGATCGCGGAATCGATCGTAAAGCCGATTCGGTCGGTCCAGCAACAACCACAACTAACAACTACTACCACATCACCACGACCACAACTATCCCACGTCGTAAATACCTCTCTGATCGGTCCGGCTCCCGATAATGATATTATTGATCATCTCGAAGCCAGGTCGAAGCCAGGTCGGTCGATATCGGCGACGCTAAAAGATAATTTATTTCTTTTGCAACTCCCCCCTCTACAGGGGAGGGGGTGTAGAGAGCATTAAAAAAACGAATCATAACCGCGCCGCATATAAAAAAAATGCCGGGGAGCGCATTTCGCGCGTCTTGTTTTACGAGCCCCCCTGCATTTGGAAGGAGATTATTTGCTTAATCCGGACACTGGTTCGCGCGGTCTCTCCTCAACCAGCACCCCAGCACATATCAGCACACCAGTGGTAGTAGTAGTAGTAGAGGTAGTGGGTAATATGGGCAGTGAAGAGTGAGATGCTCTACTTTAGTAACCACGCTCTTTGGTCGATCTGCGGTGCGCGCGTAGGTGACTCCTGGTGTCGCAGATTACGTTCAACTATTGAGCTATTGAGCGAGGGGGAAGGCTATTACGCCTGAACTGAAGCGGAGTGCCCTGGCCCACACACACACACACACACACACAGCCCCCCCCCCGTTACGGTGACTGACGTTTCTTAGGACTTAAGGGACTTACGGAGCCTGAGAGTTAAAACTTATACCTTAAAGCTTATACCGAACGAAGTGTAGAACCTTTCCTGGACCTCGCTACTCTTAAGGTCTTAAAAGGCCCCCCCCCACACACACACACACACGCACACGGAGGCTCCATATTATCCCCATTAATCTATTTGCGCGCAACTCGTAAAATATTGATCCGTTCCGTATAGGTCACTTGTCAATAAAGCTGAAGGTTCTTCAGAAAGCTTCAGCAATGTATTGTCGAGGCCGAATATTGACGTCTCGTCGTCGCCGTCTGGTATAGGCGCGCGGCACATATTAACGCATTGACACCGGTTGTCAGTCAGTCACTGTTTATATATTTACAATTTTCCTCGGGTTCGGGTCGTTTTGAAAATTTAGCTGAATTGTTAAAAAGAAAAACGGGTGGAATATATAAAAAAAGGGGTTGATTTAATTGTAGTGCATACGTATGTATCTGCTATTGCGGAAATGTATTTTTATTCCATTTCCAGTCCCGTTTTATCTAATCGTTTTTTTTTTCAGACCACACACACACACACACACACACACACACACCCAATTGGTGGGCGTGTGTTTTGATTGATGCGTCGGTCCGTTGTGAGCCGTGGTTGAAGGGTTACATTTTATGTCAACTCTGCTGACCTACAGCCGATCAATAAAAAAACAACACGCCAATTAAATGCCAATTGTTTATCAAAATTATTGATAACATCATATTAAGCGCACCTCTGTATGTCTGTGTGTGTGAACCACTTTACGGTATCCTCTGCCAAAAACGTATTGTTAGCTGTGTGCTGTGTTAGTGTGAAATGTAAATTTCCTTCTTGTGATTTTTTTTTTGGAGCCTGGAGAGGAAACAGGGAAAACCAAGCTTTTCCTGCCTCATCCTCGCCTCTTCACGTTTGAAAAGCACTCAGTCTAAAAGCAGCAGTCATACGGTGCGTGTGTTGTTATCGGACAAGCCGAAGCCGAATCGTCGCTTCGAAGCCGTTGGGCGGGGGGGTGTTAACGACCATTGGTCCGGTCCGTGTGCCACTCCTGTTTTCTGCTGGTGGTGGTGGTGGTAGTGGTGGTAGTGACAATTATTTAATACGCCTCCCCCTCTCCCCTTCCCCTTCACCACCCTGACACGAGCTTAACGCGTTTTTACGACTTTTTAATGCTCTTCACCCCCCCCCCCCCTCCACCTCCCCTGGTTATGCTGCCAGGGGTGCAGGAGGAGTGAGCTATGCAAATGATGATATCGCAGAATGCGAAGCGAAGAAGAAACATTAACCGAATCAACGGCAAGCGCGATCTGCCTGCGCGAATCGTAAAAAAACAGATACCACCCCTACCAACCCCCTCCCCCCATGACTCTCTCACCCGCTCGAGAGAAGATCGCCATAAAATGGCTTTTTAATAATTTGGCCCCGGCGCGCTGGTTATTCGTTTGGTGCGATGGCGGCGCCCCGTGGTCGTCGTCCTCGTCGTCGTCGTCGTCGTGGCCGACGACGTTGTTCGCATTTTTTGCCAAACGCAGTGACGGCGGCGCCGGCCGTTTGGCCAAACGGCGGAAGGAATGTGCAGCACGCGCACACGCAGTCATGTGTGTGCGCGCGCAGCTCATCCTCAACTCAATGTGTGCTCTGTTCGTCCAAAAATAAAATCACACACACACACCGGACCAGACTGTACCGGACCATCGGCCCGCCGGTGAGTAAAGGGCCACCACAGCCCTGTGGTATCTCTGGTGGTGGCCCTCTAGGTGGTGCAGGTGCAGGCGGCCGCCCCAAGTTTCCGTCCCGCGTTCGATTGACCCCTCGATTGAGTCGCTGTGCAGCTCGGTGCATATCAGGTGAGGAAAGGTGAGGTGGGGTCGGCGATTAGGCGGGGAACACCCACCCCCTGAGAGTAACGGGCGCTTGCGCGCACGCGTTCCCTGGGACTGGACTTTCCTGGAAGGGTCGAGGATTTCCAAAAATAAATCCTCCAGCAACAACTGTGAGTACGGGTTGTGCAAGAGGGGGAAGGGGTGGAGGCGGGTCCGGGGAGAGGGGAGTTCCGGGACTCTATGGGTATCTAAGGGTGGGTGCGGTGGCGCACTTCCCGTCCCCCCCCCGTATCGCTTGCTGCGTTGCGATAGAGCGTAGCGCGCGCCCTCTCTCTGTGTGTGTGTGTGTGTGTGTGGATGGTGGAGCCGGCACAAAGGGCGCACCCGGTACGCGCGTCACACGTCGCGCGGTCGCGGTCAACGTCGTGGATTAACGCCGACGCTTATCCGAAGAGAGATAGTAGCGTAGCGGCGGAATCGAGATGCTATCGATCCGGAGAACCGGCGGCAAACACCACGGGACCACCATGTACCGTGTGTGTGTGTGCGTGTGCATGTGTGCACACCGTGGATGGTGGGGCCGGGGGCGGAGTATCCGTTGCTGCTGCTGCTGCTGCTGCTACTGACCTTCACCTCGCCTCTAGATGGCGCTCGCGATGCGCGCTTGACGCGACGCTAGTGGAGGATTTGGCTTTCGTCGTCGTCGTCGTGATGTTGTGATCGAACCGCATCGCGCACCGTGAAGGTGACCACTCCATTCCGCGCGCCCGCGCGCTATCAGTGCATGAATTCCACACCATTCCACGCTCCTTTTTTTTCTCTCTCTCTATTTCCCTCCGGTATTATCGACCGGACCGCGGCAAAGCTGAAGGCGAGATCATGAACCGTTCAAGCTGTTGAACACGGACGCTACGGACGCAATCGCGTTGACCCCTAAAACGCGCGCGGTCTGAACGCTCCTTACACGGTCTTTCTTTTTTTTTTTTTTGCGAGATGGATGTGATTGCTCCTGGTACGAGAGCGTGTGGGGGGGTCGATCGATTAGAAGGTTATAGTGTGTGTGTGTGTGTGCGTGTGTCACACCGGGTTGCGGGGAAGGTTGCGAACAGAGAGAACAGTTATGGGGAAAAACAGTCCACAGTAGTAGAAACGAGCGGTAGTGGAGTGGATTGGGGGTGTAGAGGGTGTCACGCACCACCGGCGCGCGCGCGCTCGCGCTGGTGTGCGCTGCTGCCTGCGTGCGTGCGTGCCATGGACCTGCCCCTCTCTGCTGTGCAGCCGAGCGGAGAAAGTAAAAGGGTAACAGCAACAATCGGAGTAGCGCGGCTGCCTGCCTTTCAAGTCTAAAAAGAAAGAGAATGACAGTGAGAGAGAGAAAGAGAAAGAGGGAGAGTGAGTAGTAGATGCAGCCAGACACACACACACACACATACCTTCGCTTGCATGTTCCGCGGTGGTAGGTTCTAGTTCTAGTTCCAGACGGTTCAGATCAGCAGCTCTAGCAGCCCACTCTCGAGAGTCCGAGGCTTTCAGTCTCGGTATTTCGAGACTCGAGGAGTCTCGAAGACCGATGCAAAGCCAGCGGACTGCTGGGAGTCTGTCAAACGAAGACGAACTGCTGTTTGTTTCGTTTCCGTTATGGAATGCGCCTCGCAGAGTAAGCAAAGCGCAGCGCATACGCAGCTACGCGCAGCGTACGCGCGTTTAGTGCTCTATTTTTAGGTTAATGAGTAAATTCACAACACTTTTCGTTACAACAACAACGGTCGAGGTCGATCGATCGGTGCGATGCTTTCCAGTGGGCTAAAAAGAGAAAGAGAGAAAGAGAGAGAGTGAGAGAGAGAGAGAGAGAGAGAGAGAGAGAGAGAGAGAGAGAGAGAGAGAGAGAGAGCACCAAAATGGTGAAAAAGGGGTTTATAAATAGCTCGCTCCCGAACACCCTCGCTCCAGCCATACAGTTCTTCCCAAAATTCCGCTCGTTCTCTACTCTGATTTTCGGTTGTTTTTTTCTTCTGCTGCTGGCTTTTTCTTCTTCTCTTCTTCTTATTTTTCTCTTCTTTTTCTTTCTTCTTATTTTACTCCCTCTTTTTCTTCTTTATCTTCGCTCCTTCCTCATCCAGGTTTTTCCCTTTAAACACCCCCTCCCCCCCCCATTTCAATCTTAATTCCTGTCACGCTTTCACCTCTACGCTTCATTGCTCGACAGAGAGAGAGAGAGAGAGAGAGAGAGAGAGAGGGAGAGAAAGAGCCACCGGTGTTCCGGTCCGGTCGCTCGGTTTGCCGACCCACCCCCGCCCCCCCTCTCCACCCCCTCGTGAACTTCCGGAAGGGTGACACTGTATCAATGGCTCCCATTTCGAAACCACCTGGAGCATTTTCTCCAACTAGGTGCCAGTCCCCCGGGGGATGGGAGAGTGGCTAAGGGTGAGGGCAGCCCCCCCCGGGGGGGACTAGTGCCCTGGCGGTGGCAGCCAGGGGGGATTCCTTACCAAAAAAAAAAACACTGCAGCGACACGTCCCCCCCGTAGCAACCCCATTGAAGCGTGTGATGCGCTGGGGTTCATGCGTGTGCGTGTGCCTGTGTGTGTGTATGTGTGCATCGTGCAATATTAAGGCGGTATCGTCGGGGCGGACAACACATTTCCTCGTACAAATTGGTGCTCAAAAAAAAAAAGAAATAAACACCCCTCGCTTTTCATCCCCCTTTCCTTCTCTCCATCCCTTGATCTTCTTTCTCAAATGGTGGTGGAACGGTGTGGAGAGGTACAGTGTGAGAAGGTAATGTAGCAAAGCTCTGGATCGATTCCACGCCACGCCGAAGTAACAGGGTGATCGACGCCCCCTCCCCGCACCATCCCCTCACCCCGTGCATGATCGTAATAAGCCGTAACAAGCGCACGCACCGCATCAACAGCCAAGGGGGGAATGGGTGTGTGTGTGTGTTAGAGGTGCTTACCTAAACATAACATGCATCATCGCAGTAGCATATGTTGGGGGGTGCGCGATGGGCACTGCTATACCTGCCACCGATCACACACGCCCCTTATACCCATCGTCATCGACCTCATCATCATCATCATCAGCATCATGGCTTCCTGTGTGTGATTGTGCAATGCGTGCGCTCTCGCGCTCGTGTGTGTGTGTGCCCGCAAAGACGCATCGCTGGAGTGTGCAATGTGCAGCTACTACTCCTCACGGAGGGGGGGTGGGTTCCGGGTTGCAATCGATGCCCCGAAAAAATTAAAACGGAAGCAATGGCAACGCAACACGGGCACGGAAGTGGGTGGATTCCTCCATATCACACTCACCTCTCAAATTAGCCCACTGTAACTGCAGCTGCAGAGGGGAGAGAGAGAGAAAGGAGAGAAAAAAAGAGAGAGAGAGATGCGCACGTGTATCGGGATTACGAGATTGCTGCGTTACGTGCTGATGCTGATGATGATGGCGGTGCTCCCGCGATGTCCTGTCGCCTTCTTATAAGGGGGTGCCAATACGAGGGGAATCCGAATTCCGGGGAAAAGCGAGACGAGACGAGAGAAACCCGGAAATGCGCGCGCTCTAGAGAAGGAGGCCACCTGCGCCCGGGGAGGGGGAGGGGGAGGGGTAGTCTTCCTAAATTCACACCTCTCTCTCTCTCTCCCACTCTCTCTCTTTCTCTCTCGATTTCTGTCTTCTTCGCTGTTTTGCGGCGCCCCCTCTGTGTTGTGTGTATGAAGTAACCATTATGTTTTTTATGTTGCAACATGCGTGATGCGTGCGGGGTGCGTTCATCGGTTGCACTTGGGTGGTTCGCACTGATAGGTGATAGTCCTGAGGCGGGCTGTTGTCTACCAGTGGTTTGGCTCCCTACCGCTACTTGCTACTACTGCCTGAGATACAATAACAAGCGCGTTCCTCCGTCAGGTGCTGGCTGGCTGGCTGGCTGGCTGGCAGGGCAATGGTTTGGATTGCATGATTCGGCCGATGTTTTGCGGCCAGGCCAGATCCATGATAGTGATAACCACAAGAACCTCGTCGTCGCGACTGTCATAACGCGCCGCGCCGGTTATGAACTCACAACCAATGCAGAAAGGGGGGTATTGTGATGGTTGGCTAACGACGACGACGACGACGACGGCGGCGGCGACGCTTTCCTGTCCCCATCTTCGGCAAGGTTCTGCTCTGCTTTCCGCTTTAAGCAGCAGAAAAAAAAACCCGAAACCTCATTCTCCATCCCGAGGCATTTTGCGGCATAGAAGGAGGTTCCAGTTTTTTTTTGCGATCCGGTTGTGTTTTTTTTTTCTTCTCTCAACTACATCTGCATCTTTCACTTCCGCCATTTTTTTTCTCCCCATTTGTGTACACACTACATCGCTTCTCGTACCTCCTTCTCTTCAATCGCCTACATTTTCTTAAAGGTCTTAACCCATTTTTTGGGTTTTGTATGAGATCGCTCTATTGTGTATGCCGTTGCCGTTCAACTGACCGAAGATTGCTTAAATGCCTCTTCGCAAAATAGACTTTTCGAATAGAATATAGGCATTGTCTAACCCAAACAATTGCTTGTTCCTTTTTTCAAAATCGGCTGAAAAATGATGAAGTTATTGAACATTCAAATCCAGGTCCTGTCCCGCGTTATAAAGGTATTTGTTGGCTTTTATATTTTTTTAAATGACATAACAAACTGGTACTGAGACCAAAACAAACAAACTACAAACAAACATAGCCATATCCTCCGGTGTCCTGTTGCACCAGAAACAAAAGTCCACGCGCTTGATAGTTGTTGTATAAAAAAAAACAACCCAAAAACCGTCCAGCAGAAAAAAAATGTGTATGAAGAAGATCGCACGTGTGTACGTGTGTGCGTGCGTGTGTGTGTGTGTGTGTGGGGCGGAGTGGAAGGGGGAGGGTATTGTTTTCGTTTTATCTCTTTCCTATTCGCGCTCTCTCTCTCTCTCTTTATCGCGCACTCGTCTCTCACGCTCACGCGTCATCGTTTTTCTTTCGTCATGCAACCTTTTTTGTAGTTTGTTTGTTTTGGTTTTTTTTTGGGGCAGGGGGGGGGGGGAATCCCTCCTCACACAAGCAACCGTACACACACAGACACACACACACACAAGCACGCTGCGGGGCCCCTTTTATTCCTTTTCGTCCTTCTCATTCTTCGTCGATTCTTCTGCTGCTGCTGCTGCCATGCTGACACACCAGAGCATAAAGCATTGTCACGGCAATGTAATGGCCCGCTCGATCGTGATTGCGATCGCATGCGTCGCTTGCGGTTGTCTATTAATGGTGGGGGTGGGGGTGGCTGGGCAGGTCGATGACACGATGGAGAGGTTTGTTTACCACCAGGGCGTGCTGCTGCCTTTCACACACACACACACACACACACACACACACACACACACACACCAGATGGCAGATGGATAAGATGCCATTTTTTTAAATCGTTAAAAGGATATGCGCTGCTCCGGGGTGCTCCGTGGTGGTGCTGCTGCTGCTGTTGCTGTCATGACCTGCTGGGTGGCACATATTAAGCCGCCCCTTGGCACCGCTGCAAACCCGATTTCGACGCACAGTCCCCTCCCCCCGCCTCTCCGGTTACGAGGATTTTCTCGTTTTCTGTTTTTTGTTTTCTTTTTCTTTAATATTTTAATGTTACTTTTATGATTTTTCGTTCGTTCGTTCGTTTTTTTTATTTCCCTTAATCTTCCCGATCTCCCCGGAACCCCCGGGATCTCGGGATCTCGGGAACCATCCGTCGTCTGCTAGGGTCTGCGATCGATCGATCGAGAGGTGTGTAGTGGGCCCGCCCCGCTGGCCAATCGTTATTAGTCCATAAAAGCGGCAGTAAACGAGTGTGTGTGTGTGTGTGTGTGTGTGTCTGCAAAGGAAATGCACGCCGCAAGACCGGAAAAACGATGGCTAGCAGCGGCATATTAACGATCAATGCGCGTGTCATAGTGTGTGTGTGTGTATGTATGTCAAAGGGCCTCTGGTCAAAGCAAACGTGCAACCCGCTACATCGATGCCCACCATTTGCTTTAAACGCCATCGTATTAAGGTGCTTGGTGCCTGCCCTCCAAGGTGGAATGGGTGAGGGTAGATGTAGGTGAGGGAATGGGGGTGGGCCAGAGGGGATGAATTTCAGCATTGCAGATTAATTTGCATTTTTATTGAAAAAATTTACGAGCTCAGCTTTACGAGCAGCGCGAACTGCATGCATGCATGCCTGCACCGCCACCGTCATAGGTGGGTGGGTGGGTAGATGAAACATAAAATATGTTTGCCCACAACACACTAGCAGCAGCTCGCGATCTCGAGCGGTGGTGGTGGTGGTCGCTGCGCACGGAGTGGCATTTTTGCTTTTTAATGTCCTCGTCGAACGCGCGCGCGCCGCTTACTGGCAGTAGAGGGTCTCTCTCTCCTTCTCTCTCTTCTTCTCTCTCTCTCTCTCTTTTCCGAGGATAATAGAAAGCAGCTTTGGCGAGGTCGTTATGAGTCCGGTTCTATTGAATCGTAAAGAATGCATCCCGTAAATCCCCTGAGCACCAAGTGAGGTGCAAAGTCCATGGGCTTATGCATATATGGTTGGACGCAAGGGCGCGTCGACATGTGATACATGGTGATAGCGAATAGAGCGTTTGATTACACTCCAGGCGACTCTTCGTAGCCGTATCCGATGACCTTCCTTCGATCTCTCACGGGGAGATGCGCCTCAAGTTGGCTTCCTTCCAGTGCCACGAATCCAATCCGATCACTTAGCGTGAGTGCGAGTATCATCGTTGAATGTTCATCCCACTGTTGGATCTCCCACCTACTAGCGACTTACTACGATGTAGTACCGTCGTAATAATGGAAGTTACTAGACAAGTGATTTATTAAAAAAAAAAACGCTCTATCAACATCTTCAACAGATGAACAACAAACGATCCAGATGGCAACACGAGACTGGCGATACTTGCTTACTCATACTCGTAAGCCGGCGGCGCTCTTTAATGTCGTCGTCCCCCCTGCTCCAGCGATAGTTTGTTTGTTTTGTTTTTTTTGCTTTTATGCCACTCGCATCGGGAATTCGCACCATAAATCATTGTTACCAATCACATCATGTCACATCATGTGCGTGTGTGTGTGCATGAGTGTGTCCTTATCGTGATAGTCGGATTGTGTGTGTGTGTGTGTGTGTCGGTTAGGGTCTAACACCACAGGTCGTAGCACGTGAATTCTTATTCCGTAAAGTGTTTACGCGGTGCTCTGTGTCCCTCTCTGTGTGGCGCGCTAGGAACAAAAGTTATTGTGCTTATTAATGAGCAAAGGGCGCATGGACTGCAAAAAAAATACACACACACACACACACATACACGGATCGATCTGTCAACAATTTGGTGTTTTGAGTCTGGGCGAATGCTGGGCGAACAAACCGAAGTGCGCCCCAATCCAGCCAATCCCCGTAGCCGGCAGCCGTAGCCGGGAAACATGTGTTCTTGGAGTGTTCTTCTCTCTCTCTCTCTGGCTCCTTTTGGAGCGAGCGACACACGCTGTTGCTGTTGTGCTATTTTCGGAAAAAAGGGTCATGCCGCGCCGAGGAGCGTCCGACTTATCGCTTCAAGATGTCGACGCAGCAGCGTGATGCAGCGCTGCGTACACAATTCAGCGCAGACCCATGCCAGGCCAGGTCAGGAGTTTTTCCTTTTTCAGGCATGGAAATGCGCCCCCGCCTCATCATCATTATCATTATTATAAAAAAAAAAACAAAACAAAAATCATCATTATCCACCCTTCTAAGGGGAGGAGGGGATGTTTATTGGGGTTGAGACCCATTTCGCCTAGGATGCATTTCGCAGGACCACTACCCCTGCACCACCTACATGACGAGTTTCGTCGCCACAACAACAGTATCGTGTGTGTGTGTTTCGCAAGTGGTGTGGCACCATTCCTGGCTAGCAGGACACACACGAGACGCGCAGGATGATGATGATGAAGAGGATGAGATGCAGGCGCACGCACCATCGGAATTCGCACCGATCGATTTCGCCATTCGCTAAAGATAGCTCCGAGACTCCGACGAGACGGAGACTGCGCGACCGCCGCGTTACCGCAGTGTTCTTGTGCCCTATTCCCCGATCACAGCACAGCGATGATGTCTCACTCATATGTAGTATGCGGTGCGCAAAGGGTAAGGTAAAGGAGGTTTTAATTTGGCTGTTTGTCGTGTGTTGATTGTCATCGTCGTTCGATCGCCGCGGCCGCCGCGATAATTGGCGATGGCGTGGGCTTGTGTCGTGCGCCTCATTATACGACAACGCTCGGGAAAGCAACGATGACGATCCACCACCGGACTCTCCCGCACATAAACTCCGCGGCCAAATGATGATGACGATGACGCGGTGGATGGGATGATGCGAAATGGGTTGTGTGAGAATGCAATTCCAGCTCACGGCACCGCTCCAGCGCAGGAATTCGTAGCATCCCCCCTGTTCTACTGCTGCAGCAACTGTTCGCACCACGCCTTCGGTTCGGAGGGTTAGAGAGAGTTCTTCTCGCGCGCAAGAATGCATCCGACGTCCGACAGTTTCTTGAGCGAACATTTTTGGAATACGAATTCCAATAGCAATTATTGCACAAGAGTCTTGTTTGTGCGGGGGGGGGGGGGGGGGGACAAGTGCTGTACTATACTCATCAAAACCCGAGGTTCGGAAGAGGTTCGGTTTTGATTAAATCTTGTATTTTGTTTAACCGAAGACCAGGCCATTGATAACTCATTTACTCTGTTTAAGGTATTTTATTTCGGTATTTTATTTTATTTCTTCGCATTTACTTTTTATATTTCTTAAGGAGTGCTTATTGTTTCAATAGTACTGTGTAAAACTTTGGGATCAATCGAAGCAAAACTGACAAAGATATGAATTTTTGAAAATCAACCTTTCATACAAGGCTCAAAGCATCTCGCGACTTTGAATCGCGATTCCCAAAAACCAACGTTTTCAAAGTCGGCGCCCATCGTAGCATGAAAACTACTGGACCGATCGATTTGAAATTTTCAACATATAATCTGCAGACTATTTGCCAGGTAGCCCCGTCGAGTTTTTATAAAAATTGTTAGTACTTTTTTTTAAATATTTTTTTTAATTATGTAAAGTATCGTTTTTTGAGGCAATATCGAAAAAAGCATTACTTTTTCAACTTCAAAAATTTGCCAAAAATCGAAAAATGGGAAATTCGACAAAAACTCGACGGGGCTACCTGGATAAACTTATAATCTAACGAAAGAATATTCATTTGTGTATTTCTGATGACCCGGCACGTGGCTACGATGGGCACCGCAAAAAGTACATTTTTGCAAACTTGCTTTTCTAGATTGGATGCCATACGATTGGATACGTAGTTTTGATCAAATCTTTCCCAAAATAGAACCAAATATTTTTGAAAATTGTAGTTTAACAGAGGGTATTTTAAAAAATTTAAGTTGACTGGTTCCTTCACTAAAAATCGTCAAAAATAAGCCTTTTTTTGACCCGAAATAACCAAAGCCCCCCCTTAAGACATAACACTGCCGGGTTCTAATGATATTGGGATAGGAGTAAGTCTTTCTCTTCTCATTTTCCATCAAAGATGGATAACAGAATGCAACTGTTTCACACACACGCACATTACCAGTTTGATGCGTATGCGCTCAAGCCTGAAAATTGTGCAAACCATCCTCCCTCATAAATGCTGTTAATAGTCATAAATGCTGTCTAGTGTTTCTGTTTGTTTTTGGTTTTGTTTCTCTTCTTTTAATATATATAATGGCGGACGAGCCCTGTTAATGTTAATCAACAATAACAAAGAAATGGTGTATCGCCATATTCGCAATTTCAATTAAGGTATTCGCGCGGGGATTCAGGAGGTGATCTCAGGTCACACACACGTGATCGCCGTTGTCGGCCAGTGTCATCGGTCCGCGGGGCCGTGATAAGCCAAGCCCTCGCCTCAGCATCACCAAATATGGTATTGCTTAAAATGACGCAAAATAGATCGATTGTCATCAGCAGAGAGGAGGTGGAGGGTGGGCTGGGAAAAGGGATAGCAGATAGGGGCGCAGTGCGGAGTCCCTAACCACTAGGGCACTAGGCAGTACCGTTGACCCTTATCGCGATGGATGATGCGATTAGATGCTTATCGCTGAGGGGTGCAAAGCTCCTCCCCAAAAAAAAAAAAAAAACATGGACCGAACTGGATCTCTGGTCTGGGCAAACGTCTCGGTACCGGCTTTGGTTGGTTGGTTGGTTGCCTGCTACCAAATATGGCTACCCCCTAAATTGGTCGGACATGCATATGCCGAGAAAGGAAAAGGATCAAGCACCACGGAGGAGCCCTAAGAAGAAGAACAGCTTCTCAAGTTTTGGTGTTTGGTGGTCGAGGTGTGTGTGTGTGTGTGTGTATTTCAAGGTTGTATCAAGGTTTGGAGAGCCAGGACTCCCATTTTGCATCCCGCCGACGCCTGCATCATGCGGAAGAGATGGGAGATTATAAGCGCGCGCGTGTGTGTGTGTGTGTGTGTGTGCTTGATCCGATCCAGCGAACTACTGGACTACTAGACGGGAGCGGGCTTAGAGTATGCCGCTAGTTAAACAGAGGAAGAGAGAGAGAGACGCACACACACACACACACACACACACACACACAGAGCAATGTGTGCGGATTTTTTTTTATTAGTTTTGCACGGGGTGCGGCAACGTGCGTCTCTCACAACTCGATTGACGATTTTACGACCGTCGATCCCCCTCCTTCTCCTCCTTCTCCTCCTCGTCTTGACCCCCGTCCAGTTGTCCAGTTGCTGCAAAACGGCCTCCTCCTCCTCCGTCTCCTCCTTTCGTTAGTAGTCCTCCCTGGTCCTTAGTTTATATGTTTGGACGCACCGGACCGTCTTCTCCAGTCACACGCCGGCACTCGAACGGTACGGAGCAAACAGAGCAGCAAGCACAGCAGCACCTCTCATCATCATCAACATCATCAACATCGTCAACATCAACCGTCGTCTCTCGCTTTCCGCCTCGATCCTTTCTGTGCTGCGCCACCATTACCATTGCGACAATCAACACCGCGCTCGCTCGACCAACAACGTCGCTCAGTCAATCATTATTGCGATCAACCATAGTTGCTGGTGGTGGTGTTTTGTTGTTGCGCGCGCGCGTGCCGCGTCTTCACTGGTGGATTCGTCTTCGGCCGGGGTTTTTTTTGGCGCAATGTTTCCACTGTAAGCCCGTGCGCGTGTGTGCGTGTGTGTGCCGCGAATGATGACACGCGGTGCGATATTGTGCGCCAAAACGACGGCCGCCAGAGTGTGTCAGAGTTTACGGCTGGGTTTTTTTTTGTCCCATCATCAAACAAAAAACAAGGCTCACGCTTTCCCAATTAACTAACAGTCTTTCTCTCTCTCTCTTTCTCTCTCTCGCCCGTCAGTATGAGCGCCACCATGAGCGAGCACGAGAAGGCCGCGCTGGCGTCGGAGATGTTCAACCATTTCTGTGCGGCGACGACGATGCGACAGATACTGGGCATGTACCGGAACATGTGCGACACGATCATGATCCGGCCGGGGCCACTGAACGAGTTCTACCCGAAGCTGAAGGCGATGGTGAGCCACTGGAAGGCGGACGCACTGTGGAAGAAGTTCGATGCGCGGGCGGCACAGTCGGTGTACAGCAAAGGGACGGCCGCGTCCGGTACACGCGTCCTGATCGTCGGTGCCGGTCCCTGTGGGCTCCGTACCGCCATCGAGGCCCAGCTGCTCGGTGCCAAAGTGGTAAGTGGTGGTGGCCGGCCCCTGTTCGAAGCGTGCCTCTACGATAAACTCTGCTCCTTCCATCATCTTCCGTCCGTCTGTCTTGTCTTGCCAGGTTGTCGTCGAGAAGCGGGATCGATTCAGCAGAAATAACGTACTGCATCTGTGGCCATTTCTGATCACCGATCTCAAGGCGCTCGGTGCGAAGAAGTTCTACGGCAAGTTCTGTGCCGGTTCGATCGATCACATCTCGATCCGGCAGCTGCAGTGCATCCTGCTCAAGGTGGCGCTTCTGCTCGGGGTCGAGGTGCACGAGGGTGTCTCGTTTGTGCGCGAGCTTGAACCGAGCGATGGGTGCGGTTGGCGGGCGACCGTCTCCCCGGACGATCATGCCGTCTCGCATTACGAGTTCGATGTGCTGGTCGGTGCGGACGGGAAGCGCAACACGCTCGAGGGTTTCCGGCGCAAGGAGTTCCGCGGGAAGCTGGCGATCGCGATCACCGCAAACTTCATCAACAAGAAGACGGAGGCGGAGGTGATGGTGGAGGAGATCAGTGGCGTCGCGTTCATCTTTAACCAGTCGTTCTTTAAGGACCTGTCGGAGAAGACCGGCATCGATCTGGAGAACATCGTGTACTACAAGGACGAGACGCATTACTTCGTGATGACGGCGATGAAGCACAGTCTGCTGCGCAAGGGTGTGATACTGCAGGACTACAGCGATCCGACCGATCTGCTCGCTCCGGCCAACGTCGACAAATCGAAGCTGTTCGATTATGCGCGCGAGGCAGCGAATTTTTCGACCGACTATCAGATGCCGAACCTCGAGTTTGCGGTCAACCATTACGGCACACCGGATGTGGCGATGTTCGATTTTACCTCGATGTTTGCCGCCGATAACTCGTGCAAGGTGACGGTACGGAAGAACTGCCGCCTGCTGTCCTGTCTGGTCGGGGACAGTCTGCTCGAACCGTTCTGGCCGACCGGGTCCGGGTGTGCCCGGGGTTTCCTGTCCAGCATGGATGCCGCGTTCGCGATCAAACTGTTCGCGAACCCGAAGAACAGCCTGCTGGCGACGATTGCGCAGCGTGAATCGGTTTATCGGTTGCTGGCGCAGACGACACCGGAAAATCTGCACCGGAACATCTGCGGTTACACGATCGATCCGTCGACGCGGTACCGGGAGCTGAACAAGTCGGCCGTTAGTATCGCCCAGATCAAGCACCTGCTCGACACGGACGATCCGGTACTGCTCGAGCAGACGCACTTCGATGTGAATGCGCTGACATCGGCGGCGGCAGCGGCGGCGGCAATGCCGGCCCTGGCCAACAACGAACTGGTGCCGAAGCGGAAGCGCCGCACCAACGACACCGTACCGCTCAGTGCGTTCCTGCTGCGCTGGCTGAAATCGCAGCTCAAGGAGAGCGCGTTCGTGCAGGAGCTGACGGATCCGGCCGAGTGCTTCACCAACGGGAAGGTACTCTGCACTCTCATCCACCGCTACCGGCCCGATCTGGTTAACCTCGAGGCCGTCGCTGACTTCAGTGCGGATGTCTGCAACGAGCACGCGTTCATGATATTCGAAAGCCATCTCGGTAGGCGGTCGCTGCTTCGTCGATCTTGCTCTCGATTGCGTCCTCATCTCTCTCTCTCGCTTCCGCCTTTCTGCCACCTTTTCGTAGGTATACCACGCGTCATGTCCGGACAGGACTCGGTCACGCTGGCCGGCATCGATCCGAAGGTGTGGCTCAGCTACCTCGAGCAGATCTGCGAGCTGTTCCGGGGCGAGATCCCGCACATCAAGCACCCGAAGCTGGACTTTAGCGAGTACAAGCAGAAGCAGCAGAATCAGGTGGACACGCTCGCCTGGCAGCGGTTGGCGCACTACGGTCGCCGAATGCCGACCGGTGTCGGTGTGGCGGCCGGTGGCAGTGCCGGCATCGCGGCCGCCGCCATCGAGGCATCGGCCGGTGGTACGGGCGGTGGTACGCGCAAGCTCAACTACTACCATCCGACGGCTGAGGAGGAGCGATTCAAGCGGGGCCGAGCGGGTGTCGCCTCGCCCCAGACCGACACGGTCAAGCGGGCCAAGAAGCGCCGCAGCCATGACAGCAACAACAAGCCGGGCAACATCGTAAGTATCGGGCGCGTCCGGATCTTCCTGGTATCGCTCTGTCTTAGCTCACTCGCCTTCACGCCCGCCTTCGTGCGGCTAATCGGCTTCGGGCGGCTATTGCGGCTACCGATCGAAGACGGCTACGACGACGATGGCGATGGCGATGGTGACAGTGACGACGGTGTCAATGGTGACGATGTGGCCGGTGGTGATGGTGGTGGCCACGACGGTGAGTGCGGCTGGGCCAGTTCACCTTCTGCGTCGTCGTCGTCGTCGTCATCGTCGTCGGTGACAGTTGCAACTGCTGCTGTCGAGCTGTGGAAATAGGATTACGATCCCTTCTTACCCTTCGTCTCCAACTGTGACTACAAATCTCCTTTATGCAACTATCGATTGCATTCCCGTAGCCCTCACTACGCCCTAAGGCAAATAGGGATCGCGTTCGCTATCCCGCTTAACCCCCCCCTAATACTCACAACTAGCATTAGGTAGGATCGGGTAGTTACTTTTATGCTTCAGTAGTTACTTCGCAGCCGATTCGGCCTTCGGCGGTCATGTCGGATCCTACTAAGTAGCCACCATACCTCCTATTCCGGACACACTTCATAAAGCTGTTGCTGCTAACCTCAAAACCTTCGCCCCGTTTTATTGTGATCGCTTACCGCATGAGTCGCAGGACGCATCCGGTCACAAATCTTCGGCTCTGGAATCGTCGCAATCCGTGCACCGTGCGCGCGCGCTTGTGGCTCTGTTGCAAGAGCGAGGCTGAGGGCGCACTGGCAAACGGACAGCGAAAGCTGCGCATTTACAACCTTTTGGATGTTGGTGCTGTTGTGTGTTGAACATTGCCTTTGAGTGCACTGCCCAGTGACCGAACATCACCGTGCCCACCATGCCGTATCGGGGTCACATTTGAACGCGCCCCCGGGGGGGCTTTAGAAATCCACCAACTACCTCTTCTCTTTTTTTGTGTTTTTGCTGCTGAAGGTCATGTGTGAGAAGGATACAAATGTGTGCCACCTTACCACCTGAAGCTAGCACAGTAGTAATAACGCGGCGTTGACATAGTGCCCCCCCTCTGCCTGGTGGCGCTTCGTATGGTTTATGTTTAGCGAGGTCACTGTATATAACCGATTCTTGGATAGGATATACGCGCTCATTTGTGCAGCCCTCCGTGCAGTCGTCTTGAGCGTCTTATGTCTTGTGTACAATAGTGTGAATAGTGTCGTCACCCTTGTGTCATCGACATCGAAACCGTCACAGATGACGATGTGTATGCGCATCTGCATCCATTATTCAACATAGTTCATAGCGTCCCGTGTCTCATGTATCATAGCGTCTCGTAAGCGTCATTTGTGTGTTTGCCTAGCCTAGCGTTCATTACGTTCCGTAGTTCCTCATATCCATTCGTAGTTTACTATTACTGCTACTAGTTTTGTGCATACTGATCGTTCTTCCATGCTGTACAATCCCTCCATTCCATCACTCTCTCTCTCTTTTACACACTCTCTGTTTCTTGCTATCGCTCTTTCCTCTTTCTCTCTCTCTCTCTCTCTCTCTCTCTCTCTATCTCTCTTTATTTCTTTCTTTCTCTTTCATTATCGTTTATATATACACATATCAATGAATCTACCTTACTGTAATCTTACTTGGTACCATTTCACATGACTCACCTCCATTTGTTTGTAAAGCGTTAAATCCACTCTTTTCCACTACACCACACCATATCATCTCGCATGTAACAAAATTATGGCGCGCATTATTGTTAGCAAACGTAATCCAATAAATTTTAAGTATTCGAAACCCAACGAACGACGAAGGCGACTAATTTCTTTTTTTCTACACCGTTAGCCTTCAGTTCTCTCTTCAGCGCTAGCTCTTAATTAGTAGTATTGGTAATGCTCAAGTGCGGAGTCAGCCGCACACCAGCGCATCCTTCCTGAACCTAGCCTAGCCTCATCAAACTCACCACCACCACCACCCAACCTCTCCATCCAAGATAATATCCCAAATGTATCATTTCTCCCCCCCCCCTCCCCCTCTTCCCCTCTCCCTTTAACTCACTTTTGCCAATTTGACAGCATCTAGAGTTACGTACAAACGCTCCGCTGCGCAGAACCAGCCCCGAATGGACGAAGGATTTCACGGTCGGCATCACACATCTTACATACATCATCTTCTGACCATCATTCACATCATCATCATCATCACCATCATCAGCTGTCCCGTACACCGGTAGCGCATTCGTGACACGGAGCGTCACGATACCCTTGAAACAGCGCGATTATCCGATCCGATAGACACTCGTCTCTGCGGCCGCGTCACCTGCATGCCCTCATCGCTCGCTTTAGAAAAACTCGCGCGCGCGTTTTCTGCTCCCCCCCCGTTTTCTCTATCTCTCCCGTTTGTCCCGTTGTAGGAAGAGCGCACCCGGCGCCTGCAGGAGATCGAGGCGAACCGGGTTGATCGGCAGACGAAGAGGCGAATGCAGCGCGCCCAGCAGACGCAGAACTTCTACAAGAGCATCCACATGCTGCAGGCCAACACCCTGCTGCGCGAGAGCGATAGTTCGAGCGCGTTCGAGGATTACTCGCTGTTCCTGTACCGCCAGTCGGCGCCCGAGTTTAACTCGCGCGTGCGCGAGCTCGAGCTCAAGCTGCGCTACCCCGTAAGCCGCCGTCGCCGTCTTACGCTGTGTGTGTCTGTGTGTGTGTTGGCGTGCGTGTGTGTGTTCCGTTTTCTCCGTGTCCTGCTGATAACCATTTTGCGGCATCCTTGCGAGCGTTGTTGTTTGCCTTGCCTTCCCTCGCTCATCGCTCCAGAGACCCTCTGGGGGCCCTCCGCTTTCATCTGCATGTTGATGATGATCGAGGGGCGCTCCAGCGTCCAGCGGCGTTCTCCTTCTAATCAGCAATAACCGGCAACACCGGAGCAGTGCTGCTAACAGGATGTGCTAGAGTTGGCGATTGGCATCATGTGCGTTCGAGACAAGCTACAGATTGTGGCCACGTGACTGCTACTTCCCTTCGGATCGGCGGCATATTTTGATTTGGATTTTCTCAGGTCGCGCAGGTGGATTCATCGCAGCTCGCAGAGGCAGAAATGGTTGTTCGCTAATCAGTCCCCTAACCCCTAAATTTCCACTCCATTCTTCGTTGCAGCATTGGCGCTTCATCAAATTGCTCGTCGCGCGTTGACCCCGTCACCATTATATTCCACCGTGCCCTTAAATTCCATCCATCCGCCATTTTCCCGTTTGTGCATGTGCAGTGTGTGGTGCCGACTTATCGTTGGATTTGTTAAAAGACAAAACCCTCCCCATTGTATTGTATCTAATGCTTCTTCTGTGTACTTACTATCGGTATGGTTTTGTAAACTAATAGTAGAATTGGAATTAGTATCTGTTTTTTTTTTCAATCAAATCAAATCAATCATCTGCAAATACACAACCCCGAAACTGTCACACCACCTAACACTACCAATATCACTACCATCATTGTTCAAGAGACACGCACAATTCAAACACAAAACAGACGCAGAACTTGAAGAAAATTCCCAAAGGACATTCGAACGTATTCGACGAACCTGTAACCTGTAGCAAGACGCGATTGTGTTTTGCAAGCAGCATGTGGAAGAAAAAAAAATCATTCAAACTGGCGAACTAATATGTGATTATCCTTTCCATGTCCACACTCACACTGTGTACGAACCAAACCGTCTGTGTGTGTCTGCAGGACCGAGAGCGCGGGCTAGCGGCAGCGTATCCGCGCGGTATCACCGATGGCGATCAGTTCAGTGATCGCGTCAAATCGATGGAGCAGCGCATCGGCAGCAAGGCGCTGCAGACGACCGAAAAGAAGCCGAAGGATCTGTTGCGCGCGATCGGCAAGATCGACTGCAACGACTGGAACGTGAAGGAGATCGAGCGCAAGATCGAGGAATCGAAAAAGACGACCGACATCGGCAAGAGCCGCGAGCGCGTCCCGAACTGGAACCGGGAACAGTTTCTGGCACGCCAAAACCGGCTGACCCAGCCGAAGGATGACGAGAAGTATCGGGAGATCGACAGTTCGCTGAAGGCGATCGACAAGCAGCTGAAGGAGGGCCACAACCTCGATCTGGGCGAGCGGGGCAAGAACAAGGTGGCCTCGATCGCTGGCCAGCTGCAGCAGCAACCATCGGCATCCGCTCAACAGCAGCAGCAGCAGCCATCGAATCAAACGCAGAAAACGGTACATCCCGTGACCATTATTTGGTATCACAAAAGCACCCTCGCTAATTCCGGTTCCGTTCCGTTCTCTTTCCCGTTTCGTTCCTGCCAGGCGGCACTCGTCCTCACCACGAGCGGTATCGCCGAGAAGTGTCACTTCTGCAAGCAGCGCGTATACCTGATGGGTAAGATCACGACCGAGGGCTTAACGATGCACCGTGCCTGCCTCAAGTGTCACCATTGCCACACCTCCCTGCGCCTCGGTGGGTACGCGTTCGATCGGGACGACACGGAGGGTCGGTTCTACTGTACGCATCACTTCAAGCTACCGTCGAAGATGGCGAGCAAGGCGGCGGCCGAGGCTGCTGCTAAGGCGGCTGCGGCGGCTTCCGCGAGCCGCTACGAGACGGCCGAATGGGATGCGGCGTTGGCGCAGCGGCAGCAGGCAGCGCAGCAGCGGTCAACGCTGATGGCAACCGCCTGTGCACCGGACGGTGAGCCCGTTGGTACGACCATGGTCGACTATATGGCGCGCAGTGATAAGGCGAAGCGCATGGAGTACGAGCCGGTGGACGATGGCGGTTGCATCTCGGATGGGGACGCGCACCTCGTGATCGATGAGCACGAGTGGACGGACCGGAACTTCGGTACCGAGTCGGAGGAGCAGTCGGAGGACGAGGAGCTGGACAGCTCGTCGGACGATTCGGACGGTGAGAGCGATTCGGATTACGACGATGCGACCGTATCACCGCTCGGTGCCCAAACCCTGCAGCTCGCCTCCGAGTGGATCAGCGACAAGCGCTTCTCCAACATGGTCGACAGCGATGACGATTTCTACGGTTACTCGAGCGAAGGTGAGAGAGAGCACTGTGGCACTGTGAACACTGTTTTTTTTACCTTGATACCACCGTGATCCACTTCCAGATGATGATGCTGACTCGCAAACCGAGGGCGAAGCGCTGGCTAAGGCTCGCGAGATGCGCATGCAGGAGGTCAAACTGAAGCCACCGTTGACGCTACCGACGGATACCGAAACCGAGGTAGGTGACTGAGTGGCGGAAATCACCGGGCGGACCGGCGCGCACCGCGTGTGCATTGTGAAGCAATTCTGCCACCGGTGTGTGGTGGCGAAGGGGTTTCCCCCTTCAGGGCGGAGGGGTTGATGGATTGGTTTTGTCCAATTCGCGCCTCGGCGGAAAGGGGCGCGGGTTCTGGAGAGGGAGCATCTAATGGTTTTTCAACATAATTTTATTATTATTGCTCTTTCGTTATATTCTTCTATCGACTCTGTATCCTTACAACTTACTCACACACGCACACACACGCGCTCACTGTGTGTGTACACATCTGTGCGTGATTGGATTCGCCAACTTCTTGGTTCATTGCCGGGCGAATGTTTTGCTCTTACCTCCCACATCTCCACATGTACTCCACATTTTGTCTCCAATTCAATCCAAACCAAACCAAACCAAACCTCCCTTTTGCGCATTTCTCGTGCGCTTGCACCCCCATCCCCCACCCCGCCCCCTCCCCTAGCAGGTCGTCTCTAGCAAGAACGAGTCGTTGGTCATCGGTGGTAGCAGTGATGGCTTGTCGAGGGTGGTTCACGGCAGGGCAACGTCGCGGAGGTCTCCTTCGCCACCACCACTGCCAACCGTACCGCCACCGACGGCTGAGGAGGAGCAGCAACAGCAGGAGCAGGCCGATCAGGCGCTGAAGGAGCGCATGCTGAAGAAGCTGAGCGTGCGCGAACAGTGGCTGCACGCGTCCTCGTCCCCCGAGCGCACCACCACTACGCCACCGAACACCGGCAGCTCCGCAACTACCACAACCACCACCACCACCAAGATACCGTTGACAGCTGCTGAAATGGCGAAACCATCGTCCAAATCTAGCACCTCCTCCTTCTTCGGGGGGCTCATGAACAGCCTGAGTACACTGATCAAACCGAAAGGCCCCACTACTTCACCACCACCCTCCTCACCACCACGAGCGACAGCGCCATCACCACCACCACCATCACTACCAACATCATCACCACCATCAACATCAACATCAACACCAACAACAACAGCCACCAAACCATCTGCTACCACACCATCATCCGCACCGGTAGCAATCCGTTCCGGGTCATCCAACTCATTGGCTTTAAAGCAGCAGCAGAAGGCGGGTAGCACCGGCCCGGTACCGATTCTACCGTCTCCATCGCTTACGCGTCGTTCCGAGCGGGTGTCCTCGTCGGCTTCATCGAAGGAATTCCACACGCCACCGTCTCCGGCCGGCTCGCGCAAGCACGCACCGCCTTCGCCTGCCAAGGAGAAGAAGAAGCATTCGGCGACGGTGGCGGCATCGCGCACCACCACCGACCGGCGTCCCAAAGAGGTACGCGAGGATGCGGACGAGTTTCTGCGCCAGCTGCAGCAGGAGCAGGCCGAGGCGGAGAAGCGCGCCAAGCAGCAGGAGGCGAAGAAGTTCAAAAGCAACATGCAATCGATCCGAGCGGCCGTCGAGGGCCCGAAGGGTGGCGCCAGCAAGAGCCAAGGTGAGAAAACCGCGAAACCCAAGGCCGCGAACAAGGAGGTCAGTGCGCTGCAGCGCTCGGCCAGCCTGGCCAAGTACTTCCCCGGTGGCAGCGGCTCACCGACGTCGGCGGTGGTGTCCAGCGTCGAGAGTTCACCGGCGCTCGCGCGCAAAAAATCGACCGAAGTCGATCTGATGCGCTATTTCGGTCCGTCCGCCCAATCGACGCCGCCCGCCTCACGCCTAGCCACACCGGCCGGAACGCGCAAAAACAGTCTCGAGTCGCCGCTGGCCGTGCGCAAGGGTACGGTGGCCACGGTGGCCACGGCACAAAGTGGATCGCCGATGGCCGCAGCACCGGCAGCACCGGCCAAGAAGAACGTGCTCGCGTTCCAGCCGATCAAGAAATCGAAAACGGATGTTGCGCTCCCATCATCCGGCCAGCCACGGAAGAACGTACTCGCGTTCCAGGCAACGGCTCAGCAGAAGGTGATGGTCAAGGAGCAGCCGGCTAGCGTTCCGTCAGCAGCGGAACGATCCAAGCCGATCATCCCGCTGAAGCGCAGCTCGCCACCGAAGGCCACCGTTGATCCGGATGATAAGCTGTTCGAGGATCTGCTGCAGGACGTTGACGATTTAATGCTGCAGGAGCAATCGTTCGATGCGATACTCGGGCTAACGCCGGGCCTAAAGTCACCGCGAGTGAGCCCGAAGGGATTGCGAAAGGTCGCGGCCGAGGTGACTGCTTCGAAAGCGAAGAACGAAGTCGAACAGCAGGCGGCTGCAAAGTCAACGGCGGCAGCACCGCCAGTGCCGAAGCTAACGATCAAGCGGCCAGCATTCCAGATAACGATGCCGGTCAAGATGCAGGAAACGCTCGAGGAGATCTATCTGGCGAGCCTGTCGAAGCTGGACACCCGCTCGTCATCGCTGATCGATCTGACGGCCGACCGATCGGCATTGGAGACGGTAGACGGTGGCGGCGGTGCCGCCGCGGAAGGTACCCGGTTGCCGGACGCACTAGGTAAAGTAGTCGAGGAGGTGGAGGAGCAGGAGGAGAAGAGGGGGGGAAAGGGCAGGGCAGCAGCTCTGGTGGGAGACGCAGCACCGAAGGAAGCTACCGCACCAGCTGCTCACTGCGGTTCCTTTCGTGGCGTCTCCTCCCTCGCTGACCAGCACGCGAACGAACCTAACTTACAGCCCTTTCAGAAACAGATCCCAGCAGCAGCAACCGCGTCATCGGATGGATCGCCGAAAACATCGGCCAAGAATTCGCCGAAACCGTCGAAGCGGGAGAAGGCGACACCGACGACGACGACGACGACCGCGACGACGACGATGAAGACGACGGTGAAGAAGAATACGAAGACGATGGCGACAACGACGACGAAGAGTGCTACTGCAGCAGTAGCAGCTGCAGTGAACTCGCCGCCATCGATCGTAAGTCGATCTCCAGTGGTCACGGCACCGACACCGATGGCTTCTATGAGCCAGCAGCAGAAGCCGCTGCAGCAGCAGCAGCAGCAGCAGCAGCAACAGAAGAAGCAGCAGCAACCGGTTGGTCCGACGAAACAGACGACCACGACGAAGGCGGTGACGACCACTACCGGTACGCCGGTTGGAACACCGGTCCCGTCCCGGAAAGTTATCTCTAGCGTGCACATCTCCCTACAGCAAGTGGAGGCACCCACTAGTAGTGCCATCAGCAGTAGTCAGCAGCAGCAGCAGAAACAGACTATTTCATCAACAGTACCAAGTACTGAGCTTAAGTCCGTAACAGCAGTAGGAGCAGTAGCAGCACCAGCACTAGTAGCAGCAGCAGCAGCACCATCAGCCGTCGCGTCAAAGTCAGCGTTCGCTGTCGTCGGCAAGGATCCGCTGGCGCAGCGATCGATCTCGATGCTCGAGCTGCACCGTACCGGTGCCACCGCAACAGACAATCAGACAGCAGCAGCAGGAGGTGTAGTGCGTAAAGTATCGGCGGTCAGTGCGCTTGCCTCGCCGGCGCTCAGCAGAAGGCAGAAGCAAAAACAACCCTCGCTCGACGACGGGTCGTCGACGGTTGCTGCTCCGGTTGTTGAGGCAAAGGTGGTGGACACGGTTCCGCTCGTCACGGTAGTCGAAGAACCACCGGTAGTAGTACCGGCCCCGGTGGTATCATCTCGCCCTCGCACACTTTCCTCGGATGAGCAGTGCTTCGAGCAGCTGCGCAAAAAGCACGAAGCCATCTTTGCTGCCTCCCAGGTGCCGGAACCGGCGGCTGATGTGGCCAGTCCGCGAACGCTTGCCGAAGTGCGCAGCTCGCTGCTGGTGAACCGATCGCAGAATCGCGTACAGGAACCTTCAGCATCATCATCTACTACTACTGTTGCAATCGAACCGAGGGGCGCCACTGTGGAGGGTGAAATTGCGCCGCAGTATCGCGAGGGTATTAATCAGCTGATGATGGAGCTGATGCCGGGAATGGATGACCTATTGTTGGACGATGCACCGCCGGTACCGAGGCAACGGCGCGAGCGCACCACGTTCGAGCGCGAACGGTTGAAGCTGCAGCGTAGCCAGAGTAGCACCGCGGCCGATGCCGGCCCGTACCGGATGCAGGTGGTACGCGAGAACAAGGGGGCTGGCGGAGCCGCTGACGGTGCTGACGAGTCGAGTCGGCTAGGTAGCGAGGAAAAGATGCAGATCCGGCTCGAACGCTCGGTGCAGATCAAAGAGCAGTACGCGAAGCAGCAGCAACAGCAGCAACAGCAGCAGCAACCTGCACCACCACCAACGATGACGACGACGACCAGAATGCCGCGTACGTACGTGATGAATGATGTGCCAAGGGATGTGGACCGGCAGCAGGGCATACTGACGCGCGAACCACCACCACCGGCTGCTCGAACCGTTGCCCCGTTGGTTGGCGAGGTGACGGACTTTGATGCGCTGCTGCTTGGGCAGGAGGACGAGTCGACGGTGGCAACGGCGAACCGAGAATTCGATCTGCTACTGGCAGCTACGGAGCAGGAGGAGAAGAGGGTGAAGGAACCTTCGACGGTTCCTTCAACGGTCGCGACGGCCTCCAAGCAGCAGCAGCAGCAGCAGCAGCTGTCGAGTGAAGAGTTTGATAAGGCTGTCGGCGAGCTGACCGGAAAGTTCCTCCAGTCGAAGGTCGCAACCAAGCACGCCGATCGCACCAAACAACTGACCACCGCCCAGACGGTCCTCGAAGAGCTTTGCTTGCCGCCCGAAGATGACGCGATGGATAAGAAGAAGCTGGACAGCTCGGATCTGATCAACAGCAGCTCGACGATTGGTGCGCCACCGATGCCGGATGTCGTTTCCATGGCCGAGCAGAAGCAGCAGCAGCAGCAGCAGCAGCAGCAACAGCAAAAGAAGAAGAGCCCGGACCAGCTGGATGATTCTTCGTCCACGCTGAAGATCCTGCAGTGTATGCCGCTCAACGCGATCACCGTACCGATGCCCGCTCCGATCCAGGTGTACACGCTGCACACGGCCGCCGAAATGCCGCCGGAACCGCAACCTTCCACCCAGGGTATGTCCGGCAATTATGCGCACATCCTGCGCGACATCACGTCCGGGCTGGTCGGGGCAGACTTTGCGGCACCGGTCGTGTACGAACCGCCCGGTCCGGTTGTACCGGACCGACCGACCGACTTTCAGCTCTACAAGCAGCGGCTCGAGGAGAAGAAGGCGGTTGCTGCTGCTGCGGAAGAGCAACAGCAGCAGCACCAGCAGCAGCAGCAGCAACCGCAGCGACCGCTCCGGCGTCCAAAGAAACCGCTCGACATCACGCTCGAGGACGCGACGAATGACGGGCCGAACCGTGGTGTACCGAGTCGCGGTGGGGGTGGTGGTCCACCCGCTGTCCTCGCTGCCTTCGACAACTCGATCTGCATCGATCCGTGGCGTGCGCGGAAATCGGCCAGCATCGAGAACATTGCGATCGAGCAGGTGTTTGTGAAGCGTAACAGCGACGTGGTCGATACGTTCTTCGTCGTGCCGGACAAGGCGGCGGCGCCGCCGTCTTGCAGTTTGCGTCGCTCCAAGTCGTACGATCGGTTGGCGGTGCCCGGGCAGCAGCAGCGGCGGTGCCGCCGCTCGGAGACCGAGCTCGATGTCGACCGGGAGTTCGAGTACGAGCTGGAACCGGCGTCGATCCGGTCGCGCCGTCTCGTCGATCCGCGGTTGCGTCACCTAGACATCGAGGGTTCGGATGAGGAGCTGGCCAGCCTGCGGGGTGCCGACGCCGGGTCGTCCAGGTTGCGTTCGCGTTTCCGCAAGAACAAATCGATGACGGATGTGCGGCGCAGGGAAGCCGCCACCGGGGCGGAACCGGTTCCACCGAAGGTCGACATTGACCGGGAGTCCCCCCGGCCCCGTACGACCGATTTCTCCAAGTGGGAAGCCATCCTGGACCGGGGCGTCACGTACTACGAGGGTTCGGCGAAACCTTCGTTACGGTCCACGGCGGACATCAAGGGTTTGGAGCGGCGCATCGAAGAGCTGGAGGTGCGGAAGGCACGGCCACCGGCAGCACGCCGCAAGCCGGCCATCCCGCGCGATTACGATCCGGACGAGTACGTGCCGCGCATTAACCGGCGCGGTGGTGGTGGTATCGGGCTGGATGCGTACGGTGCGTTGGCCGATCCGACGTTACCGCGCGATTACGATCCGGAGGAGTATGTGCCGCGGCCGAACCGGGCCGCAGCACCGGCGGTACAACCGCTGCCCCGGTCCTACGATCCGGACGAGTACATACCGCGGGCGAACCGGCGCGAACCGGCGTGCCACGAGATCCCGGTACCGATACAGCGCGGGCCTCCCCGGTACCTGCGACCGGACCCGCCACCGTACCCGGCGGAGGATACACCGTTACTGCCGGCGTCGTCGTCGTCGTTGGGGCGCTCGAAGACGATGGCCCATGTGCCGGTGACCGGCAACGCTGCTGCAGCGAGCTTGCGCGGTTACGATCTACCGAACCGGGACATTGCGCGGACGCAGTACGCCCGGCGGTATGACGCCGAGGACCGCCAGATAGTCGACCGGAGCCATCGGTTACACGAGAAAACCAACAAGTACATCCGGTCGCAGGTAACGCGCAACGATCCGAACCCGTACATCCGCGAGATGCTCGAGAATGAGTCAGACGATGAGGTACCGTCGTATCATCAGCATCATCAGCATCATCAGCATCAGCATCACCATCCGATCAGCAGTTCGGCCGCTGGCGGTTACCATCAGCCTTCTATTGTCACCAGCAGCGGCAGTGGCTACCATCGGGGGCTCGGTGGTGCTGGTACCTCGACCTACGGTACGTCTGGTGCCGCCGCCATGAGCCGCATACAGACCAAAGCGATCACGCAGCCATCGCGCATGATGCACTATAGTGCCGGCGGCGGCGGTTCATCTGGTGCCGGGCCCCGGCCCTCGTCCTCCTACGATCCACGGCGGCGTACTGGAGCCGGTGACGGCGGTCGATCCGGTCGCGACAACTGCAACATCTCCTAGTGCGACCGTGTGTATACGAGCACACACACAGTACACAGTTTCTCTCTCTCTCTCTCTATATATCCCTCCTTATGTGCCATCATAACCTAAAATTGGCAGAACGTCCGAAAAAACATGACATCTATTAGTAATAGCAGTAATGGTAGTAATAATAGAAGCAGCAGCAGCAGCATCAAAACACGGAGGATGCACTCAAAACCAGCACTACCATATCTATTGTATACATACATATACTGTTCATATATCTACTCAACTCTACTCACATCATAAGCTCTATAATGCATATCGAACCACCGAACACGAACTCGAACGCGTCGTCGAATGTCCTCATTTTACTCGTTCTCTTGGGAGTTTGTCTGCCGTCCGTCATGTCACGGCTTCCCGACTGATGACACTGCACGTTGTCTCGTTGCAAACCCTTGAAACAAGCAACTTCGACGCAAGCATTGAACACGTCCGAAGCACTGGCAACACCGTACTGCTTCTTGCCCTTCGCCGCATTCACATTCATCACGACACCACCTGCGACATGATTCCCCCCCTTCCCCCCTCTTCACCTTCACACGCCACCCACCCCAGCCACGCTGCATTCTTCTGGTCCACCAAGCAAACCAAACCAAACCCAACTACCACCACCACCATCACTTCCGTTTCGATCAATTACTCGACGGTTTATGTTCCGTTTTCGGCGCACTCCCTGTAGAAGGAGTGAGGGGGTAGGTAGGTAGTCGGAAGTGACGCGAATGTGGTTGCGCGAGGTGCCGGTGGGAGGGCGTATGGTGTAGGGCACCACTTCGCGTCCAAGCAGCATCCTTTTCCATCTCATCGGCCATTCCTGATCGAGTGCTGCCATCACAGTGCCGTCGTAATATCCTCCTGTGTCCAGGGCACCACCACCACCAACCGATCCAACATCCCACCGTACTCCCCATCTCTGCCAGTCTCCTCTTCGCATACTCCTGCTCCTGGGCGAGCGAGAGAAAAAGAGAGAGAGAGAGAAAGAAAGGAAGAAAACAGACATGAAATGAAATGAGCGAGTAGTCCAATTGCGAGGTAAACTACTGAGTGTTTTACCCTCCCCATCACCCCCTTTTTGTTGTTTCTGTGTGTGTGATATTTTTTTTCCTCATTGTTTTTTTTTCTTCTTATTTTTGTTGTTGTTGCTGCCGTTTTTTTTTTCTTTACTGTGATTCAGTTGACTTCTGTTCTGAATGGTTTTCGTTGTTTTCTTCGTTTCCTCTTTTGTTTTCTTCTTATTGTTCAGTTTTTTTTCTTATCGGTGTTGCTATCTGCTGTTGTTGTTTTTTTTCTCTCCTCTTTGTTATTGCTTTTATTTTGCTGCTCTAAGCGATTGCGCATTTGCGTTCGATGTTTCGATTGTGTATGCGGCGTATTGCGCTTTTCATTTCTTCTGCCATTTTTTTTTTATTCTCATTTTTACCGTCGCATCGTTTGGTACGCAACGTGTGCGCGCGCTCACTAAGGAAAGGCTAAGGCCCCTAAATCATCGGTTAGACTACGGTCCGAATTCTCCAATCCATTCGAATCCAACCCAATCCTACACACCATCCCTTCCCTGGGACGAAGCTGGATGCTAGGGTGCAAAGGTGGCAAAAAAAAAACCAGCCGCGCGCGTATGGCTTTCGCTTCCTACTAATCGCTCCCCGTTATGTATTCCGTTTCGCGAACAGTGTGCGTGTGTGTGTGTGTGCTGACAGAGGGGCCTGGAAGTGAAATGCCGCTCATGCCGCTGCCGTGCGTGCGTGCGCTGTGTTTCATCATGTGTTGCATCTGCTGCGCGTGCAATCTGATTCCGAGTGGGGAGTGGGGTCAGGGGGGGGGTTTCTAAGCATCTAATACCCCCTACACCCTGCCTCTCTTTGCTCCTCCCCCGGCACTGTTTCTATTTCTTGTCTTGTTTTCCGTTGGTTGGTTTATGATTGCATAGAATTAACCGGGTGCGGCCAGCAAGTGCTTGCTTTACTTGCTTGTTTGCGCTTTCAGCAGGCCCAACCTGTTGTTAACTAACCCTGGGTATCTGATGTTTTCTTTTTTTTTTTTTTTGATTTTCCGTGTTTTAACAGGGTGCGTCCGACTCCAAGTCCGCCTCGGAGGAGATCAACTCGGCGACGGAGATATCGACCGATTCGGAGTTCGACCACGAGCCGACGCTTCGGATGCCACCGCGCATCTTCATCGATGATACGCACTCGCACAAACCGGCCAGAGTGCAGGTAATGTTGTCGCCGAACATCTCGGCAAATGGTACGCCAGCCCTAACAACCCTCTTGTGCCTCTTGCTTGTTGCAGGTGAAGCATACCACGATCGACGATATGCCATGGTACCGGAAACAGGTAAAGACGCTACCAACGGGCACCCAAGATCAGCAGCAGCAGCAGCAGCGGTACGCGGGGGTGCGGAACGACGTCGAGTTTAAGCCGCTAGTGGAGGTCGATCCGTCGATCAAGCTGGCGCAGGCGCGCCCGCTGCTGGAACCATCGCGTTTCGGTGACTACGGGCTGAGCAAGACGGCCAGCACGGAGGGTATCGCCTCGAAGAAGAGCCTCGAGCTGAAGAAGAAGTATCTGCTGGGCGAGGAAGCGCCCGGGCTCGGCATCCTCAAGTCCGGCTCGGCGTCCGCGCTCGACTCCAAGTTCAAGTCGTTCCATTCGAACATTACCGAGTGCCAGCGGCTGCTGCATCCGGCACCGGAGCTAAGCCCGACCGCCCAGAAGGTCCCGGCTACGGCTCCATCAAGGGCTACTGCGGCGGCGGCGGCGATGATTGGTGCACCCGCCGATCCCGTGTCCTCGCCACGGACGGAGGAGGAAGAAGAAAGTACAAAGAAGCAGCGGGTACCGGCGGTGGACAGCAACGCGAAGGAGCACACCGTATACGAGGGCAAACCGTCGAGTAAGCGCGCGTCGCTGGTGGAAACGATCAACGCGACGCTCGTGGAGAACAAACTGAACGAGCTCAAAACGCATGAGCTACTGCAGGGTGGTGGCGTGCGTTCGAAGGAGGCCGATTTGCCGCAGCCCAACGGTGGCGGTGTTGGTGTGGCTGCTGTTGCAATCGCAAATCACAACAGCAATCGCGGCAGCAGCAATAATAATAACAACCACAGCAGCAGCAACAACAACAACAATATTAACACCAACGCTACCAACAACGTTCACACCGTTCACACCGTTAACACCGTTAACAACAACAATAACAACGACAACGAAAATGGTAGTAGCTATAATAACAATTACAACGGCGACGAGAATGGTCTGGTTGAAACGATCAATCTTGTAGCAGCGAACAACAGCAAGGAGCCAGCTGGAGCCGGTGCTGGCGGTGAGCGGGGTGCTACCACGACGAGTGACGAGTTGATGCGGAACGAGAAGCGGAACGAGCTGCGGTACCTTGGTAACGCGAAGCCAGCGTACATTGATCTCACGACAGATTCGCCGAACTGTGACCGGTCCCTGGTGGAGACAACGCTCAACTTTAGCATCGCCCCACCGGTGACGGTGACCGAGCAGCAGCAGCAGCAGAAACGAGCCGAGCCGGTTCAGTCCCAAGTCCCAAGTCGCTCGCCACCAGAGCTCGCCGATGGCAATCGAATGCAGATCGATAGTAACGAGAACACGATCAACAAGCACAACCAGCAGCAGCAGCAGCAGCAGGCCGCCGAAGAGATGAAGGAATTGAAGCGAGAGAAACCAGTTCCAAGCCAGCCGGCAGCGCAACAGCAGCAACAGCAGCAGCAGCAAGGCGAAGATGGCTGCCATGAGACGACACTGCAGGTACCGGATGGGCCCTGGTCGAAGGATAAGAAGCGTGGCGCAGAGCACGGCAAGGACGGCAAGGATACCATCCTGGGCAGCAGTGAAGGCAGCAGCAGCAGCAGCTCTAGCAGCTCTAGCAGCAGTAGTAGTAGTAGCAGTAGCTCGAGCGTCGAAGACATACCACACTTCATACTGGACTCGACAACCAGCCCGGAAACGCAGAACGACGAGCGGTTCGTGCCGCGGCTGGAGATCCGAGATGCGACCGGTGAGCTGATGCAGATCGACAGCCTGATGATCATCGATGGTCGGTACATTGGCGATCCGGAGGATCTGAAGCTGATGGAGAAACTGCCACCGGACACCCAGATAGCGGCACAGCTGCTGCAGGAGGAGATGAACCAGGACAGCATCAACACGGTGGTCGAATGGGGTGCCAGTGGTGCTGGTATGATTGATGATGACGCACCGTCGAAACCGATGTTGGAAAAGGACGGGCGCATCCAGACGCCCACGACGCCGACGGTCGAGACCATCGGGGGGGACGACATCGAAGAGGACGATGATGGTGGTGGTAACGGTGGTCCTGTCACGCCGACCGTAACCTCACCGACGACGACGACGACCCCGAGTAAACCGAAGCCCTACCTCCGGTTTGATTCGCGCAATGAGAACAAGATCGACACACTGAAGAGCATGCCGTTCGTGCTGGACGCGGACCGTGACCGTGGACCGCGGACGAACACCGTTCAGAAGCCCTCGTATCTGAAGCTGTACCACGCGAAGCAACCCGATGCCGATGCCGACACGCCCGATGCCGACCGGACACCGTTGGCTTGCGATGAAGGGGCGGCGGCGCGTGTACCGGCGGCGGGCCTGCACCTCCTGATGCCCCCACCGCACGATTCCGATTCGGAGGAGACGACCGAGAACCAGACGACCCAGAACCTGACCGAAACGGAGCTGTCCGATTGGGCGGCGGACGATGCCGTGTCGGAGAACTTTGTCGACGTCGAGTTTGCGCTGAACGTGCCGCAGCAATCGTCCCGGGCGGCCCGCGGTCAGCAAACAGCAACGTCGATGCAACGGCGCCAACAGCGCACCGCCAAGCACACGGCACGGTTGCAGCAGAAGAAGCAGCACAGCCGGACGCAACACCAGCAGCAGCTGCAGCTGCAGCAGCAGCACCAGCAGGATCGGCTGGCGCTGATGAAGGTGGCCGGTGGTGGTGGTGAGGATGGCATCATCCGTAACCTCGCCCTCGATGACATCGAGTTCATGGATACGGGGTCGGAGGAGGAAAGTGGTAGTGAAATGCTAATGGTGCACGTCGCCGGCACCACCAACCGGGCACTGTTGCGGAACCGTGGGTATGCCGAGCTGCTCGATCCCAGTGTGGAGTCACGCCGAGTCGCGTTGCATTACCCCGCGACCGGCTCATCGGCAGCAGCAGCAGCAGCAGCCAATCCGCTGGTGCTGGTAGAGGCCATCAACAAGCAGCTGGCGTGCCGGGTTGACTATATTGAGCAGGGCGCGTATCTGCTGGCCGCCGATGACGCCAAAACACCGATGAACGAGGAGCCACCACCGGGCAAGATGACCTTCGCCGCCCTGGGGCAGCAGCAGCAGCAGCTCCAAGCTGCCTCGCCTGCCCAGTCCCTCGACGCTGGTAACGACATCGAGGAGGACAGTCTCCTTATCGTGACCGGTTCTTCGCAAAGTGGCGTCGGAAATGGATTCGCTGCCACTGTCACTACTGCGACCACGACCACCACAGAGGAAGAGGAAGAGAGTGGCGATGCGGTGACGATCGTGACCGGTAATACGGGCCCGCTGTGGTCGGAGGGTAGCGGCAGGCGGGGCAGTGGCGGCTCGTCCGGCGGTCTAGCCGCCACAGGTACACCGGGCAATCATTCTCGCTTTGGTGACAGTAAGAAGCTTGCCGCCCCACCATCACCAACACCACCACCACCATCACCACCTCCACCGCCACCCCTTCCAGTACTGAGTGTATCAGTATCGGAAGCGGTGTCGAGCGGTGCGAAGCGCGCCAGCCTCGAGCGGACGAAGGACGGTCGCAAGGATTCGCTCAAGACCATCGAGGACGGTGCCGGGTACGACAAGCACGTCAAGCGGCTGCAGCATCAGATCCAGCAGATCAGCAACGCACGGGACTCGCTGGAGATGAGGAAGGTGAAGCGGAAATCGTCCAAGGATGACCTCCCGTTGACGTTGGACGGTGGTGAGAATGCACTGGTCAACGATGGGGTGCACGAGAACGACGAGGTGGTGTCGGCCGATACGCGGCCCGCGGTGCCACCTCCGTCGTCATCGTCGTCGCCATCGCCATTGTCACCGCCGCGGGACCGGAACGGGAGCACGGGAGCCACCCAAACACCGGAGCCGCCCAAAAGCGTGGAGAAGAAGATTGAGGAGATCACGAAGGAGCGCGTGAAGCAGAAGGACCTCATACATGATCTAGTCATGGATAAGCTGCAAACCAAGAAGCAGCTGAACGCGGAAAAGCGGCTCAACCGTAGCCGTAACCGCAACCATGCCCTCTGCCAGGTGGCGGCCACGGCCAATGGGTCGCCGTCGCTCGAGGCGATCGTAGCACCGTATCAGTCCACCGTCGTCGTCATCGCGGGGGAACCGGCACACGCTACGCCGGTCAGCCAGCTGCGACCGTCAGATGCTGGTAAGGGTGGTGGCGGTATCCATAGCGACCACCACCAGCAGTCCGGCTACCAGTGTGTTGTAACGCCCCAGAGGCAGCAGCAGCAGCAGCAGTACCGCGGCCTAACCGAGACGCCCGTCGGCCAGCTGACGGAGCATCTGCGCGAGGAGGCACGGTCGAAGGCCCGCCAAAAGTCGAACCAGGATCTCGGTCTGTCGCCCGAGGATCGGTTGCTGCTGTTGCGCAAGAAGTATCGCATCAACTGCCGCGGTTCGCTGACCGATGACGAGCGTAACAAGTCGGACGATGTGAAGAGTACGGAGCAGGAAAAAATCCAGTACCACCGCAGCAACAGCAGCAGCAGCAGCAATACGCACCATCAACACCATCATCACCACCACCACCACCATCTCGTCGGCTCCAAGAGCGTGAATGATGTGTCGCTGCAGGTGAGCGGCGATCCGGCCCATGGGATTCATGGTTCACCGCCTTCCGGTTCTGGTATGGTCACTACTACCATTGAACCATTGTGCAGCAACAACCCCCCGAGGTCCGACTATATCTCCGATCCGAATCTGGTGCATGAACCGAACGGTGTTGTTGCCGGTGGCCGCAGTACCGCAGGAGCAGGCGCGGGCGTCACTGCTACGCGCACGCGTAGCAAGTGTAAGGACCGGGAGCGGCGCAAGAGCATCATCGAGAAGGTGTCCGAGTTCTTTAACGGGCGCAGCAGCAACAACGGCAGCAGCAGCAGCAAGAAGGACGGCGGCGGCAGCAGCAGCAAGGAGTCATCGCCGACCAAGGATGGGCGGACGGCGAGCCAACAGCAGCTGAGTGTACCAGCGGTACCAGATCCGGCAGCAGCGCCAGCAGCATCAACGAACGCAACACCACCAAGCACTAGTAGCTCGGGTGGGGGGATGGGGTTCTTGCGATCGTTCAAAATCTCACCGAAGGTGAGAGATAAGTCCAAGGTGAGTGTATCGTTTCGCGTTTCGGTCGCGTGACTGAGTGTGTGTGTGTGTGTGTGTGTGGATGGGGTTTGCGCTGTTTGGTAGGGAGGATGGGACGATTTCTTAGTCGCATAATGTTTTCGATTTCTGATTTCTGCATTCGTTTTTCTTCTCTACAGTCATGCTTTGATGTGAGGAACATTAGTTGTGGTGTAAGAATCATACTCTAGACTCCTCTCTCTCTCTCTCTCTCTCTCTCTCTCTCTCTTTATCTCTCTCGCTCTCCCTGTCACTTTGTCGCTCTCTAGACACTCTATATCTATCTCTTTACGCTATCTTAACTTTTGCCCAGGTTAGCTCATTACTAGTCCTCCGTAACCTACCAGGTGTATGCATATGAAACCGCCTTTTTTTTGTCACAATTTTTTTTTATTCTGCGAAAATGGAGAAACTCTTATTCTTCAAACAAATGGCAATAGTTAGCTATACATTTTTCCTATCTTTTAGGCAATTTAGACAGATGCTTCGCAAAAAAAAAACAAGTCGGTCTTTTGTATCAAAACCAATCACAGGTCCATTTTTTCAAACTTTTGTAAGAATGGAAGCGCTGCTCGGGCCAGTGTCTGTCCCAACGATGCAAATGAGTGTTGATTCGATAGAATCAAGTCTGGTGAGTTAGCTGCAAGCGACAAAATGATCCCAATTCAGGTCTTGTATAGTCTTCTTGGCCGGTTTTCCGCGGTGTGGCGGAGCATTTTCATCGAGCAAAATCGGTCTGTTTTATCAATTTCGATATTCCGGTCGATTTATGCGGATTTCACGGTCCGAAATCGATTAAGTGTTGCTTCTATAGCTCACTAATAACCGTTTCGCCCAATACGGCATGCAATTCGTTGTCTTCTAACGTTTTTGGTGGTTTCTCGCGATTCACGTTTGTCACATCAAAATCGTCATTTTTTAATTTTTAAAACTACTCTTTGCACTGTGTTTTATGAAGAGCATGCTCACCGTAAGCTTCAATAAGCATTTGATGCGATTATGTCGCCTATTTTGAAAAATAGAAGCAGAAAATGAACGATGTCCGCATTTTGCAGTTTTTAGGGACGGAACTTGCCATTTTGTACACAATGAAAATATTGGTTGTAGTGTGAAATTAGAACTATTGCGCACTGATTTTGATTAACAGATGCCAAACGAACAAAATGAAACATTGAGAACGGTTCTACCGTTCCATTTGGCGTAGATATAGATATAAGAACACGGAGGGCGGTTTCATATGCATACACCTGGTATATACCAAGCTCACCTTTACTCTCACGTTTAGCAACGTTTCAACAACGGTCCTTGTTCACCCCTAATGTTTTCTAGTGTTAAAGCCTAGCGAGAGATGTTTAATACACTTAGAGAAGGTTAATTTATCCGTAAGACCATAATGTTACTAATCATTCTACTCTTCGCGATCGATCGCGTTCTGTCCCCCCTGTGTTTGCTCTCTACCACTCTGTCCGTTGACACAGTTTGATTGTGGTCCAAAAAACTCCAACACCCCGTGGCATGTTTTGTTATCGGTCTTGGTTTACACAACATTGGCGTGCCTGCATGTCAAATTGATTTCACTTACTTTTGTCCATCTGTGGAATGCTTACCCCACGCAATGCATTATTTATTCCAGTCGAAGGAAAGCTCACCCTACGGTCGCAGCGCTTCGGAGGATTGCTTGAACAAGACAACCACTACTACTACTACGGTAGCTCCGGCGTCTTCGAGCGGTACGGGCTCACCAACGGGCGGCGCACCATTACCAGCAACCACAGCGATCAACGGTACAGCGCGCTGTAGCAACAGCTTCACACCGATCGGGCGCAAGGAGGCGGAAGAGCTGGAACCACCGCCGGTGCCACCATTACCGCTTAACTATCAACCTTCCGATGGTAGGCGCGAGATTGGCGACAGCCCGCTTGATATATGATCCCGCTACCAACTCACACGCACATCTATTGCTATCTATTTTACAGACGAATGCGGAGGAGGAGGAGCATCGAACGAACCGAAAAACGAAATCAAAAAGCAACGTGCAATGTTGAAAGCGTCGCGACAAGCAGAACTGAAAAGGTAAACAGAGACCACGACGATCGTGCACTAAAGACTTTTGTTTGTCTATCCCGCTATTATCCCTTTGTTTCTCTCTCTCTCTCACTCACTCTAGACTGAGAATTGCTCAAGAGATACGACGCGAGCAAGCGGAGATCGAGGTGAAGATCGAAGATCTGGAGGCGCGTGGCGTGGAGATCGAGAAGGAGTTGCGCGGCGAGGGCGACGCACTGAAGCAAACGCTCACCACCTCCAGCCATGGTGGTTGTGCTAATGACGAGGATCTGGTGAAGGAGTGGCTGGAGATCATGCGCAACATCACGCAGCTGAAGGTGCGCGACGACGAGCTGAGCATACGGCAGCGGGAGCTGCAGCTCGAGCATCGCCACGCGGAGCTGAAGGAGGAGCTCAACATGCGGCTATCGTTTGGCAGTGAGTACAGAACAGGAGTTTTTGCATTGCACGTACCAGTGCCGGTTTGTAGCTGACCCCCCGGGCTGTTTTCCTTTCGTTACAGAGCTCGATAAGAACTCGTCCGATGTGGCCGCCGAAGGTGCGATCCTCAACGAGATGCTCGAAATTGTGACCAAGCGGCAGGCGCTCCGACCATCGCTCGAACCATCGACGGGATCGGCGACGGCGACGACGATGGCCAAGCGTACGGCGAAGGGTACCGATGTAAGCTATGCCTCTCGTTTAACACCTATCCTCCGGACGGTTGGCCGGCTACTGCTACTCTCTGCACTGCCCGTTTGCGTAGCTTTGGTAGGGTGGCATTTGGTTGGTTAGCCGCTAGTTTTCGCTCGTAATTCGCTCGCACGCCTTAACGCTGCAACATTGCACATTGTTATTTAGCCCACACACACAAGCACACACACTTGCACACATAAGACATACATGGTAGATAGGTCCTGGTCTGCAAGAGCAATCGTCTACACGCACTAGCTCTCGGGCTAGTGTATTGATGGTTAGAACTGATTGAGTCAGCTTGCATGCAAGGAAAGAAAGACGCACCAACGCAAACCCACGACTGGCACGACACAAAACGTTTGCCGACAAACAAACGTACCCGAACGCACACAGACACGAACACACACACATCTTCTACATATATATATGTACATATACAGAGAATATATATTTATATATAATTATACACAGACAGCAGGTACGTATCGTTTCATGGCGAAGGCGGCGTACCACTGAAAAGAAATGAAGGATGCATGATAGAAGGTCCCCGTTATGACCTCGTCGTAGTAGAACTTTTAATTTGTTTTAACTGTGCACACGCCCTTACAAGAAAAAACCCCCCTTTTCACAAACATCGATTAATTCACATGAACTAACAACTGAGTTGTTGTTTTTTTTTCTTCTAAATTTAATGAAAACCTCACCCTAATAGCACCTCGCACATACCGTAGACTTAAACATGGTTTGTTAGTTACCTATGCATTGTTTGGTTTAGTTTTGTAGTAGACCATTGCCATGTGTGTGTGTGGTTTTTTTTATTATTAAACAATCGAACGAACGCAACCGCGCTGTTGGATTAGGTAACTCAAGCGAAATTATTCATCTGTTTCCCTTTTTGTGTCATTTTTTTCATTCTCTCCTATATCTTCCAGATATAAAGAGCCTAGGCCACCGAAGGGAGGCCGGCCGACCACCTTCACTCGACCATACCCACAAGAACAAACAAAAAAAACACACGAAAGAAAAACAAACTTTATCAATACAGGAATTGTACAGAGAGAGAGAGCAGGGCAGACCCGGCGGGGTATAACCGTGTGGCGGATGTGCTTCGCATAAACGCAGTACTACACTACTACACTCCCTTCAGCGCACGCACCGACGACGGAGCGGGTGAACGATGATGAACGAGCGAGATGAGTCGATCGAGAAACCTGACATCCCAGACAGACAGACAGAGTGCAGCCGCGCCAGCCGAGCATGCCAGCTCGTGCCCCTCATCGACCAAAGATCTAGTAGGAAAAGATACAGAGAAGCGCGAGGCGAAGGGCTAGGCGAAACCCGAAGGGATCGCTGGTGAATCGCCGGTTGATGATTCACTTGCAATCATTTAAATGTACGTGCTCATTTTATCTAGCATCCCAGAAAAAACCCGGATGAGCCGGACAGCCGGTCGTGACAGGCAGCGGTAGATTGCGTCGCTGGCACCGGATTGGACCGGAGCTAGCGTTAGAGAGAGAGAGAGATATAGAGAGAGGATTAAAGCGGTGCTCGATATATAGTTTGTAAGAAGGGGGAAGAAGAAGCTTGTGTACCCCACAACACAAGGAGGGGGGTTTTGCGAGTACGCGAAGCGTACCGTAGCACCACTGACCCTGGATGTCCTGATCGCCCCCTCTACCCCGTCGCCTCCCCACCCCAAAATGTTGGACTCTAACCAAAAAAAAAAAACAAAATAATAATCATAATAACACGCGGCAAGTATAGCGGGGCAGGCTGGCGGCGCGGCCGGTAGGCTACCTTTGATCCGTTCGATCGGGACCCGCCACGGGGTAAGGGGGAAGAATTCATGTTTTAATTTTCATGCTGCAGCCACTCACAGTTCAGAAAATCTGGTCGGGAGAGAGGAGTTTTCCACAATAAGGTGTGTCCCGGGACGACGGTGTGCATCGGTGGTATGCTGCATTAGGTAGCCCTTTCTCGCTATTTCACCTAGATTAGAGACGACGGAGCAGCGCGCACCTTGAACTCCGTTTTTCTTTTTCTGTTTCGCAATCGCTTCGTTTTTTTTGTTTTATTATCTGCATGCAATGGTTTCTCGGAGCATTGGTAGTTAGAAAAAGCTCCGGGGGTTTTTTTTTCCGGTGTAACCTCATTTTCCGTTGCTCCCCGTTTGTTTTAGTTTCCGTTTGCTTTTCCCCCCCATCGAATCCAAGTAGCGTGTTTGGGGCCCAACTTTGGGCCCCATTGGGGTTTGATACATTTTCCGGTTTTGTTTTTTTTTTTAATTTTGTTCAATTTTCTTTGTTTCGCATATTGCATATGTGCCAGCAGTTTGGCCCTAGGGTAGGCTTTTTAAGTTTTTCTCATGTTTTTCTTTCTCCCCCATTTTTCTGCCAATCCTGTTCTATCGGTATCGGTTCGTAACCAACGAATTATCGCCTAAACAAACAAACAAACAAAAAAAACACACACACAAACGCTCAAAGCGATTTCGCGAATCCGGTGGGAAGCACAGGGACATTCAATGGAAAGAAATAATGAGAAGGGCGAAGAGAGAGAGAGAGAGAGTACGTTTAGACGAATAAGGGATGAGCGGGCGCGTTTCGTTAGTCATTATCCCTTTTTTTTCTTTCAGAGATACGATGCTTATACGAATGAAGCAAGCAAGCAAAACAACACGCACAAGCCAATGTTTAATGTGTGTGTGTGTGTGTGTTAGTTTTTTTTCTTCTCGTTTTCTTCAAATGGTGTAGCAATGAAGGCCTTTGAGACGCGCTAATAATGTAACACTGCTGGTTCCTGCGTATTTGTGTTTTTGGTATTTTTGTAGAAAAGAAAACAAATGCATGAAAAACAGAACGAAAGACGACGGTTGGTCGGTCGATGGGAAAGAAATAATGGCGGCGTTTGTGATTGCGGCGTTGCGATGGCGAGACCACCCTACCGACGGCTTAGCGCACGGGACGGATCTCCACAGCACTGGAACAAATACCCTGGAAAACCGAGGTCCATCATGTGACGACCAGCAATGTGTGTGTACGACGAAGCATGGAAAACAATAGATGAGCATGAGATTTGCGGCTTGTACTGTGGTACTGTGACACCGTGTGTGCGTGCGTGCATTGAATCAGGTATCCGAAAGTGACACAAATTTTACGTAACGTTACGCCTCCTCCTTTGCTCCTATCTCGCTCCGCCAATTTTTCACACCCATGGCCATTGGCCACCGGTCCGGTGTTCCGGTGAGGACAGCTTTTGCAGGAACGGGATGCACCGGATGTCAAACTCATGCTGCCTGTCTGAAAACAGAGCGTATTATGCTCCCATCGGGAAAGAAAACCCAATATATATATATATATGCCGGGTAATGCGGTTGTGGTGAGCATGAGCGGAACATGAGGAACATGTTGACCGGACGACGACGACGATGATGATGATGATGTTGAAGACGACATTGCGGGTCGATGATGTATACTTTTTTTCCTCCCAGAGGATGCTGGCGCCGGTAAATATTTGCTCAGTGCGCAAGCAATGTGCGATACCGTTGCGTGCTCCCTTACCGAAGGTGGTCATGGTCCAGTGAGCCCATTGCGGGGCCGGGGGAGAGGTGCTGCTTCCATCAGCAGCTCGTCCTGCCATCCTCGTTGTGCATCCTTTCCCCGTTCACTACTCGCTCGTCCCGCGTTGAGCCGCGATTGGCGATTCATGGTTCGTATCAGTCGCAGTTCGTATCATCCTCCTCCCTCCCATTTCTGCCATTTTCTTACTCTTAGGCGATGGTGTGTGTGTTGTGTGTGCTGTGTGTGTTGTGTGCTATCGCTTGCCGGTCACGTATTTCATATGTTTCAATTTCCTACAATCTAAAACTATCCGGAGGGGGGCTTCTGGGCGATGCAGCAGCAGTGTAGCATTTCCCAAACCCCCTCCTTTTCCACAGCCCCAGAAAGCGAGAGAGAGAGAGAGAGATCCGACATCCCAATCACACCGATAGAGGATAGGAATCCGAGATCAATCGCAGCGCAGCACGCAGCACGCAGCAGTGTGCAGGGATGGGGGTGGGTAGGAGGGTAGCACAAAGTTTACCCATCATCCCCCAACCCCCTAGCCGCCTGGTTCACTCGGGAAAGTCCAGCGTAAGCAGTTTGCATTGGTACGATCGTTGATGTTGTCTCTCGCCTGCGATACGATATATATACGCGATACAGCGATGAAGCGCAATGATGCACCGTTGGCCACCCCTGGGGGGAGGGGGGCGCGCGCCCAAGCGAATCGAATCTTGCTCCTCGCTCCTCTCTCTCTTTGGCTTGCTCTCTATCTTTAGCTCCGCTGCCCCTAAAATAAAAACTTTCAACAGCCTCGATGAGTAGCAGTAGCAGCAGTAGCAGCAACAGCAGCTCGCATTACACGTTACACCGGGGACGATGAGGACGACGAGAGACGACGACGTCTGCCCGGGGGATTATGCAAAAGCCCCGATTCAGCAGCAGGCCAGCAATGGGTGGCACTTTTGGGGGCACCTACAACGGAGCCAGCGGACACGCAACAACAACAACGGGCGGTACCGATGAGTTGTTGTTGTAGTTGGTTGTGGTCTCCGTGACCTCTGTGGTTTCGTGGTGGTGACAAAACACTAGGAACTTGGGCTCCCAGGCTCCTGGGCCTACGTTCCCTTCGCCCCTGCAACGGTGAGCCATTTCACGGTCCGTTGGGGCCGCGTGCGCGCCGATCCATGAAAGTCCCCCCTTCCATGAAAGTCCCCCCTTCCCGGTCCGAGATTTTCGTCCGTCGGATGGCAGCACCAGCTGCAGCACTAGCACGGGGCAAAAAGAGAGAGAGAGAGAGAGACAATAATTGAATATCGAAGATGGTTTATGGAATCATTATTTGTTTTTTGTTTGTTTGCGCGTTCGCTGATACGCTTCTAGAAGGTTGGTGTAGTTGGGTGGTTCAAAGTGAGGGGAGGGGGTGCCGGTGGTGGTGGTGAAATGGGAACGCATTTTCCTCCAGCAAAATAGCACCAAAAAGTGGCAGTGGCCAGTGTCAGAGCGAGACAAAGAGAGGGAGAGAGAGAGAGAGAGAGGCAGCAGGGGGGGGGGGTGAAGAGTCGTCGTCTTGGCATGTAATTGCGTTTCGCTCCGATAAACGTCGAGAGAGAGACGTGCGAGTGTGCGATAACTTTGAATGGGGCGATGCAAGAGAGAGAGAGAAAAGGAAGGGGGGGGGGGGTGTAACATCCCCTCCGTCCCCTGCGGCTGGCAGGTTAATGGTCCGCGGCGGGGCGGCAGCTGGGCAATGGGTCAGCTCCACCATGGGATAATGTTATTTATAAGAAAACGATTTTAAATTGAATGATTATTCAAATTGCATCATTCTCTGCCCCTCACGATGAGGGGATGAGGGAGCAGGTGGGGGTGGGGGGCGAAACTCCGAGAGTTGATCGAGAGAAAGAGAGAGAGAAAAGGGGAGGGAGGGAGGTGAGGAGCTTATTAAGGGTCCTTCTTCTTTTTCTTCTTCTTCTTCTTCTTCTTCTTCTGCTCGACACACCAGAGGCCAGTAGCAGCCGGTAAACAAGGCAGTAGGCAATTGGGTCCCGTGTCCCGTGACATTAGCGTACAAGATGGCGGTGGCGGCGGCTCACCGGAAGTGTCGCCCGACCCGGATAGAGACCCCAACCCCGCCCCTCCCCCCTTCACGCCAGCAAAACTGCGGTTGTTTTGGGTTTTTTGGATCGGTGCTTGGTGCTGTATAACTGGCTTTCCACTCCCCCATGTGTGTGTGTTGGTGTGTGTGTGTTGGTGGTGAGGCGGCGGGAGTATTTATGATAAATATTTACTTTGCCAAAAGCCACAGGCTTTGCCTCCCCCCAACTGGTACTCGACACACACACACCCTTGAAACCACTAAAACCTTCAAGGGATGAGGGATAAGGGATGAGAGAAAGAACTCCACCTCCCCACAACCCGCGGTCAACATACGCGGTTCATTTGATAATTCGTGGATCGTGGGTGTTGTGCGCGACGCTTGCTTGCATATTTAATGCTTGGCGATGCCCTTCCTCCCCCTTCCCTCACACTCTCTTCTTCTCCTCTTCGGTTGATGATGATGATGATGATGATGATGATGATGAGGGGTGGATGAACCTAATGATAGCCCAAGAGCTGCACTTTTGGATGCGTCCCCCCGGAGTGACGTGAACGTGTGTGTGTATGTGTGTTTTCCCACACTTTTCCTCCCCCTGCCCCATCCTCGTCCTTCTTTCCTTGAATTGTTTTTTTTTTTAAATCGAAAACCATCTACAGACACTAATGTCTCCGCATCGAATGCAATCGATTGCTAATAAGAGGGGGGGGGGGGAGAACACGGGGAGCGGAAACGAGCTGAAAGGGGTGCCACCACAGCAAAACCAATCTAGGAGGCCAACCCTCCCTGAACCCTCCCTCCTCCCACCCCTCCCGACGTCAAATCGTTGTATTAATTGAAAATAAATATAACATTACTCTCCGCTCGCTCCACCTGCTACTACTGCTACTGCTACTACTACTACTACTGCTACTACTACCACTACTAATACTGCTTGTGCTACATTCTAGCAACAGCAGCCGAGAGCATCGCACCAGAAAGAGGGCGTTCCAAGCGTCTCCGGGAAATGGGATCGTCGTCGCCGTCGTCGTCGTCACCGTCGCCGTCGTACATCGAATCGCTTTATCGCTGGCGTTGGCCTGGTCTGGCCGGCCAACTCCTGGCTCCTAAAGGTAGGTAAGGATGATGTCTTTAATTAAAAAATCAATCGTCTTCTCAAGCGTGTGCATGTGCGTGCGTGTGTGTGTGTGCGTACGTGTGTGCGTCGGATCGTCGTAACAAGCAATCACGATTGCCCCTCCCCCTCTCTGGGGGGATATGACTATCCGAACAAACGAGCCGGAATCGTTCCGGTGCTTTGGCGTTGGCGGCCGGCCAGCTGGCGCTCGCTACTCGCTACGGCCCGGGCCCAGGCCACTATATAGGCCCTTCGGCCGACCGGCCTGCCAGCCAGCCAGCCAGCCAGCCAATGCCCCAGCTGCCCCAGTGCCATTATTTATTATTATTATGAGCCATGGGAGCCGAACGGATGTACGGGGCCACCAGGCACTACTCCAGAGGCAAAGAGGTCTCCAGTCCAGTGCCGTTCTAGTGTGTCTAGTGGGCCTGCTTTGGAGGTGGTACTGCTGCCCATAAATAGTGGATAGTCGTCGTCGTCGTCGTCGTCGTCGTCGTCGTCGTGGCCAGCCGTGTGGAGTGGAGCGTAGAGCGTAGCGTTGGCTTGCTGCATTCCCGGAGTAGTGCTGCTGCTGTTGCTCCCGGTTATCCACCGGGAGTCGATGGAGAAACAAGCGATTACGCGTTGTACCGACGGCCGACAGACCAGACCAGACCGACCGGACCCGGCCCGGACCGTTTATGCAAAAATCAATCCCCCGGATCCCAGGGAGAGACAGAAGGAAGAAAAGGGGGTATGCTGAGGAGAAAGGGAAAGGGAAAGAAGAGCTCTCTTGCTCTCTCTCTCTCTCTCTCTCTCTCTCTCTCTCTCTCTCTCTCTCTCTCTCTCGCTCTCTCTCTGCTCGATTGCTTACTAATCGATTCTCTGCGTTGACCCAAGACACAACAACCGATTGGCCGGTTCCGAGTCGCCTCCGCTTCGGTATTCTTCTTTCAATTCAGCACCCCCTCCCCTGCCCTTCTTTACACCTGCTGCTACCCCCCTCACCATGGCCCTGACACGCCCTGACAATCCCCTCCTAGTAGCCAGCAGCAAGGGCTTTCGAGTGGTTTTCGGAAGGGGGATGGGGGATGGGGGATGGGGGTCGTCTGGTGCTTCGATTTCGCACTTCAAACTGCGCTATCCGCGAGCTGGCTGGCTGGCTGGCTGGCTGGCGCCACCCCCTCAAACTAATTAAACCCTTTACTACGTCGTTCTGCTCCCTCCCTGCCTCCCTTGGATTGCCTTGGGGGAGGGGGATGAAGAGGGTGCACTTGACAGAAGCGACGCCGACCCGAGTACCCGTGCCCCCCTTGTGATGCGCTTGACGCTTGATTGTCTTCCCATTCTAAGGGAGTCTATCGTATGTGTGTGTGTGTGTGTGTGTGTGTGTGTGTGTGAAGGTGTGGTATGGCACAATGGGATGGGAGAAATTGAGAAATTCATTAGCGCCGGCGGCCGGATGTTCAACTGCGCTGCGCAGCCACCAGTGCAGCAAGTGCCAAGCGGTCAATCGACGGCAATCAACCCCTTCTTGCTGCTGCTAAGGGAGGGGGGGGGGGGGGTGAAACGGCGCCAGGTTCGTGGTCTATCATCGCAAACGACGAACCTCTCGAAGGTTGGAGGTCACTCCAGAAAGTCGTCGAAGGTCCTCGAAGTGTGTGTGTGAGAGAGAAGAGAGAGAGAGAGAGAGAGACAAAGAGAGAGAGAGAGAGAGAGAGATCGTCGCGATTCATCAGCATCTTCTGCAGCCTCGGCGAGTCGCTTCTGTGTCTGTCGAGGGATGGGGGAGGGGGTGGTGTAGGGGATGCGCAAATGATGATGGTCTGCAGTTCATTGCGCGTTGCGATTGTCCATCAGGTGCATGCTGTCGCTCCTGCTCCTGCTCCTTGACAATGGAAAGAAGGGTGGAAGGGTGGATCAACCCCCGCGCTTTAAGGATAACATAACATTCGAAGGGTGCCATTTCGCACGCATTGCTGACTCTTCGCCTTCTGTGTCGCGCTTGTTACACCCTTTCACATCGCGCCGGGGGTGGGGGGAGGAGGGTGTAAAAGCAGTAAAAAGGGGTTGATGGTGGTGGTGGTTGTGAGTTGCGTCTGCGGCTTTAAAGTTTTCCTCCGTTTCTGTTCGTTTTTTTTTACGGCACAGTCATAACTTTAGCTCCAGCTCCGAACGGAGTACTGCTGCTGCTGCTGCTGCTGCTGCTGCTGCTACTCGCTGCTATAGACGGGTATGCAAACGAGGCGCTGAGGCACGCCGAGAAAAGGAGTATGGATGGTGTACACTTGGCGTGGATGGCGTTACGGCACTGTTACGACGACGGTTGATCCCCTGCGCTGGCCGCGGCTCCGAGCCAGGCTCACCATGAGGCCGTACCAGAAAAGGGGGTGGCAGGGGTGGCAGAGGGGGGGGAGGGGGGTAGTGAACCGTGGACTGGCTGGCTTGGCCTGTCGGTGAAAGCTGTAAAACTTACTAAACATCTTATCAGCAGCACGAACCCCGGTACCTACACTTTACCCTTACCTCCTGCACACACACACACACACACACTTACACACACCGAGATCCCTGGCAACTACAACGCTGACGGCTGACACCCATCAGTATCGGGGTCGGGCCGGGAAGTTTACACAGCCGCCCCGAGAGCACACTAACTTCCACTTTGTTTGCCTCCTTCCCCTGCTCCTTCTCCTTCTCTATCTTTTTCTTTTTCTTATTCTCCGGGGGGTCGCACACCGGTCTCCGGTCTTCGGTGGCTCCGTTAATCGTTATCGGCCAGTGGGCTCTCTCTCTCTCTCTCTCTCTCTCTCTCTCTTTCTCTCTCTCTCTCTCTCTCTCTCTCTCTCTCTTTGTTGGAGGAGGGGCCGGAAGTCCGGTGAAAGAAGGGAACAGGACCGGTGGTCATGACCGTCTACTAACCGTTCTGCAGCCTATCAGAGCCAGAAAATGAACGAGAGAGCGCGAGAGAGAGCGAGAGAGAGAGAGAGAAAGGGAAAAAGGAGGAAGGGGGAAGATCGAGGGATCTGACGGACCTCTGGCCTAGCGACTCAATAAAAGGAGTAACAGACACACGCACACGCACACCACGAGCTCAACGATGGCGATGAGCTACGAACACCGACAACGACCGACGACGACGACCGTATCCGGGGGCTGCGATGGTGGTGGAAAAACGCTCCGGAACGGAAATAACGTAACAGCAAATTGAGTTATGCTTCCATTTCATTAAACTTTTACTCAAAACTTTATCTTTATGCGCTGCATCTTTAAATTATGTTTAGCATCTCTCGCACACCGCTGTACATGCGCCCGGTGCGCCCCCGCGCCTGGATTTGCTGCCAAGCCCTCCTCCCCCTAAAAAGGGAGGTAGGAAGAGGGGATGGGGGTGGGGGTGCCGAGGTGCGAAACCAACCCCTGGCACGTTCGCTCTCTGCACCGGCAGCAGCAGCAGCAGTAGTGCGTCCGTGTTCAGGTGGTGCACTCCCTACCTCCCCCTCCCTGTCCTGTGGAAGTTCCTGATTCCATCCCCTTCCCCCCACCCTCTCCACCAAACACTTCAATCTTCTCTTCTCTCAACTCAACTTCCTCAAGCAACAGCGGCAGCAGCTCGGTTGAAACAATGGAGCCCCTCCTACCCCCCACCCCCCCACCCCCCCAACATCTTCCAGAACACCCTGGCAACGCAACGGAAGACGCCAGCGGTTCCCGCTCCTTCCTTCCAGTCTCACTCTCGTTTTTGCATATTGCACCTGGCAGCTCCCCTTCCCAGTACCGTGGAGGGGAGGAGGGGGATGAGAGGAGAGGGTGTACTGCTGCTGCTGCTGCACCAAGCACCAAGCACCAGGAAAAAGCAGGGTGGAGGGAGGGGGTTGCTGCTGCTGCTCCGGTTGGATGCTATTATCAATCGAGGATCCATGGTGTGTGTGTGTGTGTGTGTGTCTGTCTCTCTGTACGGTTACTGGAAGGATGCACCCCCTCCCTCCCGACCTAAGTGTCACACACCAGAGCCTCGATCCACTTCCCTCACCCCCATTCCCCGTTCCCATCCTTCTTCTTAAGGTTTTTTGAAGAAACTGCTTCTGCTGCTGCTGCTGCAGCAGCGTTCGGAGCAACTTTTGCATGCAGAAGGGATGACGATGATGATGAGGGATGGGGGAGTGTAAGGAGTGTTGGGGCCGGACTGAGGATGCGGACTAAGATTGGCTGTGGCTTCTTGGTGTTGTGCAAACTTCACTCCATCCTCCCCCCTCCCTCCCTTCATTTCTGCACCCCCTCTGCACCCTCTCTGCACCCTTACTTTCTGCCTTAGCAGCAGCAGCAGCAATTTTGCAGCCATGCTTCTTGTTCTTCTGTTTTCATCTTCTTGTTCTGTGCGTTTTGCGAGAAAACATTAATTCATTAACTTCGAACTCGTTCCTCCGTCTTGCGCGCCCGGTCTGTTCCCCGCTATCATAGACACACACACACACGCACACAGGCACAGGCATTGTAAAATCCGTGCGCTCATCGTTCGCTGTTTCTGTTACGTTTTATTTATCTTTTAAATTAATCGTAACATCCGCTCGCACTGCTCAGCGCTCAGCGCTCGGCAGTCAGGTAGCAGCAGCAGCAGCTACTACTCCTCTGGGTGTACTCTGGATGCTGCTGGTAGTGATGGTTGCCGCGTGCATGGTAGTTAGCACACATTGATCCCAAATGGGGCTCATCGATCGACTGCAGCAGGAAATCGCGAATTGCCAATCGCCAAACCGAGCCGAGCAGCAGCAGCAGCAGCACCATCATCAGCCTCTGTAATCCTCATGGTCCTGCCGGCCCTGCACAACGGCCTGCAAAAATCAACCCCCCCCCCTTCGCACACACACATACTGCGCGATTGGTGTCGATTTGAAGGCGCGATGCTGCTGCTCGTCTGTTTCTGCGGTCGCGTTCCGTTTTGCGTTGAGTTCGACAGCAGCACGTATTAGCACGTGACACGCGAGCGAGCGAGCGTCACTACCACCAGGGGGCGCCACACACACACACACCGTACCCCTGCTGCCGCTGCTGCCGCCATTTTATTTCTTCGATAGCATTAGCAGGTAATTTATCATTGACCAGCAGCAGGAAGCAGCAGTAGCAGCAGCTTTCTGTCCAGTGACCATGTTTTTCGGGTTGCGTCCGCGTTGTCGGATGCGTTGTCGTTGGGCCGCCGTGTGCGTGTCTCTAGTAGTGGTTGAAGTGTAGTCGCTTCTAACCGCTCTAGCGGTCGACACCACAGCGCACCAGGAGATGGAGGAGGAGGAGAAGCAGTCCCCAGTACGGCAATTAACGGCGGCGGTGCAATAAAATGGCGACCGGGGCGATTTATTGGGGAGCGCGATAAGCATGGTACGCGCGTAACGCGGCCACACTGCTGTGACTGTGACGCTAGTTCTAGGCATCACCACCACCACAATAACGCGTCACTTGGGTAGAAGGGGTTACCAATCGGGGGAGGGGGTTGAAATCAGTCAACGTACGAGAGCGCCACACCAAAAAAGCTCGCTTTTACTTCGCACAGAGAGAGAGAGAGAGAGAGAGAGAGAGAGAGAGAGAGAGAGAGAGAGAGAGAGAGAGAGCAAGAGAGAGAGAGAGAGACAAAGAGCGAGAGAGAGAGAGAGGTAAGGCCATTTCTTTGGCTTACAACAATTGATTTATGCTTAATAATGGGCCGAATCGAAGAGGATGGGGTGGGTTTGGGGGTTGGGGAGGGAGGGTGCACACCAAATCTGGGAGCGACCCGGTTCGCTGGCCTGGCCGGTGACAATCACGACGACGAGGACGACTCGTGATGCTCGGGGAGCAGCAGCTAGACAGGGCAGACGATTTATGGTCGCGGATAGGCGCCGGCACCCCTTCATCCCCCCCATTGCTGGACCGATTGGAAGGAAGGGAAAGTGCAATTTATTGACCTTCGATCACACTTACACACACACACGCACACACGCACGCACGGACGCACGCAATCAAGCGAGCAGAGAGCAACCACCACCACCACCACATGGCAACCACTCGAAATGCACGCGCCAATGGCCGCCACCGTCGTCGTCGTCGTCGTCGTCGTCATCCTGAATGCCACATTTTGGAGGTTAGGGTTTCCAGGATTTTGTGGTTTCCGCCTGTGGCCAACTGTCACATCAACAGGGGTGTGTGCGCGCGCGTGTGTGTGTGTAGACGTCAATAGCATCGTCCTTCTTGCATGACATTAACGGGTTGTGAGGGGTTGGGGGTTGGTTTTGTGGTTTCCAGGGTCCGCAGAGCGCGCTTGCAAACACATACTCGGTTTCGCTGCCTCAGTTCGCCGCACGATCGAACCTCCGAGCGAGTGGGTGGTGGTGGTTTCGGAACCTCCCCAACCCCCCTTAGGGACAAGTAGCACCGTCCATCTGGCAGTCATCTGCAGGGGCAGTCGCTCTCCCCTTTTGTACTAAAAACCATTTAGCACATTGTTTCGCTGCTGCTGCTGCTGCTTCACATATAAGGGCCTCGTATTATCGTGACTGCGCTCGGTGCACCCGTGCAGCACATACAGCACACACACACATAAAGCGAGTGAGAGCTAGTACAAGGCCGAGCTGATGTAAGCATCTTAGGCAAAAGGCTGCTCGGAGAAGATGCACTTGGGAGCCGCCAGCCGCTTCGAGGTTCACATTCTTCGACTTCTTCGACCGCGTTAATAGACCGCTCCCTCCCGGCCGTTCGATCGGCCATTCCCGGGCCCGGGTGTCATTGTTTCCAGAAGCAGCAGCAGCAGCAGCAGCAGGAGCTAAAGCAGGAGCTGGAACAGGAGAAGAGCAGAAGATAAAAAATTTAAAATCCTCGACAGCGAGCAGAGCTCGTAAGAAGAAGCAGCGCCGGCAGCACCACCACTTTTGAGAGCCCAAAACGATGAGCATAAAGAGCCAGCATTAAGTGGTGGGAACCAGGGGCAGGCAGGCAAGAAGCGAGCGCGCTTCTGTGTTTGGGGGATTGGTTGGTTGGTTGGTTGGTTGGTGCTGGCAGCAGCTTTGCGGTGAGCAGCAGCAGCAGCAGCAGCAGCAGCAGCAGCAGCAATCGAAAAGACGACGCCCGAATTATGCTGCATACGATTTGGTTTCCCACCTCCCACTGCCCTTCCTTTCTTTCTGTCCGTGTCTTGCACACACCAAGTCACCCTCCCACACACACACACACACACACACACACACAGAGGCAGACGAGCAGCAAGCAGCCAGCGAGCAGCCAGCAGTCTGCCCCGCCTGTAATCGGAATCGATTGCCGGGGATTACAAGCGCTGTCGAGTGTACGGCATCGTGTAAGCCCTCCCCACACACACACACACACACACACACACTCGAACGTACGTTCGAAGCAGGCTGCTCTCTCTCTCTCTCTCTCTCGATTGCACCGGAATCCAATCGAATTGGCCGGAGCCGTACCAGCGGCGGCAGCGACGCTTGCGACGACGACGACGATGCTGAAGCAATAAAACCCCTTGGGGGAGAGGGGAAGGGGGGAAAGAGGTTTCTGGTGGGGCGTGGGGTGGCGGCCACCCCAAAAACCATACTTTCGCAAAACCCCTTGCCTCTTCTTGGCGCCTCCTCCTTTCCTTTTTCGGTCTTCGGTTATCGGTCTTTGGAGGGGTCGTGGGTTCTGTTTTTGTTATCTGGTGAGGGGAAGCGGGGCCGGGGGATGAAAGGGATGAAGGGGAGGATCAAGAGCGCTCTCTCGCGTGCGCGGCAGCGGCGGCGCTGGCGTCGTTCCTCGAGTGTTTGCACTCGTAATCGTTGAAACATCGTTTGATGCCGGGGTCCGACCTTAGGGTTTCTGTGGCTGTGTCTGTGTCTGTGTGCCTGTGTCTGTGTGTGTGTTCTGTGCAGAAGAGCGTGAAGCAGCCGGGAGCATAGGAAAGCACTTTCGGATGCTGGCCAGCTTGCGGGCCAGCGACTCCCAGAGCCGGTTTTCGGGGGTTCGTCGGGGAGTCTAAGGGTCGGTCGGTCGGTCGGTAATGAATGGCTGACTTCCGGGTCCCGGACCGGCCTGTCGGTGTGGCGGTGCGGCCATTACACCTGCCTCAACCTCCCTCGACCTCCCCCTGGACGCGAAGGCGATCACGGCACGGCTTTTTCCCGACGGCAAGAACTCCCAAGAGAACGTGACGTAAGCCACTCGTCCTTCCCGGGTCCCTGGTCCTTCCAGACGGTCGCCTGGTTCCCTTTTCAGCCTTTTCCTTTCTTGGCTGCCAGCTGCCGGCTGGTGGCGCGATGACGCGATGTCCTTCGTGCGATGATCTCAAGCAGTCGTTCCGCCAGGATGCATAAACTGTCGCCGCTACTGCTGCTGCAACCGGTAAAGTGCATTCCCGTGTTCATTGTCAGCTGTCAGGCGTGTTGGTGTGGCCCGGTGGCCCGGTGGCCCGGTGCCGTACTGTCGTCTGCTTGATTGATTTGTTTGGGCCACCAGGCAGGCCAAAAAGGGGAGGGGGTTGTTGTGTCCACTGCACTGCTGCTGCTACTCCCTGTCTCTATCTTTCTCATTCTCTTAGTAATCTCCCCATCCCTCTTGACCACAACAACGCACAAAACGAGGAATAGGAAAGGAAGGGGGGGCTGCTCTGTGGCCAGTGCGTGCGCCTTGGCCAATCTCGAGCGAGCGCTGGAACGCTGCTGCTGCGTCAGAATCCTGCCACCAGCTGGGGCCACCAGCTCACACACACACCACACACACACACGCGCGCGTGCCTCTGATTGAGCCAACCCCCGTCCCCTTCCCCCGCCCCCATTCACATGTGTGCCGTTTTTTATTGTGCACCCCCTCCCCTTCCCCCGCCATCGTTTGCTCCCCTGCACCCTTGGAAGAAAACAATTTCTGACCCCGAAACCCGTGACCGAACGCAGCAGCAGCAGCAGCAGCGCAGTCCATCGCGCTACATTATTCACGAGGCACATCCCCCCTCCCTCTCCTCCACCCCCTTCCCCGACCGTGACGTGCTGCCTTCCAGGCAACACACCCTTAGTCACATCCATCCTAGCAGGGGGGGAGGTTGCACGTTCTTCGAAGCGGGGTTTTCCTTTGGAGGGGGAGGTGGAGGGGGTGAGGAATAAGGTGGGCTGACGGGCGGTGGCGGCATTTCGCACCGCACCGCGTAAAGGTTGCGAGGTCTGCGTGTGATGCGAGTGAAAGAACAAGGTGAAGGGAGGGGGATGATTCAACCCCCTCCTCCCGTTTTCCCAAGGCTGGCTGGCTCTGGTCTGCTCTCATCTGGCATCAGAAAACGGACGCTGGTGGACGCTGCGACGCTGATCTCGTGGTCTCTTTTTCTACTTTCGATTCCTTTCCACCACCACCACCACCACCCCAGGAGCAGCCCCCCCCCGGATTGCTGGATTGCTGGATTTTTCGGTGCTGCTCTCGTGCTCTGCCCTCTGCGCTGCGTGTTGTTGTGCCCACCATCACCACCACCACCACCACCGAGCATTGCCACGGATGTCCGCAATAAACATAAATAATCACATAAATGACGGTGACACCAGCAGCAGCAGCAGTAGAGAAGAGGGGGGGGGGGATCGCAGCATTGCCGATGAAAATATGTTTATGCTGTGTGTGCCGCCGGTGCTGTGCCTTTTGTGTGTGCCGCGTTGCTTCGTTTCGAGGGAGAGAGTGAGGGATGAAGCAAGGAGGAAGGGGTGAGGGGTGGCTGGATGATGCTGCATGTGAATTATTGAGCGAATGGGTTCCTTTTGGCGAAATGCAGAGAGGTAGATGGTAGGTAGGGTGCCCGCGTAAGGGTGGAGAAGGGAAGGGAAAGGGATGCGAAGAGGGGAGGCGTTCTCGTTTGATTGCTGGCCGTCACCTTCCGAGACCAGCGAGAGAGAGAGAGAGAGAGAGATGAGAGAGAGAGAGTTCTCTCGGCCAGCTTGCTCTGCTCGACCTCAAGACCGCGTGTCACCCCCCCCCCCTCCACCCTCCCCCGGCCTTACTGCTGTCGTGGAATTTACTTCCATTTCACAAAAAAAAAGAAAAAAAAAAAACCACCCCTCTGAAGCAATCCCGAACGAACCATCGCCTGATGCGGATCCGACATGGCATTTTGGCTGTTACAGCATTTCCCTCCACCCATCCTTCTCTCACTTTCTTACTCTCTTTTTCGCTTTCTCTTTCCTACATTGCAGCCAAGTCGCGTCGAGCGCTAATGGCACCTGACACACACACACACACACACAGTACGACACGACACGACACTGGACACGTCACGAGCATCTCCGAGCGACGGGGGGGGGGGGGTTTCGTCCCCCTCCCCCCATTACACCATTCTTCAAGTATAACTGGCGGTGACAAGCCAAGGCCCTGGCCAAGACCTGCTGCTGCTGCTGCTGTTGTGTCCAGTACGTCACGCACACCGACGGGGGTTGAAGACGAGTAGAAGGAGAAGCATACTGCGGCAAGGACTGTTGTCCTAGGAGCCGCTCACCCTCTCCTCCCTTCCCCTCGGTGTTGGTTGTGTTTGATTGATTTTAGCATAACAGAGTACGTCCGCAGTACGTCGTCCGTTGTGTGTGTGTGTGTGTGTGTGTGTGTGTGTGTGTGTGTGTGTGTGTGTGTGTGTGTGTGTGTGTGTGTGTGTGTGTGTGTGTGTGTGTATGTTGGTGTGGTAGAGTGACCGTGACTGACGCTCAGACCCCAGGACACGTGGTGTACTCAGGTGGTGCGCACCATCTTGTGATTTTCTCTCTCTCTCTCTCTCTCTCTCTGTGTGGTTCTGGCAGCGAATTCATTATTCAGCGGAGGAAAACTGGCAAAGAAAACTGGACAGGAACATCTGGGCTAGACTGGAGGGATGATCTTTGATCGCGCTCCTTGCGTGGAAGGGACTATTCGAACCCTCTAATGTTGACCCCCGCAGCATATGATGTGGAAACAACCTCATCGATCGTAAAGAGTAGAGAGTGAGCCAAAAAGGTCCGAAAGAATGATTAGTGCTTTTTGGTTTTCGATTCAATTGCCTTGCTAATAATTTTAAAAATCATTCTACACATAACAGCACAATCGATACAGAACACAATCAAATGATTGTAAACCCTTTCGATTAGCTATCATGTTTTTAGCTATGCATTGGTGGTGTACCAATAGGGCTGAGCTGAGTGCTGCTCTTTGAGCTTTAAAAGTATAGCGATAGTTACAGTTTGTTGATCAAAAAGGACACTTGCCAAAATTATATGAAAAAGCGAAAATTTCAACATTAGTTTTCTCAAAAGCTCGGCTATGGTCGCCAGAAATTCAGGTAGCAATCAGTATTCAGAGCAAGGTCTCTAGAATATAAAAACACTTGAAGATAATTCCTCGTGGTTCCTCTCTTTACCGATTATTATTTTACAATTTTGTTTTCTGTAATATGGGGTTTTCGCCATCTAATTTCTGTATTTACACTTATTCTCTGCGCTGTTTTTAAACAATACTTGTGCAAATGAATTAAAATAATGCCCCAAGAAGGTTTTGCGCGACGCCGAATATTCAATATGTGGAGGAGGAATACTAGCACTACTTTGGGAGTGACCTTCTGAAGCAAACAAAATGAAGCTGTTTGAAAGAAAATTAAGCTGGAAGCTGAATTGCGTCATGATATCGACTTAAGGGGGGGGCTTTGGTATTTTATTTTAATTCTTCACATTTACTTTTTACATTTTTTTATGAGTGCTTATCTTTTCAAGAGTATTGTATGAAATTTTGGGATCAATCGAAGCAAAACTGACAAAGATATGAATTTTTGAAAATCCGCCTTTCACACAAGGCTCAATGCATTTCGCGACTTTAAGGGGGACTTCGGTAATTTATTTTAATCCTCGCATTTACTTTTTACATTTTTTTATAAGTGCTTATCCTTTCAAGAATATTGTGTAAAATTTTGAGCTCAATCGAAGCAAAACTGACAAAGATATGAATTTTTGAAAATCAACCTTTCATACAAGACTCAAAGCAACTCGCGACTTTGAATCGCGTTTTCCCAAAAACCAACGTTTTCAAAGACGGTGCCCATCGTAGCATGAAAACTACTGGACCGATCGATTTGAAATTTTAAACATATTATCTGTACACTATTTGCCAGGTAGCCCTGTCGAGTTTTTATAAAAATTGTTGATACTTTTTTTTAGATAATTTTTTTAATAATGTAAGTGTCGTTTTTTGAGGCAATATCGAAAAAGTAACACTTTTTCAACTTCAAAAATCTGCCAAAAATCGAAAAATGATAAATTCAACAAAAACTCGACGGGGCTATCTGGATAAACTTATAATCTAACAAAAGAATATTCATTTGTATATTTCTGATGATCCGAGACGTGACTACGATGGGCACCGCAAAAAGTACATTTTTGCAGACTTGCCTTTCTAGATTGGATGCGATGGACGCAGTTTAGATCAAATCTTCTCCAAAATAGAATGAAATATTCTTGAAAACTTGCAGTTTAACATGAGATTATTTTGAAAAATTAAAGTTGACTGGTTTCTTCACTAAAAATCGTCAAAAATAAGCTCTTTTTTGACCCGAAATAACCAAAGCCCCCCCCCTTAATTCAACATGGCTAATGATAAATGGTTTGCAATCTAGATCTAGAGGATACATTTTTTGGGGTAAGGCTAACTATACAGGTGGTAAGGCCCTCGAGAGAGAGATTGCTGATATGTAAAGGAAATAAAGAATGAACAGACAGAGTATGACAAACATTCGTTTTTGTTCGCATGTATTGGAATTGAAGCAACAAAAAACATTCTTTTTCGCCTGTTTTACGATCGATTAGCAAATCATATTCATAACGAACGAACGAACGAACGAGCATTATAGGGGCTTTTGGCCCTTAGCTCTTGGCTCAAATGCTCCTCGAGTGCGACCTTGTGCAGGCCGCACGGCCGGAATAGTTCCATTGTACCGCCCTGGAGTCTCTGGGGGGCTGGAGAGTTTTCTGTTTTCGGTAAGAAAAAAAAACCCAATATCTACATCTCTAGAGAGAGGAAAAAAAAATGTGGCATCATTTCAGGGATTAAATATTATTCATCCCTTACACCAGCAAGCAAGCAAGCAAACCGTTCGTCCGTCCGTCCGTCCGTTCGTTCGTCGAGGTCTTTAACCGCACGCACAGGCACTGCTCGGTGCACAGTGAAAGAGGTTGGATAGAAGCTCCCATTGTTTTGATTTAATTATCAGCGCTACTACTTTAAGGTCCTGGTCTGACTACCTTCATTTGAAGCGAACGGCCAACAAGGGTGCTGGAAAGGAAAAGGAACCGGAATTGCCTGCTCCGTCACTCCGCAAAACGCATACGAGGATCATACGCCACAGCGCATTGCTATGAGCTAGGCAGCATGGGAAAGGGAAGCGCTCGCTGGGACATATCATTTGTCTGCTTTTAAGAGGGTGGCGGGAGTTGGGGGTGTGGGTTTCCCGGCCAGGTAGCTGCTTGTCACCGGGACCGGGAACAAGGGCCACAGTTCGTTCGTTCGTTCGTCGCATGTTTTTTTTTCCTGTTACGGCCACCGGAAGGGAGCGAGGGCGGGGGATGAAACTCGCGAATGACACGACACGACGGGTTTTCGGCAAAAAGCGCTGGAGCTGGAGCTGGAGCTGGAGCTGGAGAGAGAGAGAGAGAAAGAGAGAGAGAGAGAGAGAGAGAGAGAGAGAGAGAAAGAGAGAGAGAGAGAGAGAGAGAGCATACATTGGCCTCACGCACGCAACGCAGTGTTTGTGTGCCAAAGGTTTCGATGAAGGGATGAAAAGGGTGCCTGGGAGGGGTGGGGGGTAACACCAGTCCGGGGGGGAGGATCAGTAGAATTTTGGGGTCAGGGGAGGGGGGAGGTTTAGGGGGCATCGTACCGTGCGCCTGCTAAGTAAACGCCCCCTTCCCCCTCTTCCCCTTCCACCCCCTTTCCACTGTGCGCTGGAAAAACGTAGCTCCGTAGCAGGGAAGGTTGCTACTAGGGGTGGTGGTGGTGGTTGCCTGTCTGATTGCCTGCGGAGCGACCACCGGGTGGTTGAATATCTTCGAGAGAGAAAAAGAGAGAGAGAGAGACGAGAACGAGGCGGGGGAAATGTGAGACGACGACGTGCCACGCTCTCAATCACATTATTTTCCAGCTTTCCCGCGCGCACACACACACACTCACACACACCGCGAGGCGCGTCGTGCTGCCCTGGAGTGTGGCTCCCCCTCACCCCCTCCCGGAAGAACGGGAAGAACAAAAAGAGAGAGAGAGAGAGAGACGGAAAAAAGGATTCCAGCAAAGCAAAGAAAAGATCATGCGGCGTGCGCGCCCGGCTCTGTGTGTGTGTGTGTGTGTGTGTGTGTGTGTGTGTGCACGGTAAGGTTAGGGTTAGGCGCTGGTATACAAAGTACTTATCCGCAGGCAGGCCACGACGCCATGGCAGGCTCTATTGAACGCGCCGCCTAGTGAGCACGCGAGAGGAAGAACATTAGCGTCGTCGTCGTCGTCGTCTGCTGCTGCTGCTGCTGCTGCTGCTGCTGCTGCTGTTGCTGATTCCGGTTGATCGTTTTGTGGATTTGCTCCTTGCAGATTTCCCCGTTTCCTCGTTCTCTTTCTCTCTCTCCCCATTCACACACACCTCTGCCTCTGGTTAGCCATTAGCCAGGGCCGCGTGCCAGGGCCTCACACACACACAGCACACAGCACACGATGATCCTCTATTCCTGCTGCGCTTTGGGTTCCTGCCTGGCCGGGATGCTCTGGATGCCCGGAGCCCACTGCTCTGCTGCGCTATTGCTTGCTTGCTTGCTTGCTGAGCGAGCGAAAAAAAAACCTCAGCAAACCGGCCGCAATCTGTTCGACAAACACACCGGCACACATACACCGAAAGCGGGGGAGGAACGTGTCAGTTTCTGTCCTGGTTGGGATCACCAGGACCAGGACCAGGGACGGGGGTTCAGCCTCCGGGATCATCATCGTCATCATCGTCGTCGTTGTCGTTGTCGTCGTCTGCAATGCGCGCGGGGCGCGAACCGCCACCGAACGCCATTTTTGTGCCTGCCTGCCAGGCAACCAGGTGTGCCTGCCAGTGACGGTACCATGCCGGCTAGTTCACCTTTGCCCCCCCCCTGAAAGGACTGCTGCTGCTGCTCTCGACTTCATTTATGTGTGTCTGTATGGCGCAGTAGGAGACGGGGTGGTGGTGGTGGTGGTGGCAAAGGGTGGTGTCGTGTGACGTGCTATTTGTCAAGCCATGTCAGCCCATTCTCACTCACCCCTCGCGTGCGGCTCTCTCTCTCTCTTTTCTCTTTCTCTATTAACGATTATTTCGGAACCCCCCAAAAACGGGACCCCCCCGGGGGGGTTAGTTAGAGCTGCTGCTGCTGCTGCTCACACACACACACACACACACACAGGCACGCACAAAGAGTGCACATGCGGTCCGCGCGGATGTAGCTGGCGAGTGGTTGCATCCCTTGCAACCCTTTTGCAATCCTCTCCTCCGTTTTTGGGGTGCCGTGTCGAAGCACATGGACAACGGAAACGGCTATGTGTGTGTGTGTGTGTGTGCGAGAGGGAGGTGACTGCAATTTTCCGGATTTGCTATCGCCCAGTTGGAAGGGGGGATGATGAAGGGGTTGGGGGATGTAGGCTTGGGGACCTCAACACGTCGACGACGTGGTGGCTCGTGTTCGTGTCGCTGATTTGACAAACTGGGGCTCTCAACTGGCTGGCTGCCGTGTGTGTGTGTGTGTGTGTGTTCCCACACCTGTCTTCCGCTCAACCACCCCTCTGTTTTCCGCTCTTGACCACCACCAGAGGTCGCCAGGTGATCCGGAAGACACGAAGCTCGAAGCTCGAAGCTGCGAATGTTCGTTTCGGGCTGTCGTTCTGCTCTGCACTAACACACTGCCGGAACTCTACCGCTTCTGTCGGTGTGTGTGTGTGTGTGTGTGTGTGTGTGTGTGTGTGTGTGTGTGTGTGCATTAGGTGGAGCTGTGCTTGTCCCTTCAAGGATCGTTAATTTTTGAGACCCAAGATCCCTGCTTCATCCCCCACCCCTCCATCACACACACACCAACCATCTCGCCATTTCGTTCTCTATCCAGAAGGAGAAGGAGGAGGAAGAGGAGCAGCAGGGTTTGTGGCAGTGGCAAATGAATAACAATAAAAGGGATAATAGAAAACGATGTAGCATCGCGATGTAAAACGTGGCTCATCACGCCTACTACCACCCGCACCACCACCACCACCACCACCACCACCACCACGCTACACCGTACAGACGGGACAAAAATAAAAATAAATCGCAAACGAGCCACGAAGCAGGAGCAGTCGAGTCGCGAGGAAGGAAAGGCGGCAACCTCGAACCGCCGCTCGAACGATAAAATGAAGTGCTCACAATGGTGAGAGGGAGGGAGGGCTGCACATACACGAACACACATACAATACTTTCACGGAGAGCGCACTGAGCCGGCAGCAGCAGTAGAGCGCAGCCGGCCTTTTCTCTCTCTCTCTCTCTCTGTAGTAGAGGAGTGATGGTGGTGGTTGTTGGCGGCATGGAAAGGCGGAAAGGAAATAAACTTTTCTTTACGATTCACCACCGTTTTGAATTTTAATGTACTTGTAACAATACAAATTACATAAAAAAAAAACGAAACGAAGCCGAAGAAAGAAAACCTCGACCGAAAGCCGTCGGATATATTCTCGCCAGAGCTCGCAGGCAGTCAGAATCCCGGGATGAAGGAGGGGGTGATGAAATGGAAACCACCACGGAGCGCGCAATTTTCCACCCCAGACTGTATACCATATACTGGCGCGAGCTCGCGGAGTGCGATGGAGACGCCGGTTTGCCGGCCTATATGGCTCGATCTTCTGCTCATCTCGCAACAGTAGCAGCAGCAGCAGCAGCAGCAGCAGTAGACTCGAGTAGAGCGAATGGTGAAGACAACAGACAATACAAGCAAAGAAAAAAACAGAAGATGAAAAAAAAAACGCTAGAAATTTGTCGGTGGATTGCCGGATTGCAACCGGAGGGGGGGTTGGGGATACGCGTGAGGAGGTGCTGTAGCTGTGCCAAGGCCCTCGTTTAGCCCGGGCACACGCTTCGGGAGCAGCATGGCTGCATAACGGTTTGCCTGCCTCTCGATCGCATCAACGAAACAAAGCGAGGAAAAAAAGAAAGGGGGAGGTGAGATGCAGTGTGAGGGAGAGTAATGGGAAGCAGTTTCCGCCAGTGGCGCGGCGCTCGAGGCCCTCTCGACTCGACTCAACTCGACACAACAACCATCATCCCCAAAAATTCCTCCCTCTGCTTAAAAACATCCCCCAAAAACCCCTCACAGGGGGTGGTGCCAGGTAGGCAAAATAAAGCGGAATATGTTGCAATTAAAATCGGCAGACCGCAGACTCGAAGGCGTAGACTCGTTTGCCCCAGGAGGGGAGTGGGGGTGAGCACTCCAAGGGGAGTGGAATTTCTCGAGATGCTTCTTCTTCGATAGTGTCTGTTCGATTGTTTATTAGTAAAAGAAAGTTGGACAATGCACAACGCAACCTCATGTGAAAACCTCCTTGACGGGGCGGCGTTCATGAGAATACTTACACTAAACGTGGCACTGGAGCGGTCAATAGAGCGCGTAACGTTTTTCTTTCTTGTTGAAAGATGCCAATGAATAAAAAGCCGCAACGTGTTAACAGTCTTTTCGATGCCGAAAGAAGTGCCCCAGGTTTACCAGGTGTGTATGCATATGAAACCGCCCTCCGTGTTCTTATAGCTATATCTCAGCCAAATGGAACTGTAGAACGCGTTCTCAATGTTTCATTTTATTTCGTTCGGCATCTGTTAACCAAAATCAGTGCGCAATAGTTCTAATTTCACGCTACAACCAATACTTTCCATTGTGTACAAAATGGCAAGTTCCGTCCTGCAAAAACTGCCTAATTGCGGACATCGTTCATTTTCTGCTTCCATTTTCAAAAATAGACGACAGAATTGCATCAACTGCTTACCGCAATTTACAGTTAGCAGTGTTCTTTATAAAACGCAGTGCAAAGAGTGGTTTTAAAAATTTAAAAATGGCGATTTTGATGTGACAAATGAAAATCGCGAAAAAACCACTGTTAGATATTAGGTGGTACCCCTCCACCGTTGCCATAGTGACAACACAGAAAGCAGCGCCCTCTAGGGAAAGTAAACTAGAGAGGGAAAAGAGCTCGATAAATGGAATAGAACTAGATTGGCAAATGGAATAGAAAGGGAATAAAGAGAATCGGAAGAACGATAGGGATTCGAGGGGAAACGGTCAGTCGAAAAGAGTTAAGCGAGAAAGGCAGTACTTTCTTTTGAGTATGCAGATATACCTTTACGAATAAAAGGAATACTTCAAAAATCTGCTGCGAATACTCGTTTCACTTATTTCGATTCATTACAACCACCAAAAAACGTTAGAAGACATGCCGAATTGCATTCCGTATTC
>NC_064873.1:3135967-3157030 GCF_943734745.1 Anopheles darlingi
ATTCCAGCGTCCAGGCGAATAATTAAGTCCTCACCAGTGGAGGTGTGGAGGGGTGGTATAACGAGGTTGAGAGAGAGAGCTAACAAGACAGACCATCACGCCCCATTCCCCCTTTCGTCTCGTCTCTCGCCGTTGATCAGCCTCGTAAAGGATTATGACAATTGCTATTTTGCTATTTGCCGCTGGACGACGTCTCAAGGAAGCAGAGATTGGATCCACCCTCCCCTCTCCTCCCCTCCCCTTTTTGATGGTGAACTCCACCACCACTCCACACTACCCTACCCTCCACTTATCTGGCACCTATTCATTAGATGAACAGTATCATTCCGCGACTGCAAACAGACGGTGGGCCGAGAAAGAAGGGGAAGAAAACGTTTGCCACACACACACACACACACACACACACAGGCCAAGAAGAGCCACCCGAACAGAGAGAGCAAACAAAAGGGACACAGAGAGGGAAGGGGGGAGGGGGTTGATGATCCAGCAACCCTTCTTTTCGTTTTCCCTGGGCAGAAAAATTCCTACTTGAAGCTCCGTTCCGTTTTCTGAACGACCCCAAACACCATAACGTCTTCATTTTCTGCAACCCGTTTGACCGACCGACTCGGGAGGGAAAAAGGGGAGAAGGCAAAGGCAAACACAAGGGTACGGCAGGGGGGTGTGCATAAATGGAAAGCATAAATAGCGAGCCGAGGCCACCCACATCACTACCACTACCATCGCCAGCTGAGCTATTAAAAATTATTTGTCAACCAAACAAAGCCAGACGGTAGCAAGTATGCCACAAAAAGAGAGAGAGAGAGAGAGCGGAGAGAGAGAGAGAGGAGAGAGAGAGAGATGAGAGAGAGAGAGAGAGAGAGAGAGAGAGAGCCCACTCACTGAAAGAGGGCTGCGTGCGAACAGTGCGCCTCGCATCTATTCCCATACGTACACAAAAAATAATACTCACACACATACACACACACACCGGGTGGGGGTTGAGGGTGGCGCAAAACAATTAAACTTCTTAATGTACTCATCAAACCTGTCGCCCAGTACGTTCGTCATCACCAATGGGGCAAGGGATGGGGGGATGGGGGATGGTAGGGTACGCACCCCCGGTAGGGTGGTTTGGTGCAGTGGGGTTTTTGGCGGTCGCGGATGGGGCAGGGGAGGGAAAAGGTGGATAGCCACAAACATGGTTAAATATTACACCCTCATCCCCAAAAGCCACCCCGTCGAAGCTTCAGCGAAGGGGGAGAGGATCGTCGTCGTCGTCGTCGTCGCTATCATCATCAGCAATCATCAGCAGCAGCAGCAGCAGACCCCAAACCCTTTTTGGTTGGGTAGCAGCAGCAACAACAAAGCCCCTCTCTGTGTGTGTGTGTGTGTGTGTGTGTGTGTGTGTATTGATGGCAACAAACGAGCGAACACCAAAAATCCATGGCGTAAAACGTCACAAAAACCACAAGAGGAGCAACAGAAAAAAGGGGCGCACAGTGCACTCCTCCTCCTCTACTTTCACACACGGGGGTGCGCGCTGACAAGCTTCGCGTATTAGAGGACTGGAGGATGAAGACTGAGACACACACACACACACACAGGGCCGGGGTGGTGTATGGTTTGCTGGAATTAAAATGAATGAAGCATATAAAAAGCGGAACCAAAAGGGGTTTCCACAAACCCGCCCCGGTTTTTGCGTGAGAGAGTGGGAAGGGGGGGTGTTGGGGGTGTTGTTTTTGACATCGTATCATCCCCCCACCCCCCGGGCCTCCCTCCTTCCTTTCACGCCATTTCAGGTGGTTTCGGTCCGAGGTGACCGGCGACGTTCTCGTCCGTGGTTTGACCCATCCTGGCGTCGCGTCCGGTCCGGTCCCCGGTCCCCGGTCCTTCATCCCCTTTTCCCACGACGGGGATATGTCGATGGCCATGGGATGCTGGAGGTTGGTAAAAAAAAAAAAAACGATGGGGTATTGTTCACAGAGAAGGAGGAGGAGGCGGGATTGATGTAAACATAACATCAACAAAACACGGGCGCACCGGTGCTCATCCATTTCGGGTTTCCTGGCCTGCACCACCACCCTCCGGGGTGGTGGAGGTATTTCCGTTGACCAACGCGCCACCAAAAAGCCACACCAAAGCGTTCACGCGCTCGCGCGTGTATGTGTGTGTGCGTGTGTGCGTAGGGTAATATTTTCATTAGCCAAGTCTAATCTCCCAGCGGGTGGCATAGGCGCATCCCCATCCCCCTCCCTCTCCCTCTCAACGCTCCCCGCAAAACAAAAAAACTCCGTTCCCTTTCCTGGTCCTCGGCGTTTTCTCGATGTTTTGCGGGGACTTTTCGAGATGTGTCGAGAGGGAAAGGGAGAGAGGAAGAGAGAGAGAGAGAGAGAGAGAGAGAGAGAGAGAGAGAGAGAGAAGGTAGAGAGAAGGGCGCACGGACAGTGGCCACTGCTGCTGCTACTGCTGCTGCTGTTCTCTGTTGCCAAAAATGCGACTCCACTTTTCCAGCCCATAACGTGCTTTATTTATTTGAAAGCGGGGCCGCCCGATGGCCGCGACCTTCCATTTTGCTGCCATTTGCTGCAACAACCCCTCCCTTCTCCCCCTTCACTGCCGCTCTCACACGCGTACCTACCAGCAACAGCAGCAGCAGCAGCAGCAACAAACAACAAGCTGCACGCGTTCGGTTTTTCGCGAACCTTCTAATCCCCCGCACAGCCTTCCACTTCTTCCTCTTTCCCTACTCCCCTCCCCGTTCCTTCGGGTGGGAAAACATGCCGCTTTTCCGGTGCCCTCGAGAGAGAGAGAGAGAGAGAGAGAGAGAGAGAGAGAGAGAGAGAGAGAGAGAGAACACAAACACGGCGCGCGCGCCCCTCCTCACACACAATTTCAACGATGACGACGATGGGACGAGAGCGAGATCCGCTTCCTTTCATCTCCAGGGGGTGGGGGAGAGGGGGGAGGGTGTGTCGGGGAAGGGAAATGGCGGGTTCGGGGAGGTGGGGGTTGAACGAAAATTAATTGAACAATTAACATTAAACAAAGAGAAAGATGAGTGCCAAACGCTCTCATCTCCTCCTCATCATCATCATCACCATCACCATCACCATCATCGGCTCATGCGGCTGGTGTGAGCTGAAAAGGGGGAAGAGGGTGGTAGCAAATGGGAGGTAGGGGAGAAGGTGTTCTCACTGTGTTCTTAGAGCCCGCAGCTTCCGTCGTGATGATGATGATGATGATGATGATGATGATGATGATGATGAAGAGATGGTATTTTGGGGGTTCACTGCTATATCACTCTGCTTTGTGTGTGTGTGTGTGTGTGTGTGTGTGTGTGTGTGTGTGTGTGTGTGTGTGTGTGTGTGTGTGTGCATAAGCAAGGAACGGTGTTGGACCACTCAGGTGAACCGGATGTTGACCATGTAAAGCCCACTAGGAATGTGCTAGAGGGGAGGTGGAGAGGGGGTTGTGCTACTCATTTTGTGTCTCATTCTCTCGGAGGTATAATTGATCGTAAATTGACACCACCATTTTCGGGGTCGGGTCCGGTCGGGTCGGGTGTGGTAGAGAGGAGGGTTGAGGGAGGGGGTTGGTACGTGCCAATGCGTTCGTGATTGCCAGCCAGGTTGCTGCAGTGCTGCAGGGGGGGGAGTGAAGAAGAAGGTGTTTCTGACACCCCCGCCCGCCCTCTTTTGGTCTTTTTTTGTTTTTTTTTTTTTCCTGTAGGTGATGTTCATTTGAACTCCTCTACGCGCTTCTCCTCCCTTTTTCCGCGTCCTCGTCCTCCTGTTTTCCTGCGTTGCGACGAAAAACGAAAAAGAGGAACTACCTTGTTTCAGTTACTTTTTTTCAGCTAACTCGCGAACGCGATGGCGCCACTCATTTAAGGGGAGGCTTTGGTTATTTCGGATCAAAACAAGGCTCATTTTTGACGATTTTTAGTGAAGAAACCAGTCAACTTTAATTTTTCAAAATAACGCCATATTAAACTACAACTTCTCATGAACATTCTGGTTTTATTTTGGGAAATTTTTGATCAAAACTACGTTCATGGCAATGCCAATCTAGAAAGGGCAAGTTTGCAAAAATGTACTTTTTGCGCGGTGCCCATCGTAGCCACGAGCTGGGTTATCAGAAATATTCAAATGAATATTCTTTTGTTAGATTAGAAGTTTATCCAGCTGACCCCGTCGAGTTTTAGTTAAATTTCTCATTTTTCGATTTTTGGCAGATTTTTGAAGTTGGAAAAGTGACGCTGTTTTTTCGATATTGCCTCAAAAAACGACACTTTACATAATTTAAAAAATTATTGTAAAAAAAGTATCAACAATGTTAACAAAAACTCGACGGGGCTACGTGGCAAATAGTGTACAGATTATATGTTTAAAATTTGAAATCGACCGGTCCAGTAGTTTTCAGGCTACGATGGGCAACGTCTTTGAAAACGTTGGTTTTTGGGAAAACGCGATTTAAAGTCGCGAAATGCTTTGAGCCTTGTATGAAAGGTTGATTTTCAAAAATCCATATCTTTGTCAGTTTTGCTTCGATTGATCCCAAAATTTCACACAATACTCTTGAAAGGATAAGCGCTTATAAAAAAATGTAAAAAGTAAATGCGAAAAATTAAAATAAATTACCGAAGCCCCCCCCTTAAGGTCAGTTTCGCAGGTCGATGTGTTATCGCGATTTTAAAGTATAACGAAATAGTTTTCAAACGCAAGTAAGTGACTGCTCGTACTGTTGACTAAAAGATATTTTACTCTCGAGTTCGAAATCTCGCATTGTTGTGCCTTTTTAGGCCTCGATTTTGCGGCGAAGTTAAAAAAAAACTGTGACACATTTGTGACACGTGATCTCAGTTTTGCAAAACTGGTGAAAAAATGTCAGAAAACTTCGCCTAAAGGAAATGTTACCCCACACTCGCTATAAAAGCACCAGACATTGTTCATTCTGAATACAGCTTGTTTGGTTGTCTAAAATATTTTTTGGCTGCCAGAGCCTTATCTCATTTATGTTCAGTATCGAAAAGTAGACCGTTGACTGGATTGTGTCAAAGTATGAGGAGTTCTTTCGACATGGAATTCGAAAATCAACTACGAAAAGATGTAAACAAGTAGTGGCCAGCGATGGGCAATGAATTAGATTAATGTAATTATTCTTTTGGTTAACTTGTTTTTAAAAACCTTCTAGTCCATTTATTTTCAAAAATGGAGCCAAAACCTCGAAAAAAAAAACTAATTCCAGGACCTAATAATAAAGAAAAAATCATTTGAAGGTTGATCAATTGATACGAAAAGACTTTTTCGACCGCTCCAAAATCTGGACAGCAAAGTTATTGTCCATTGTTATGAAAAAAATAACAAAGTTGTCTAAAGGTTTGAGTTTGTCCGCGTTCGGTCGCGTGATGATGATGCTGGACGCGCAGTACAGCAGCCTCCCAAAAAGGGTGGCATGGAATGTAGTGCCACCAGTAAAACCACGGAAAACCACCTTTTTAGTACTAAATACCGCCCCTACTTTCCTACACTATAGTGTGTGTGCCCTGCGTGATGTGTTTCGTACAAAGAGCCTCCTGAGGCTCTACACTTTGCCACGCAATTCAATTGGCTACATAAATTATCTCATAACTAACCACCACCCTCCAGCACCACCACCACCCAATCCCGTCTCGCAACATTAATGGGTGTAACTGTGAACCACCTAAGCACCTTATGCCCTCTCTCTCTCTCTCTCTCTGTCCGGTCCGGCTGAGTCAATTACTTTCACTCGAGTGAAGTGGAAGTATTCACCCCTCACCCCTCCCCCTCCAGACTCTCTCCGCCCTCGCGCTCTCTCTCTCTCTCTCTCTCTCTCTTCTCACTTCTCGCGCTAATCACACGAAGGGCCCAAACAGAGGGAACCAAAAAAACGGGAGGCAGACCACCGGCCCCGGGGGGACGCAAACCACTTGAAAGGCTCTTTGCGGCTCGCGTTTGAGGCTCGCGTTTGAAATGTGACTCAGCGGCCGGGTGGGGGGGGAGTCCAGAGAGGGTCCTTGTCACTCGGTCTCCCCCCTCAAGATGGTATGTTGTTGTTCATCTCCTTGTTCGTGTCCTTCTAGGATAGGGGCGGGGGTGGTGGCTACAAGGGTGGAGCCCCCTCCCCCCACCCTCCCGAATGACTAACTGACTTGAATGACTGACTGACTGACTGACTGACTAGCTGATTAGTGAGCGGCACATCCGAGCGCCATTACTTACCGGCTCCGGGGAGACGACAGGACAGGACTTGATCCCCTTCCTCATCCCCCATCCCCTCGTTCACCTCATCCCTCTAGTAGAATTAGAAGGAAAAGCATGTGCGAAGACAGGGAGACAGTAACACACACACACGTACAGCTGCTGCTGCGTCAGCATTTTTAACATTCTCAAACGGAAAAAGGAAAAAGGAAAAGAAAAAAAAAATTAGAGGGGGATGGGGAGCGGGGGTGGCGTGGAGGGGTGAGGGTGCACGGTATAGAATGGCCGAGCGAGTGGTCGGAGCGCGCGCCGCGGCGTGTCGAGCGCATAATTTCCTCCAGCCTCTAGCCTCCTCCTTCTCCTCCTCTACCTCCCCTGCACCCCCTCGAGGGTTTCCGGTTCGGTCATTTACACAGTGGAGTCGGCGAAGGTCAAGGAGAAAAGGAAACGGTGGGTCCCGGTGGGCCTTTATTTATGCTCCCACCGACACCCCTCCCCCCTTCCCTCCCTTCTCTCTTCCTCCACCCTTCGGAAGCGTGGCCACCCTGGCCGACGGTTTCACCGTTTACGTCCGCGCCCGTCACCGAGAGAGAGAGCAGAGGGGGGGTGTATTTTGTACACTCTCCTCCCCTCGCTTTCCAACCCCTCGCCATTTTACCACGGCTCGCAGAGAACCGAGAAACCGTCAAATGAGAAGCCCACGGATAATTGGGGCTCGTCGACCGACCGAACGACCGAAACGACCGAACCGTTGTGCGGCAAATCATAGAGAGAGAGAGAAAAGAGAAAGAGAAAGAGAGGGGAGGGCGGAGTGGCTGGCTTACCTATGCAATGTATTTAAACATATACAAACACCGCACCGGGGGCACCGGGAGCATTTCTTAATATTCTTCGCTGAGCAAACAACGTGATCCTTCGAGCGAGCGACCGAAGCACACCAATCTGCCTGCCTGCCTGGCCACCCTCCTTTCCCTTCCCTTCCTCTTCGCCCGGGGTCCCCGGGGTGAAAGGCAAACAAAACATGGAACACGGTGGCGACCGGCGCTGATCGCCGCCTTTTCGCCGGAACTGGACTTACCACCGGCATCACCCTCCCCCTTCGACACCATCCACCATCAGCCTGCCAGCCAAGTGCGACCATTGTTTGCGCCCCGCCAGAAAATGGTACTTTGCGGAGGGGTGTGTTTGGGGGGGGAGGGGGGTTAGGTGTGTATGGTGATGGCATAGAGAGAGAGGCCGGAGGCCCCCCCCCCCCCCCTCCGGGAGGTTTGCGAATTAATGAGAAACGCTCCTGGGGTTGGCTCCTGTCTCTTTTACGAAGCACGCGCGCCGCGTACTGTCCGTCCGTCCGTCCGTGTGTCCATGACTCTTCACACCGACACCGACACACACACACACCCCGGGGAGGCCGGGCAGGTGTTTGCTCTGTTTGCGGAACCCCGCAAAAACCGCGAGCGGCGGCTGAGGGGGTGCGAATAAAAACGAAAATGAGCCAGAGAGGGAGGGGGAGGGGGAGAGGGGGAGAGGGAGCGACCTAAAAAAAAAAACAGCCACCCCCCCTATTCCACCGTCGAGAGATGTGGAGAGGTTGTTTCCGCTGAAAAATGACCATCCGTGAGAGCACATGTCCTTGGAGATGGGCTGTAGACGGGGGGGGTGGTGGTGGTGGTGGTGGTGGCATGCAAATTATGCCAACCGACCGACACAAGGCAGCTGGAAGATGATGAAAATCAAACAACACAAAAATGGAAAACCCACCCCCCCGTTGTTGGGCACCGTTCCGCGGGGGGTGCCTGTGATGGGTGGAGGGGGTGAGGTGTGTTGGTTGGCGACGGTAGTCCGAGGTAGTCGCTCGAGTACGAGAGCTCACGTGCCAAGTGGCTCATTACCTCCCCCCTCCTACACCCAAGAGAAGAAGGACGAGAAGAAGCTCCTGTTGGTGCTGGGGGTTGATGGGGTGTGTGTGTATTGGGGGGAGGGCGGAAGTGGCGGAAAATTTGCGACTTCATTAAGGGGGACGCGCGGGCGCGCGCGTGGTGTTTGCATTTTTAATACAACCACTATACACACACACACACGAGTGCACATAAACATAAGTAGCAGCAGAGAGTGAGAGCAAGCGTCAGACATAGTCAAATCACACAAGGAAGGAGAGAGAAAGAGGAGGGGATGGCTCTCAACCCCCTGGGGGTTTCCCAGGGTCCTGACGCAAGATGTTGTTGTTGTGAGGGGGTCCTTTCTCCCTCCTACTCTTCCTTCCTGCTCTTGAGACCTGTCAGCATCCTTGGCCTGTCTTCGGGGAGCAACAAACCTATCGGTACTTGCCCGGGTGGGGGGGAGGGACCTCGATCGATTGGCCTTATTGGGTGTAAACAAGCCGCAGGTGGGGGGTGCGGTGGGGGTGAGGTGAGGAGCTTGAGAACAATTGTAATTACATCAATTAGCATGCCAATAGCTAGCATGGTACTCCGGGTACTCTGGAGGACTCTTGGCTCTACTTTCTCTCTCTCTCTCTTTGCTCTCTCTCTCTCTGCTCTCTCTGCTCTCTCTGCTCTCTGCTCTCTCTCTCTCTCTCTCTCTGCTCTCTAAATCAGGGGGTGTCGACAAGGTGATTACGATTGTTACGCGACCGTCGCCACCGCCTCCATGAAGTAGAACGAGCAGAACGTCACTCACGGCCCGGCGATCAAGCCCCCTGACCCCTGACCCCTGGGGTCATGACCGACCGAGCGAGCAATCTGTCGGGTTCGCGCATAAATTACCCACCGAGCACACGGCTACTACTACTACTACTGCTGCTGCTGGTGTTGCTGTTGTTGCTGGTTTTGCTGTTGTTGCTGGTGTTGCTGGTTTGCACAACAGCGACGCACACACATCCGTAAACACTGGTGCGCTCGCGCGCGCGGAGTCGGCTTTGCAGCAAAAACCAGAGTTATGCTTCACACGCCAGCGTCGCACCAGAGCACCAATCAATGCACGCACAAGGCACGACGACGCCATCGCCAACGCCATCGCCAACGTTTACATATCGAACAACTATCCGGGGCCATAAATCTGGCTGGCTTCCATCGCGGTGCGGCACCAGGTGTGCGTGTGTGTGTGTGTGTCGACGGTGTGACGAATGATGCGCCGCCGACGACGACGACAACGGCCATTCGGACCATTATTTCAAGAGCTAATAAATATTCCTCATTCGGCATCCGGCCGGCCGGCCGAGAGGGGGTGCGCCGAGAGGTTGCCGGTTGCCAAGTGTCATCAGCAAACTCACTCTCGTCACACACACACACACACACACAGTCTCTGGCTGGATGGAGAGCTTATAAGCTGCTGCCGGTGCTGCTGCTGGTCGTTGTGTAGTGTCTGTGAAGAGGAGTATAGTAGGCGCGTAGTTGAAGTAATGAAGCAGCAAGCCAAGCCCCAGCAGTGTGCCAAGTGGGACATCATTTATCATTAGCTGCTCCTGAGCTATAATACCCCGTTCTCCTCCTCCTCCTGCCCGGCTACCTGGCAAACCTCGGGCGGCGATCACGGGGCGCTGATAGATGATAGAGCGAGCGTGCGCCCCTCTGCACGCGCGCGCGTGTGTGTGTGTGTGTGTGTGAGGAGGAAGCACAAATCGGTCTTGTGTCGAAGCCATTTATTACTTCAAATGGCAAAGGGATTGTGCGCGATCATTAAGCGATTAGCTTCCTAGCTTCGGTAATCTCTTTGTTTCATATCTACGTATGCTCTCGCTTTCTCTCTCTCTTTCTGTCTCACACACACACAGACACACAGACAAACAGACAGACACAGGAGCGCAGCACAAGAAGCGCTGAGGCAAATTGATACATTTATTCCTCCCTCCCCTTCCTCGCTACTACTCCTTTCCACGGGGTTTATCGATTATGTAATTATGATGTCACAAACCGCCCCCGGGAGCTGGGCTGGCTGGCTGGCTGGCAAGGCCAAAAGGGCTTCGAGCGCTTTGCAGCGCCAGAAAGCCGGCGACAAGGCCCCCCGGTTGTCGAGCGAGCAACGGTAAACACAAAAGGGTGGCCACCATCACCACCACCACAACCATCGAACCGACGACGAACGTGGCACCAGAAAATCCTGTGGTGGTGGTTCAGGAGATATTCAGGTACTCTTCTCGCCGGGTCCGGGTCCTCGTCGTCGTCGTTTCACACAGGCACAGGTTTTGTCCGTGATCGGACCGTACCGACCAATGTGTGTGTGTGCGAGAGTGGATCGGACGAACAGCTTTATCGGATCCACACGAAATTCGAAATGAAGAAGGAGAAGAGGAAGGGAGGGGTGAAAGGGGTTGTTGCTCCTCAACCCATACCACCTAAAACAATCCATCCCAGACAGCAGACGTCAGCAGAAGTAGTAGCAGTAGCAGCAGCAGTAGTAGTAGCACGATGCGACCTTCCCTCGTTTTGGGGTCCTCGATTCTCGGTCCTCAATAATCGCTTCACCGCGCCACCGCGCATCTTTCGGTGCTAATCCTCCTCTCCCCCGGACAAACACCACACACACACACACACACACAGCAGGCAGTATGGCTCCAAAAATTAGTGCAGAACCGTATTCGTATCATTGCGGTCGGTCATAAACTAAGCTCCGCTTCTCCGTTTCTAACGGCGCAGTCTAGACGGGCGCACGAGAATGGCGAGCTTTGGCGAGAATGTCCAGCGAGTCCAGTACCAATACGGAACGAGAATTTTTCCGCCCGAAGTGTCGCAACCGAAAATTGAGAGCGGACCCGTCAAACTGTTTTTGAAATCATGCAGTCTGCATTTTGTTTTTGTGTGTTGTGACATTTGCCGGCACTCCAGAGTGCAGCACGCACGGAGAATAGCTCATTTACAAAACGGGAGAATTGCTGAATGCTCTAAAATGAAAAAAAGTAAATTAAATTAAAATTAAAATGAATAAACATTCTCGCCTTGCTCATTCTCACCATTTTCTCATGACCGTCTAGACGAGCTGTAAGGTGCACACACACACACACACGTACACATGAAGTCGAGAACCACGGCGTGCGGAATGCTGCTCGCCGGTTAAATCGCTGCGGCACAGCGCAGCATCCAGCAGCTCCCTTGTCGTTCCCCTGCTGCTGCCCGCTGCTCATCCAGCTCGTATTCAGGGTGACAGTGGTAACTACCGCATCATCCGCGTGCGCGCGCGCGTGCTGCTTGTCGAATGGCTACGACATCGACCACGATGCTACTGCTGCTGCTAACCATTAGCCGACCATTACACACAGGGCGCACTCTTTGCCATTTGAGGCCCAGGGGGACAGCGTGCGTGCGTGCGTATGCGTGCGTGTGCGTCTGAGGTCCTCTCGCGGGGGGCGGGTTTCTTCGCTCTATACCCATCGTCAACCGCATCGCCGCCGCTAGAAACGAGAAGCGAGAGAGATTTGTTTTGATTAAAATTGGAACAACTTTTAATTAGTTACGGGAATTACCGGCAGTGTTGTGTGCCGAATTGTCGGTGCGTGCGTGCGTGCGTGCGTCGTCATCTTCCGGTTTGCGGGGGGTCGGGGATCCCTCTCCCGGGTCCGTGGTCCGATGAACACATTAGTCACATCGTTGCAGTCGTCGACACACACAGCACAGCACACGACGACGACGTACCGCAGATTAGATAATACAGTTGGCCAGGCTGCGTGCTGATGATGACGACGACGACGAGAGAGACCTACAGAAACCGAGACCTGGGACCGGGACCTAGACCTCAGCAGCAGTAAAGACCGAAACAGGGCATTTAAAGGGGAAAGGGGGACCCCCAGGGGAGGTCCCTGGGAATGCTGGACAAACAATTGCGCTCGTTCTGCGATTCGTTCGTTCTGCTTCTGCCGATTCATCCCCCAACCCCCAACACCCCCTACCCCCGGTTGCAACCGATGCCCCCTTGATGCCGTGCCTTGATGGTGTGGTCTCGAATGTCTCGATTCTCCGGCAATTCCGAGACCCGGGCCAGGACCTGAGAGCCGCGGCAGGAGTGACCTGCCGAGGAGGAGGAGAAGGAGGAGTCGTTTCCCCAAAGTAAACGCAACCGTTGGCCAAATGTGTACTGGGCGCAAATTCGTTGCCAAACAACAAACAAAACTCGCTCTGGCGTCTGGCGTCTGGTTCTCTCTCGCTCACACACACACACACACACACTGGACTCGGGACTCTATACCTTCCGTATCGCTGTCAGATGCTCCGGCGGCACCAGGTCAGAACTACCCCCCCACCGAGTTTCCAAAAACCGAGAAAACCGAGAAGTCACCCTCGTCATCAGCAAGGATCATCTCTTCTCTTCCCCCATCCCCCCACCCCCCCTTCCCTCACACAGTTGCCCTCAGAGTCCGCCTGTCTTCTATCCGGCCAGGCAGCTGCAAGAGGGTGAAAGAAGTAGGGTGAAGGAAGAAGGGTAGGGGGTGCCGAGAGTGGGAGCTCCGGTCAGCCGTGTAAACATACCGTGGCACACACACACACACACACACAGACTGCTGCTGCAGTAGCACTGACCGGCAATGGTCCAGATGCAATTTGCTGGGTAAAGATTATTTTGTCCGCCACCACCAGCACCACTACCACCACCAGTCGGAGGTCACTGTCACCTCTGCAAGAAGAGGAGAGAGAGAGTGTACGTACGTACGTACGTCCGTACGTGTGCCGGCAATCAACACCGGGGGACCTCTCTATACAGTGCGCGCCCCCATACAGAGTCGAAACCCCTCTGCTCGAAAAGCTCCCCAGCAGTTCTGCTGCTGGACATGCAACAGTCACACACCGCCGACACACATTCACGCCCGTACACACATTGTTATCGTTAGGTTCGACTGCTGCTGCTACTGCTGCTACCGACACACACACGTGTGCCTGTGAGTGTCACACAGAGATGGAAAGAGATGGGGGATGAGGGATGAGGGATGGGGGTAGTTTGCGGTGGTGGGGGGTGAATTCCAGAGGGATGCATAGACATCGAACCGTAAAACGGTAAAAGGGAAGGTCCTGGTGCTGGCCAGCGTAGTTGGCTGTGTGTGTGTGTCTGTGCACGGGTGTGTGTGTGTGCGTGTGTGTGTGTGCTGACCGAACGGGCCAACTCTCGGCCAACAGGAGTCATCTGCACATCCGCTCCGTGTGTGAGCCCGGCTAACCGGTCCGGTTAGCACCTTCCCACCATCCCTCACACCCCTCCTCACACCCCCCGATGCAACCCCAATGAGGGGTTGGCAGCCATGGCTGCACGGAGCAGAATTTGCATAGAAAAATATTATTTCTTCTAGCCACCACCATCACCGCCGGCCCGGGTCTCTCTCTCTCTCGCTCTGTGTGTGTGTGTCCCTCTCGTTCTTGTTGCAGAGCAGAGTGTCCCCGGCACCGTAGGTCACATAGTGGCCAGTCACATATTCGTTCATTAGCAGCGCAGCGGCTGTCGAACACCTGGACATCGAGACCGAACGCCTGGACCCGGGGGTGCGAGGACAACGATTCATTCCTGGTCGGTGGTGGCCTTCCCCTTCTGCGCTTTGTTTGTGAACTTTGCTAACTGGTAAGCCAATTAGCTGCGCGCATCTCTCTCCATACACAGACACACACACACACACACGCACATATGCACATACGCAGCGTGATCAGTAGAGTGGCGCTATGCGTGAAATCCGCGTGGAATCACACACACAGACACACACACAGATACACTCATAAACTAACACCAGGAATTGCTGCTTCGATTTCGTGAACTCTTGAGGTTGTTGGACAAAACTACTGGGAGAGGAGGGATGGGGGGAGGGGATAGGGGGTGCTCGCTAGGGGCAGGAAGGTGTGTGTGAGTGTGTGTGTGCGGTTGGCGGAGATGCTGGCTGAGGAGAGGACTCGAAGGAAGGTTGAAGACTCGTAAGAAGTATCATAAATACACTTGCTGTCGCAAAGATAAACCACCACCCTACACCCCCCGCGCGAACACCCTTCCCTCGGCGGAGAGAGAGAGAGAGAGAGAGAAAGAAAGGGGAAGGGGGGGGGGGCGTGCAGAAGGGGGGTACGGGATTTGCAGGAAGGAAGCAAAACTTTGATTGCTTACATTAAGTCAACGGCGCGCTCGCACCCGTCCCTGTGTGCGTGTGTGTGGGTGTGTGTGTGTGTGTGCGACGTTGACACACCATGGGCAAGGGGCAAGCGCCTTTCCTCAGGCTTCCTTTCTTCCCTGCTGCTGCTGCTGCTACTGCTTCTTCTTTTTCTTCCTTTTCGTCTGCTCGAAGCATCCTTCCTATCGCTTTCTTAGCGTCTTGGGGTTGCTCTCTCTCTCTCTCTCTCTACGGGTGGCTCTACGATGTCGCAGCTCACGGATCTACACGCCCTCTTACCCCTCTCTTTCCTTCCTCTCCAACGAGCAGTGGCCGACCGTGCTGTGAATACATTTTCTCGCCTCACTTTTGTGGTCGACTCCAGTGTTGGTGGAGGGCTCAACGCGCCACGGCGCGTGCCACCGGAGAGACACCTCCGTGCTGCTGCTGCGTTGTGGTATGCGCTGGCACACCAACCTTACCAACACACACACACACCAGAGAACACCCCCTGGGAGACGCTCCCAGGTAGCGTGATGGGCTCCTCATCTTATCCTGCGTGCGTGTGTGTGTGATCCCTGGTGTACTTTACAGCGGCAGTTGTAAGTTGTGAAAGCGAAAATGTTAGAAACACCCCCACACACACCCATCCCTCGATCGGCACACTCTCGCGGTACCGCTTTCCTCCTCTGCATCGGGCGCTGCGTCATTGTGTGCGTCCTGCTGTTAAGCCAGGCACTGCCAGGGAGCCTATGGAATGGAAAGGGGAAGGGGTGCGGGGTGTGCTACAACGGCTGCTACCCAAAACCGCGCTGCCGCTGCTGCTTTCCGTGTTAATTTATTGCAGAGAAAACTTTCATCAGTTCCCAGCAGAGCGAGCGAGAGAGAGAGAGAGAGAGAGGGGGCAAAGAGGAAGGTACGGGGGGGGGGGTACGCTTTTCACGACTTTTGGCGGAGCAAGCAGCAGCAGCAGCAAGAATAGCGACACACTTTTACTAGTTCGATTTTTGAACCGGTCACGACCGACCGCCCCCCCCCCCCCGGGAATGTGTGTCTGTGTGTGTGTGTGTGTGTGTGTGTGTGTGTGTGTGTGTGTGTGTGTGTGTGTGTGTGTGTGTGTGTGTGTGTGTGTGTGTCACCTCAAAAGCGGGTCCTCTAAAACCACGGACTATGCTGCCGTAGCAACAGCAACAGCAGCAGCACGCTTGTTATCGCGCGTGTGTGTGTGCGTGTGTGTGTGAGTTTTTGTCAGCTGCCCTTGTCCTAGGCCGTGGCGAGCTGCGCGTCCTGCGTTTTTGTCGTTTGCTTGCTTTCTCTTACAGCGCCCCTAACCACCACCACCACCACCACCACCACCAGAAGGGGTTGAGGGATGCTTTAAAATCATATCTCGCCGTCGCCACCGCCGTCGCAACCGCCGCCGCCATTTTCCAAGATGCCAAATTATCTCTATTTTGAGGCGGTACAGCCGCACGAAGCAGCTGGAGCACCCCGGGAGCACCCCGCGGAAGGGGGAGGGGGTTGGGGGGTGAAATGAATAAAAAATGGCGCTCGAAGCGCAGCGTCGTCGTCGTCGTTGGTAGCACCGAGGCGCACCAAGATGCGGAAACCGGGAGAATTTTGGCCTCCAATTTTTGGCCTCCCACCCCCTCCCCGTTTTTTGGGGGATGAAGCAAAAACTACGGTTCCTGGATCTTCTGGCAACCCGGGGGGGGGGGGGGGGGGGGGCCTGGAGCTGGAACTTCCGCCGTGGTGGTTTCTTCGCTCGCTCGTCCAGTGTAGAGGTGCATGGGGATGCTTTTTACATCCCCTCATCCCCTTCCCCCTCTTCCACCCGCTTGAATGCCACGCCATGATATTCGCCCGGGGGCCGCACGATGTTGAATAGCGCTCAAAAGCGCCCGGATGTGGGTGGGTTAGGGGGAGGGGGTGGTACCATTATCCTTTGTACGTGCGCAGGTAACGCAAGCCAGTCACGCCGGGCGGATATTGGAACGATTACTGCACGTTCCGGCCACGTCACGATGCTGCTGCTGCTGCTCAATAGCGGGCGTAATAGCTGCCGCCCAAGAAGGGGGGGAGGGGGAGGGGGTGGGGGTGGGGGATGGAGTGCAGGGGTTGGTTTCGTGCACCACCACGCGGCGCCTCGGACTATTTCGAAACAATTTCCCACCGTTTTCCTTACCTTCTCCTGTCGCGCCGGCGTTGCGGAAGTTGTTACACCCCGAGGGGTGGTGGTGGTGGTGGTGGGTAGTGAACCGGCCTCACGTGCCATCGCCAAAGATTTGCGGCACCGGAAATGAGTCAATGAAGACCTGAGGATCGGTTGCTCGATTCGATTGCTCGTTTCTTCCCCCAACAGGGGGTGGAACGGGGAAGAGGGAGGACCGGGTGAGCAAACAGCGCGCGAAACCGATGCGAAGCGGAAGAGAGCGCGCGCGCGCGCGCGCGGTACGGAAATGAATGAAATATTGCCATTTTACACAGCGTCGCCACCCCCCAGTAGTCATCCCCTTGTCCAAAAACACCCCCCAGGCATCCTCCGGGGAACATCCGAACCGCGAGCTCATCGTCGTCGTCGGTCGTTGTAGTCAACAAACAAACCTCACGGGACGGACGGATGGATGGACGGGTCGCCGCCGGTTCACACCAGATTGATGATTGGGGTTGAGCTGAGCTTGCGAAAAACTTCCCCTTCACCCCCGGGTGTATGTGAGGGCAACCCATCGGCCCCCCCCTCGCTGGCCATCGTCACAAGCTGTTATTCATTTTTTATTGCGCGCGCGAAGAGATCGCAATTTAATAAACTTCTCTCTTCTCGCGCGCCCGGGGAAAGGGGAAGGGGAAGGGGAAGGGGAGAGAGGGTTGTTCGCTTCTTCGAGGCAGCGGCGGCGGCGGCAACCATAATGAAACAATAACCATTGCCCGGATATCAGACAGACAGATGGCAGAAGGCGAAGAAGGGGCCAACGCAGGACAGCGCCAGGATGGAAAAGACGGAAGCATAAATGGCACACACACACACACACACACACACACACACACACACACACACACACACATGGGCGCGCGCGCAAAATGGGGCCACCAGGCATTCGGGGTGGAACACATTTGCTAACGGAACCGGAGAATCGGACTTCCCGGACAGAGTGCCCCCGGAGGGAGGTAGATAAAGAGCAGCAGAAGCGACAGAAGTGTGTGTGTGTGTGTGTGTGTGGGGGTTGGTTTTGCTCTGACCATCAGGCGCGCCGTTGTGTTCGTTTATTGTATTTGGGCAATCGGTGCTCGCGCGCACAACAGCTTTATTACAGCTACTGCCGAGGTCGAGGCCGAGACCTGAGGAGCAGAAGCCTTTTGCATCCCCCTCCCCAACCCCCTCCCCAATACCCCATCTCCCCCCGGGTAGTTCGATTTATGGTAAAACGATTAGTGCGCGTATGTGCACATCCCATCACACACACACACACACACACACACACACGCACGCGTATTTTTTCTCTTTTACTCTCTGTCTCTCTGTCTCTTTCTCTCTCTCTCTCTCTTTCTTTCTCTCTCTCTCTCTCTCTCTCTCTCTCTCTCTCTTTCTCTCTCTCTCTCTCTTTCTCATTCTGTCTCATCTTTCTTCTTGAGCTTCTTGAGCTGATTTCATTATCATCCCCTGCACCCTCCCTCCCCACCACCACCACCACCACCAGCAGGCCTGGCACCAGCTGTCGATCAAACAATCAATAATAAACATTTCGCCCCCGGACCCGCGCCGCGCGCATAAATATGCTATCAACCCTCCTCTCCCCCCCTCTCACTCTCTATCCTACTCATATTTTCTTTTGGGGGGTTTGGGGGAGCGAACGAAGTGGAGGTGGAAGTGGAAGTGATGAAACTTTTCTACTCTTCTCACGCCCCACCCACCCGTTGCGGTGAGGGATAGGGAGAGGGCGGGAGGGCATAACTTTCTGCGTATCGCCACCGCTGCTGCTGCAGATGGCCTGATGGTGACTGGTTGATGTTGTTGTTGTTGATGGTTGCGGGCGGCCGCCCGGTCAGAGTGACGTGTGGCAGTGTGACAGGACCAGGACACCGGGATGAGGGGTGTGGATGAGGGTGACAGGGGCGCTGGGGCGCTGGGGCGACGATGACGACGACATTCGCCCACTTGGGTGGGTGCCGAGCGGAACCGAGTGGATCAACAACGCCGATTTCATCCCCCTCGCAGCACCCCCCAAAAACCACCCCATCCCCTTTTGCGGGGGGAGCCATCGAATCGGAATCGCATCTGGGTGAGGGTGAAGGGGATGTGGTGGATAAGGGGAGGGGGAAATTGATTTTCCACAACTGCCAACAACAATAACAACAACAATAGCAACAGCGCAGCTGCCACAAAAAAAAAATCAAATGGACACAGAAAAGCAAAAAAAACGCCAAATCCCTGATCGAAGAATCGAGCGACAGAACTCCTCCCAGAGAGAGGAACCACTTGTCGCGTGGCGGCCCGTCGCGGTTAGCGATGCGGAAAGGGGGCGGGGGGTGGGGGGCGAGGACGCTTCTTAGCGAACTGGTCAACGGGAATGTGCTTTCGATAGACTCCGATCTCTTTTGCTTTCGCCTTTTTTGTTCTCTCTCTCTCTCTCTCTCTCTCTCTCTCTCTCTCTCTCTCTCTTTGTCTCATAGACACACACACACACACACACGCGATACAAACTCTCGGGTGATGGGAATTCAATTTGCAGTCGCACACTGGACAGATCATCGAGGAAAATTGGGGAGGGGTAGGGGGAGGGGAAGGGGCCAAGCATCCATCCAGTCCAGGACATCCGGACCGAAAAAACGGGACACGAAAAACCTGGCAACCTGGCGCTTCCGCTTCGTCTTCCCAAAATTAATTGGTCCCGAGGAGGAAACCACCCCCTCCCCGAGGGGATGGGGAGTCGAGTGAGGAATGCAAGAAAGGTGCTGCTGCTGCACATGTGGGATACATACATTAGAGATTTAGCGCCCGTCGTCCTACGAAATGGGCGCCGGAGGAGCTGTTGTTGTTTCGTGGAAGTTGGAAGACCCCTTTTCTCTCTTCATTCTGTTCCTGTGTCTTCCTGCATTGCAATCGAGTTGGTTGAGGGGAGGCGATGGAGGCGATTCAATCAAAGGAATTTTCCACCGTTTTTTTTTTGTTTTTCTCGAGTCGTTCCGATCCTCTCCAGCAGTTGCAGCAGCTAGAACGGTTGTAGCTATCGTGTGTGTGTGTGTGTGTGTGTGTGAAAGAGAGAAAGAAAGAGAAAGAAAGAGAGAGAGCGCACGAACAGCGACGGTGTTTGCGTTGCGACGTTTCGGCTTGCGCCTCGCGAATGGAAAAGTGCCGGAAAAGTTTTGCCCCTTCCGGTTCACCCTTTCCATCCCTTCCACCCCCTCCCGCACGCACACTCTGTACCATCGCTGTACGCTCTGGCTGTCCGCATTCACCATTTTAAATGCACCGCCAAGTCGCGGCCCTCGATTTTAATTCCTTCCTCTCCCGAAAATTCGAATCCGAATCCATCGGGGCGCGTTTTTGGAGCCGCGATGGAGGCGCCCGGTCACCCACGAAACCAATCTCATTCCCCATTCCCCATTCCCCCATTCCCCCATCTGCTGTTTCGTGGTCCCGGGGTCGGGGGTTCCAAAACAACAACAGCAACGAAAAAAAAAAAAACGTTACCGAAGACGAAAAGAGGGTGGGGGAGGGGGTGGCTTGCAAAACGGGGCGTAACTCATTAGAGGCGTACGCCGCTCTACCTGCACTGGTCCTTTTTTATGCAATGCAATCTTCACTCCTCCCTCTCCCCCTCCCCCTCTGCCACCCGCCCTTCGATTTGTCACTTTTTGTGCAACCCTCACGTGGTGGAACGCTAATTCCATATGATTCGCGGTGAAAATCACTGATCATTGATTGGGAAATCTCGTCCTCTCCGGTTCCACCGCCAGCGCCACTCCTTTTCCTCCTCTTCTCCTCCTCCTCCTCCTCCTCTTCCTCTATGCCATCCTGCGCTTCCGCGCATACATCACTGTGAAACAACCGTTACAATTTACGCGAACGTTGGGGTCTGAGGGAGGGGGATGATGGAGACGCCTACCACCACCACCACCACCCTTCCCAGTGAACTCACAGTGGAACATTTTACCAAATTGGTTAATTTGCTAGAACGAAAAGAACGACACACACACACACACACACACACACACACACACACACACACACACACACACACACACACACACTGTCCTGCAATGTGTATGTGTGTGTGTGTGTTTTTGTGTGCGATGGAAGTAGCATGCAGGCTACCATCAACGTCAGCATGGTGTACACCAAACACTCTCCCTCCCTCCCTCACTCCCCCCCTCCCCCTCCCCAACCCCATTTTGCACGACTTGGTGTGATGAAACAAAGTTAAGCGCCAACGCGGCCATGATGATGATGATGATGATGATGGTTGAAAGTTTTCTACCCCATCTGGCACCATCACCACCCCGCCCCCCAGGGAGGGAGCGAAATAAAACGGGAAAAATTAAACACTTACCATCGGAACGCACACCCGCACACATACACCTACAGACAGGTAGCGAGCTAGCGAGCGGTTACCTGGTTCGGTTTTGCCCAGCGCCAGTGTAGCCAGTGATGATCAGCAGCAAGCAGCAGCAGGAGGAGAAACGAGACGGTGAAGAAGGGTGATAAAGGTGGCGGTGGGGCGGAAGGGAAGGCGGAAGAAACGGAAATCGTGGCATATCCGTTTAATCAGGAGCAAATTACCACCAAGAGCTACCGAGGAACCGGTCCATCCATCCATC
>NC_064873.1:3157530-3178062 GCF_943734745.1 Anopheles darlingi
CTCTCTCTCTCTCTCTCTCTCTCTCTCTCTCTCTCTCTCTCTCTCTCTCTCATACACACACACACACTCTCTCTCTCGATCGCTGGTACCGGTATATCGAACGGGGCAAATGCATAGGAATAGTGTAAAAAGAAAAAGGGAAAAGGAAAAGGATAAGAAAACAGGAAGAAGAAGCCGAAGAACGCAACACAACACAAAAGAAATCAACCGTGGAAGGGAGGGGGCGAGCAGCCCCGAGAAGAGGGGAACCCGGGCCCGCCCCTCGGAGTTTCCTCGGAGAGATCGGATCGGATCGGTGAAAATTGTGGAAAAAAAAAGTGCGCGGACGAACTCTCCTCATTGGATGCGTTTGTGGTTTTTTTTTCTTTGCTTCAGCAACCCCCTCCCCCACCTCGCATCCCCCTCCCTGGAGGAGCGGAGCGAATTGTGATGGATGGAGGTTTTAATTATTGCTCACCACCATCACCATCAGCATCACCATCACCATCACCAGTGCGAGTGTGAAAGTTTTCCACTTTGGAGAACACGGGAAGAGGGTCTCTCCGCGTGTGTGTGTGTGTGAATCACACACACACATACATGAGAACATACGAGCGCGCGCTCGCGCCATCAGCTATTAATTTATTGGAGCCTTTTTTCTTTCCGGCGTTTCCGGTTCTCTTTGGCGGCGGCGGTGGCGGTGGCGATGTTTGATGCTCGATGCCCCAGACCAGAGAGAACCAGGAAGGGTGGGTGGTGGGTGGTAGCATCCCTTCTTTTTTTTTTGTTTTTTAAACCCTTGCGAATACAGGCCATTACGAGCTAGACGATGATGATGATGATGGTGATGATGATGATGACGATGATTACCTTTCTCGCTCGCTCGCGCATTGCTCATTTGTTAATTGAGTTGGCTGGGCAGGGGGGGGGGGGGGGCGGATGGGCGGGCGCGACTTGTTGGTTTTTCAATGGTGCGCGTGGTGCAAAGAGAGGGATGATGAGGGATGATGGTGGTGGTGGTCGACGCCACGAGATACACGAGAGGAGCTGGCGCTTTTGATCCTGCTGCCAGGCAATAAACCCCCCGCGGCAACGCCGGTGTTCCACCTCCTTGTAGAGGGGATGATATCTAGGGGTGTGTGTGCGTGCGTGTGCGTGTGTGATGCTTCCGTGTACGAGTGCGTGCGAAATGAGCATGAGGATGGGAAGACGAACTGGGGAAAGGTTCACTTTAAAGAGAGGATGGATTGATTTAGGGGAGGAGCAGCAGCAGCACCCTTACTCTTAGCTAACACCCTCCCTCCCTACTACTGCTACTGGGTATCGGTTTACCGGGACTCACTTTCAGCGGCAGCGGGTAGTAGTAGTAGTAGCAGTAGTGCTTCTGCTTACATAATGCGAGCAAGCAAACATCGACCTGAGCCCAGAGAGAGGGAGAGAGAGAGAGAGAGAGAGAGAGAGAGAGAGAGAGAGAGAGAGAGAGAGAGAGAGAGAGAGAGAGCAGCTCTGGGCGCACTTGGAGCATGCCAATCATCAAAACAAACCAAAGACAGCACACAGCACAGCACAGCACAGGACAGTGTTGAGGGTTGGTGGTGGTGGGGGTGCAAAATAGGGGAGAAGGGATGATGAAGGCAAACCCGGGGTCCCGCGTGCCGATTCCGAAGGCGACGCTCCACGCTGGCGTTTCAAAAAGGAGGGTGGAAGGAAGGGTGAGGGTGAGAGGGTGAGAGACGGAGAGAGAGAGAGAGAGAGAGAGAGAGAAAGAGAGAGAGCGAATCAATTTGTCGCCAGAAGAGCCGGTAATTCAATACACGTACACCCGGAGAGAGAGAGAGAGAGGAGTCGAGGTCTCCAGCAATGTTGCTTTGATCCAAAAACCCGCCACACACACACACACACACACGACCTCTCCTCCTCCTCCTAGTGGGCTGGAGTGGCCCTCGACGGGGTAATATAGAGGGCCAGGGCTCTCTCTCACTGTCTGTATCGAGTTACCTTTTGCTGTTTGATATCCTTCCGGTCCCCGTCACCGTCCGCTTTCCCTGCCTCTCGAAGGGGGGACCACCCTGTCCCTCTGCCTTTCTCTCTGCCTGTCCACAGGCAAGCCGATAGAGTGGGTGTTTGTGTAGGTGACTGTCTCTGTGTGTGTGTGTGTGTGTGTGTTTGCTGAAGCCGGAGATGATATGGTTTGTTCGGCGGCCTCTCCTGCCTCCTCCTACAAACCGGAGTGGCAGAGTTCCAAGGGATAAGGAGTTAAAAGAGGGGGTTGGTGGTGGTGGTGGTGGTGGTGAAAAATTGAAACGTATGCCCGCCGCATTGCTCGTCTGGCTGCCTGGCCTGTTTGGGTACCGTTAAGGTGTGTATGTTTCCAATACGGAAGGTTTGAAGCCGAGAAAGAGAGAGAGAGAGAAGAGAAGAATATAAAAAACCTCCGGACCGGCGAGTAAAACGCAGAGAAATCTGGGAAAAGGGGGGGGAAAGGAAGAGAAATGAACTTAACTCCCCTCTTCCACTCGCACGCTTCCACTCTTGTCCTTCATAACAGACAGGGCTACTGGAGCTGGCGCTGGTGCTGCGTCACGACTAGTGATGGGTAAAGAGCGAGGGAGGGAGCTACCTCGCTCACTCCGCTCACCTAAAAGAGCGAGTGAGCGCTCAGTTGATTGCCGAGTGCGCTAGCTCTTTTGCTTCGCTCTTTTCTCACCGCTCTTTTCGCTCCTTTAGCTCTTTTCTCACCGCTCCCCATGTAGACATTTGAACCGGTAGCGGCGGATTTGGGAGGAAATCACGACGATTTTTGGGACTTTTCCATCGGTTCTCGGCGTCCAATCGGTACAGCACAGTGAACACTTTGACAAGTGTTATAGCTCGGACGCAGTTCGGTCAGTTGCTCCAGCGAGAAAAGTGGTTTTTGTTCATTAAAGTCCATCATTTTCTACGGTGTTTTCAGTGCTGCTGGATGCTGGAGATGATGCAGAAGCCGTTTAGGATGGAGTTCATTTCGTTAACAAAGAACAACCGGACAGTGTGTATGTTTGAAGGAAGGTTCTGGATGAACAGAAGATATCGCACTAGATGTTTCCTCGGCTGTTCAGCGCTTTCCTGTGACCCGAATGTGATTCAATGTTGTTATAAAAGTGGTATATAATATGCTAAAATACATCGAATGTTTCAAAAATACTATTATCTGAAATTAGTTTTCTGTTTTCTCAAAACAAACCCTTCAGAAACAGTATCAAAACCGCACCGGTTGGATTGGAACCGATTCGAGGCCATTGTTTTTACATTGCGTCCCATACTGCCAATCGTGGGATAAAGTCGCACTCTTTTCCACCAGGACAAAAGTACACCGCTGTCCTACAAAAACGGCGTACTTTCCATCCTTGGGTCGCAGCTCTTTTCGCTCCTTTAGCTCTTTTCTCACGCTCACAGCTCTTTTAGCTCCTTTCGCACAATTTTGCGATGGGCTCCACATTGCTCTTAACTTATTTAGCTGATTTCCGCTCCTCAGCACAATTGTGCGGTGTGCGACTTACCTTTTTTTTTTTTTGCTTTTAGTAGTATGATGATGAAGATATAATACATGAAAAAAAAACTCTCAATATATTTTTTTAACATACACAAGGATGAACGTTTATTAAGAACTAACAATAAGAATGGGGTAGAACATTTCCTTCACTATCCATCGCCTTATCCCGGGAGGCTTGCTCGAGTTAGTTTAAGCTAAGTTAGCTTAAGTTAAGTTAGCTTAATTTAGGAGATAACCGAGCAAGCCCGGGTCCATCTTGAGAGATTTTTTTCATGTATTATATCTTCATCATCATACTACTAAAAGCAAAAAAAAAAAAAAGGTAAATCGCACACCGCACCACAATTGTGCGAAAGGAGCGAAAAGAGCGGTGAGCGTGAGAAAAGGGCTAAAGGAGCTAAAAGAGCGGGGGCTCTCGCGCTCCGCTCACTGAAAAGAGCCCATTTACCCAACACTAGTCACGACCAGCGACCATGAGGCGAGTCTGACGTCTGTGCGAGCTCCAGCCAGCTAGTTCTTTAAATCATCTGCGCGAAGTGCTGGATGGGGGGCTTATCTCTCTCTCTCCTTCTCTCTCTCTCTCTTACTCGACTGATCGGTTTTGTTTAATAAAACCAAAGCAACCCGCCACCCCTGAAGTGGAGGGTTGACATGATTTAATGGCAATAAAGCCCACCCCCTACCCTTCAACCCCCAACCCCCCTGTGCCTCGTGATCAGAGGCACGCGCGCGCGCGCCCAAAACGCAACGCGACACGGAGCACCCCCTTCCCCCGATCCTGAATTCCCCTTGAGGGGTGGTAGTGGGCCAATTCTTCGCGAATATCCCGCGCCACACGCTGCAGCAGCAGCCAGCGCCGGAAATGCGCGGATTTCGTGCTCCATCCATCCATCCATCCATTCTCTTCCCTTCGCCTTCCGCCAGCAGTTTCAGTTTCCTTCATCCCCCACCCCCACCCCGGGGGGCCGCTCATTGAATATGGAAATGGAATTGATGCTGAAAATATTTTGTCCGCCGCAGATAAGGGAAAAATAGACAAAAGGAGGACCAACAGGACGGAGAGACGGGACGAGAGAGAGAGAGAGAATGGGGGTGCTAGAGATAGATAGAGAAAAAGACAGAGAGAGAGGGATGAAAATGGAAAAATGGAGTGCTTGGAATCGAAACCATACACCCCTACCCCCCACCCCCACCACACCCCTTCCTCCCTTTCCTATATATATGTGACTCCACCGGTTTTGTCTTCGATCGCGCATCGGGCGCGCGCGTTCTGTTGCCGCCCGTTCGCCTGTCAGCAAAACGAGTGCTCACACACACACACACACATGCGGCTGCTGCTGCTGGTGAGTAGCTGGCGTGTGCTTTATGGTGTGCAGCAGCGTGCAGCACCCGCGCGTGCTTTTCGCTGATTTCGCTGTCGCGTGGTTTTGATCCAACCCATTTGGCCACCACCACCACCGCACGGATCATCCTCATGTTTCATCTGTGTTCCTCTGTGCGCTAAGCATGGGCGCGTGCCCTATCGCTCACCTGCTCTACTGCCTGACACACACACACACACACAGCGGGTGGCAGCGTCTTCCATTCGATTTGTCATTAAACTGGGACTACTGGGAAAGGAGGAAGCACTTTAGACCCGGTCTCCTGTCTCCTGTTCGATCGATTGATCCTGAAGGGTGAGGGGTGGGGGTTAAAGGGGTTGCGAGGGGTTGCAAGACGCGATTTAGAGTGTATTGGATGCGACCAGATAGCCGTATGGCCGTGTATGTATGTGTGTGCGTGTGTGTGTGTGTGTGTGTGTGTGTGTGTGTGTGTGTGTGTGTGTGTGTGTGTGTGTACGCGCGCTGTGCTCTCCGCAGGAAGGAGAAAGGAACTCCTTGCAAGTGCAGCGTTAGTGTTTGGATGTTGATTGAAAGCATATGCGGTGGTGGTGGTGGTGGTGGGTGGTACGCGCCCGGTGTGCCCTATCGTGGCGCCGGTGTTCAGGCTGCTGATGCTGCTACTATCGCTACTGCTGCTGCTGCTGTTGCTGCTGCAATTGCGCCAGAATATGGCTTTTGAATTCCATATTCAATCATTTTCAATTTCTTCCAACAGAGGCTCTTAAGAGAAAGAGAGAGAAGGAGAGAGAGAGAGAACGAGAGAGAGAGAGAGAGACCTCTACAAACCCCCGGGCAGCTGGTGTGCGTAGGCTTTTTAGGCAGTAAGATGTTGATGCTTGGACAAAGCAAACAATGCACCCTACAGTAGCCGCAGCACACAGTTGAAGGTTGTATTTTTTTTTTGTGATTCACATTTCTTTTCTACATTTTCCCTTAACGGATCCTTTCCTTTCAAAAATATAGATTAAAAAAAAAAGAATGTTACAAAAACAAAAGGGGTAGAACGTTTCCTTCAGTATCCCCTTTTGGCCATATCCCCGGGCTTTTTTGCAGGCACGCCCTTTTCAAATTTGACGCCAGTAGATGTGTAGTGTTTGGCAAATAAGTAATTTATAAGATTAGTATTATAATTGTTGGTTTAAGGGGGGGGGGGGGGGGGGCTTCGGTAATTTATTTTATTTATTAACATTTACTTTTTATATTTTTTTATGAGTGCTTATGTTTTCAAGATTCTTGTGTAAAATTTTGGCATCAATCGAAGCAAAACTGTCAAAGATATTGATTTTTAAACATCCGCCTTTCATACAAGGCTCAAAGCATCTCGCGACTTTAAAGGGGGCTTCGGTATTTTATTTTAATCCTCGCATTTACTTTTTACAATTTTTTATCATTGCTTATCCTTTCAAGAGTGTTGTGTGAAATTTTGAGCTCAATCGAAGCAAAACTGACAAAGATATGAATTTTTGAAAATCCGCCTTTCATACAAGGCTCAAAGCAACTCGCGACTTTGAATCGCGTTTTCCCAAAAACCAACGTTTTCAAAGACGTTACCCATCGTAGCATGAAAACTACTGGACCGATCGATTTGAAATTTTAAACATATAATCTTTACACTATTTGCCAGCTAGCCCCGTCGAGTTTTTATAAAAATTGTTGATACTTTTTTTTATATATTTTTTTAACTGTGTAAAGAGGCAACATCGTGAAAAAGCATCACTTTTTCACCTTCAAAAATCTGCCAAAAATCGAAAAATAGGTAATTTCACAAAAACTCGACGGGGCTACCTGGATAAACTTATAATCTAACAAAAGAGTATTGATTTGTGTATTTCTAATGACCAGGCACGTTGCTATGATGGGCACCGCGCAAAAAGTACATTTTTGCAAACTTGCTTTTCTAGATTGGATGCCATGAACGTAGTTTTGATCAAATCTTCCACCAAAATAGAACCAAATATTCTTGAAAAGTGGTAGCTTAATATGACATTCACTTGAAACAATTAAGTGGAATGGTTTTTTCACTAAAAATCGTCAAAAATAAGCCTTTTTTTGGACCCGAAATAACCAAAGCCCCCCCCCCCCCCCTTAAGTAAATGATAAACATGTTACCTTCAATATGTAATGAACTTTAAAAAAAACTAAGATTTTAATAGTGTCGTGCACTAAAACCCTCTGGAACCTGGACACATTATTGATGGCGAATGTTATGGTCAATTCATTTGATCCATTTGAAGCGATGAGCTCTTGCATGGGATTCGAATATTACCTGAAAGAACGGGAAAAAGAAGTGGCCAGTGATGGGCAACGTTGGGCTTTTGGTTTAGAAAATAAATCGTCTTAGTTGAGGCTCGAAATCGAAAAAAACTAATTCCGGGGACCGAATAACGTTTACAAAAAAAAACACACACAAAGCAGGAAAGTTCCCCCAAACAAAAAGCAACTCAAAAATGGACCCGGCTGTTCCTTCCTTACGGGAAGTGCAAGTAGTTTAAGACGCGCACAGTATAATAGTGCAAACTGTGGCAACTGTTCTAGCAACTCCGCCGAATTCTGGCACCAAGTTGCTTCCGGTGCCGTGTAGCGCGTGGGTGCAGCACACACACACACACACATCTGAAGCACATTACATCGTAGTGATGTGCGCACGCCGAAGAATAGATAATGTTGCTGCTGCTGCTGCTGCTGCCAGCTGATCGCGACCGGATGGAAATCGAGAATTTAAATGTTCATTAAATCCCTTTACGCGTTCTCTCATTCTCTTTCTCTCTCTCTCTCGCTCTCTCTCTCGCTCTCTCTCTCGCTCTCTTTTCTTCTCCCGTGGGTGTTTCGTTGCCCGGGGGGCGCCAGCGCGCTGGTTACCAAACGCATCCGCAGTACACATAACAGAAAAAGGGGGTGGGGGTGTGGGGAATGGGGGTGTGGGGAATGGGGGTGATAAAGTGTCGAGTGCAGACAATGTGGCAACACGCTGTGCCCTCTCGGTTCTCCTCGCCCTCCTCCTCCATCACCAGCTCCCACCCTTTCAAACATGGCGACTTTTAGCGTCTTTTATTGGCAAATAGCAGCACCAACGGCACCACTTTGCGTGTCGGTGTGTGTCGGTGTGTGTCGGTGTGTGTGTGTGTTTGTGGCTGATGCCGGGAGTGGTAGACACACAAATTGCTGGTGGCTCTTGCGGAGCAGCAGCAGCACCACCGCCACCGACGCGACGCGACGCGAAACCGAGAGCACAATTTACTGCAATGTGCAGCAGCAGTGTGTTCGCACCGCACCGCACTGTGTGTGTGTGTGTGTGTGTGTGTGTGTGTGTGTGTGGAGGGTGCAAGAAGGACGAGCGGGCGGGCGCGTGGCTGGCTTGCTTTCATTGATTTCCCGATTTTTCCGCTCCTTTTCTACTTTCTGCTACTTTCTCGCTCTCTCTCTCTCTTTCTCTCTTTCTTTTTTTTTGCTCCGTTTTCGCTGCTTTGCTGCTGTTGCCTCTCCCCTTTCCCGGGATTCACCATTTGCTTGCTGCCTTTTTGCAGCTGCTGCTGCTGTTGCTGCTGCTGCTGTTGTTTGCGATCTCTCGATTGGTAGCGGTAGCCAACCAGGAGGTGGTGGGGGAGGGGGTTGGGGTGAAACCTGGACCACCCCGGAAACCCGATGCCGGCAGAAATGGGTTTTCCATTTTCCGATGTATCGCTTTTCACTTTCGGCACTTTCGCGCGGTGTGCTCTGTGTGTGTGTGTGCGGGAGTTGTGGGGGTGGGGGGGTTTCGCGAGTGCCGCGAGATTGAAATCAATCGCACTCAAGAGGCGTAATGGGAGTGGTAGTGGTGGTAGTGGGTGGCCAGAATGGGGTAGTACGCTTTTAGGGGGAGGGGGTGGGGGTGAGGGGAGGAAGGTGTGAGATCATTTACTCATCAGCAGCAGCGGCAGCAGCAGCAGCCTACGGCAACCGTGGTCAAGCGTAGCGTGCTGCACACACACACACAGACACACACACAGCACACTGGAGTGATAGAAGCAGCATATATTCAAATGAAACATGATGCGCCTGGCTGGCTGGCTGGCTGGACAGGCCACTGGACTGCCCCGGTCGTATTCCCGGGAAATCGTTTTTGATTTCACACACACACACACACACACACACATGCATGTTTGGTATACGATCCCCGGGGTAGCGGTCTTCCCCCTTCTAAATGGATCCCCCCCTCCCCCCTTTATCGCGGTCGAAACCACCTCCTCCCCCCTACTTGGCCACCATAATTGAACCGCCCTTCGATCCAATCGGACGGACGCACACACACACACAGGCAACATTTTTTTTTTGAGCTGAAAGACCCGCTTTTTTCCACCCTTGCCAATCCGGGGGCTCCAAGGGGGGGGGGGAGTAAAACCACCCTCCCCTTTCCATCTCCTCTTCCCTCTCCACCCCTCTTACAAAGCAGCTTCCCGAGAGCAGAAATTGCAGATGCAGTCTGGAGCTGGGTTGTTGGTTAATCATTGGAACACACACACCGTTGCACCGTAAATTGTGTAACCGCGGAAGAGAGAGAGAGAGAGAGAGAGCACGTTGCGTGTTCTTGTTGTTGTTGCTGTTGCTGTTGCTGTTGTTGTTGTTGTCGTGGTGGTGGTTAGTCCAAAGAAATGATGCAGAACGTCCAAAGGCCCCATTCTATTCTATTCTATTCTATTCTATTCACATTCACATTCAAGTCGCCCCCTATCCTCCTCTTCTCCTTCTCTTTCTTCTTCTTCTTCTTCTTCTAATATTCCTCCTGATTCCTCCGCAACCCCTCACGGCACCCTCGTTGCTCGCGAAAGCCCTCGGAGCCCTATCCGGAAATGTCCGTTCCCTTGCGATGACCGCCTTTTCCGCGGTCCTCGGTCATTAATCATTCGATTGATGTGGGCCGGTTGGGAGGAAAGAGAAGCAAGAGGAAGAGGAGAAGGAAGGGGGGAGGGGAAACAAATATCAAATCCGGGGGCATTACAAGCAGTTTCTCGGTTCACTACCTTTGTCTCCTCGGGCTTTTGGGGCTCGCTCCTTCCATCCCACCATCCCACCAGCCCCTTCTTCGCTTTTCCACCCTCCAGACCACCCAGAGTCACGTCACGCAGAGTCCCCGGGTGTGGCGTGGCGTGGCGTGGCGGTGATTTCCTTTGTCCTGTGGGCCAGAGAGTCCGGTGAGGTCCAGTTCAGCGTGACAATAGGAAGAAGAAGAAGCAAAAGAAGAAAATGGAGGCAGAAGCAGAAGCAGAAGAAGGGGGGGAAAGTAAGAAGAAAAGGAAGAAGCAGCCGAAAACTCGCGCAAAGGACAAGGATTCCGAGGCTGCTGCGGAGCACACATAATGGGATTGCAGCCGCTCTCTGTGTTCACAATCACAATGTGTGTGTGCGTGTGTGTGTTTCGGTGTTTTGCTCCGTGTGGTCCCCTGTACTGCCTATCCTCACCCCCAACCCCCCACCCCCTAGAAAACAACCCCCATATGGTGTTAAGGACAAAGGCAACTCGGCAAAAGGCTCGCCAGACCGCCCCGGGGCCAGACCTCGCTGTAGCTGTGTGCTTCCTTTAGCGTGTTCCTTTTAGAGAGTCCCCTCTGGGCAAGGGCTGGACCCCTCTTGCGGACGGACCGGGGACAATCGGGCTCATCTCACCCCCTCCCCAAAACTCATCCCTTTTACGGATCGAATCGGAACGAATCATTCGAATCTCTCTCACACACACACGCACACATTTGCATAAGCATTGGTCCGCTAATGGAGCAAGGGTGTACCTTCGCAAGGGTGCACCCTCCCCCGCCGCCTTTCAAAGACCCGACCAGGTCAATCATCACTGCCGGTGCCGGTTCCATTCGCAGTTTCCGGAACTAGAAATGACTAGAGAGGCATAGCAGAAAGAGATAGAGAGAAAGAGAGAGAGAGAGAGAAAGGAGAGAGAAAGAGAAAGAGAAAGAGAGCCTTCGATCTGGGGGGTTGCAAATGGAAATCGCGGAAACCGAAATGGCTAGAGCCCTGGATGAGGGGAACGATAAAGGGAAGGGTAATGGGTAGAGGTGGTGAAGAAGGAGAGAAGAAGGAGTGAATATGGAAGGAAAGGTAACAGATCAACAACGAAAACAATTATTTCCATTTCCTCGCGCACTTCCGGGAAACACGCACACCGGGGGGGGGGGGGGGGAGGAGGGGGCGACAACGATAACGGGGGGCAGGGAGAAGAGAACGACGGGACGGGACATGAACGGGACACTCGGGCACATCACCCATCATTGCGTTGCGGTCTTTTGGCCGACCTGTGGAAAAGAACCTGTCGGCGGCGACGTTGGTGGAGGAGAAGGAGGAGAAGGAGGTGTGCTCCCCGTGCTGGTGCGCCTTTGAAGTGTGCCGCTCGCCGCCGCCGCCTTCGAACCCCCCTTTGGCATTGGGTATTGGTTTTGCATAAATCTTCTTGACATGAGGTTGAATACATTAAAGGAATTTCGATTCGCGAACCACCACCACCGGCGGCCTCTCATCCATCCCCTGCGGGAAAAGGGCATTGCCGGGCTGCTTTGATGGAGGTCGATTGCGAAGGGACTGCCACGATGGTTTTCCCCAACGCCACACGCCTGAAGGTGACAGAAGTGGCCAGAAGAGGGTTGGTGAGGTCCCAGGCAACCAGCCTACCGGCCTGCTGCTGCTGCTGGTGATGGTGTTGTGGGTGTCATTCATATTTTGTCAAGGAACCGGGCTCCGGACGGAGTCTTAGGGTACGGTTTTTTTTTTTTTTGTTGCGGACGGATCCCTTTTCAAATGCGCTTAATGCGTTCCTCTGCTTTGTGTTCGCGCTTTCCCTTCTTCTTCCGCTTCTTTCCGCATCTTTTCTTATTTCCTTCTCTTTTTTTTCTCCCATTTTCCTCCTTTTTTCTCTCTCGCTCTCTCTTTTGCTCTCTTCCTTTCACGTTTTTCCTTTCGTTCTTGCCGGGTGCTCGCTGGGCGGTTGGACAATTTAAATTATCACTCACTGCTGTCTGCTGTTTCTCTCTCTCTCTTTCTCTCTCTCTGCCTCTCTCTGCATCTACGGTCCACCGGTACAAACCTGCAAAATGATGAAGGGTAAATTAATAAAGAAACGGGAGATACATGCTGCCATACATACCAACCAACCATCTCTTCCTCCTCCTCCTCCTCCTCCTCCTCCTCCTCCTCTTCCTCCTACCACAACCCCTTCACGAAACCCGTCCACCAACAGCAACAATAACAACGCACAATAATGGACCAGGACCCGGCTGGTAGGGATGGGGGATGAGGGATGATGGCGGGCTGTTGGGGGTTCAGGAGTGAAGGAAAAGAAAACGCAAAAAACGCGAAACATGAAGAAGAAGAAGAAGAAGAAGCGTGTCCGCGTGAAAGCAGAACAGGAGGAGGAGAAGGAGGAAAAGGACCTTCAGACCCTTCTCGAGGCTGGGGACGGTCCTGAATCCTTTCCTTTCCTTCCATATCGCCCTCTCCCCTCTTACCTTTTACTCGGTTTTCTTTCTCTCTCTGCTCTCTCTCTCGGTTTCTCGGTTTCCCGGTTCGATGATTGGAATGGAAGGTTGGCCGCAGCCAGCGCCAGAGGAGTGGGGGGGGGTGTTTTGGGGTTCGGTTTGATGTCATACTTACACTAAAGGAGTAAAGGAGCGGGTGACGGTCGCATCTCTTATCGGTCACCATAAAAAAAAATACTCCAAGTGGTTGATTTTCTCTCTCTCTGCTCTCTCTTTGCTCTCTCTCCCTGTCTCCCTTCGCCAATCAACTGCGATATTGCGGTCAAAAACCGCATTCGTTTTCGCGATGGGGGTTGGGGGATGGGGTTGCGTTCTTGTCCGTCCGGAAGCTCGATAATCGATCGTCACACACACACACACACACACACACACACCCAGGATGTTGCTGTTGTTGCGCTTCCTCGTAGTTCCTAGCGAGACACTCACAATCGAGCAGCAGCATCATAATGGCGTTCGCAACAGTAAATAAAACACCAAAACACCCGCCCCGTAAAATGCATTGCTGGTGGTAGTGGTGGTGGTGGTGGTAGTGCAGAAGGGGACGAACGCTTAGGAGGAGCAACCTCGCCCAAATCGAAGCCCAAGAAAGATCGGGGCGGACGGACGGACTTCTGCCGCTCTGCAGGTAGGTGGTGCAGCGCTGCAAGAGTGAGGGGATGGGGGGGATGGGGGGGATGGGGGTGCCGTGAAGGTGAAGAGAACAAAAACCTGAAACCGAACGCCGCGGCACGAACTTTTGTGTGCAAAGGATCTCACACACACACACACACACACACACACACACACAGAGACCATGAGACCTGCGCCTTGCCTTGCCTGCTGCTGGCACGTGGCTAATAGTTAATTAGCACCAAACTCTCGCCTTCAACCCCCAACCCCCAACCCCCAATCCATCCCTTCTTTTTCAGTTCAGTGTTACCTCTCTCACGCTCTCTCTCTCTCTCTCTCTTCTTTCTGTGTATGGCGATCTCATTTCACTCTTGCGACGTGCGCTACCTGATGGTGGTGGTAGCTCGCGTCCTTTTTTCCCGTCCTTTTGCTATTGTTTTTTTGTTTCTTTCTTTTGCTTTTTCACCGGAAATCACTTAGCGAACACCGAACCCCGGTCTGCGTTGATGGTGTGCTGATGATGATGGTGGGAGGTTGGCGCGGTTCCTTCCTGAGGTCCCGGGCGAGATGAGGGTTCAGGGTTGGGCAAAACTTTGATCGCTTCGCGCATGCCGCGCTAAGGGATGCTGCTGTTGTTTGCTGTTGTTTGCTGTTCTAAGTAGCTGCTCACACACACACACACACACACTTTCACGTGCGCATTACACCAGCGTGTACTAATAGCGCTGCTCAATTAACGTCTGCTGCTGCTGCTGCTGCACCCCCTTGCACCCCCTTCCTCCCTTGGCCACTCATACCCGGTCGGTCATCAGGTGTTGCTGCTGCTGCTGCTCCAGCAGGCTCCACGTCACGTCAAAGGGCCTACGCCCGTCTTGCCGCTTAGCATCATAGAACCATAAACCACCCCCTCCTTCCTTCCACCCTCCAGGTCGCCGAAACTGCAAACTGGAACTGGTCCAGCGGAATTGATCGAAGTAATTGAAACTCCTACACCCTACAGCACCACCATGCAACCCCCAGGATGCACTCCCTCGCTCTCTCTCTCTCTCTCTCTCTCTCTCTCTTGCTCTCTCTCTCTCTCTCTCTCTCTCTCTCTCTCTCTCTCTCTCTCTCTCTCTCTCTATTTCGCTGGACTGAGCAATCGAAGCGAATGCAAGGCACTCCACACACTGACAATTTGCATGCGAGAGAGTGAAGGGAGGGGGTGGTTCTCCCTCTCTTTTGTGGCTCGCACCCACCGAAACCATTGATTGTGATGAGTACACGCTGGACACGTACACACACACACACATGCGCGCGCGCGCCCAGGAATATAACACATTCCCGGAAAACTTTTTTGCAACCAAATTGCACCCTCTCCCTCGTTTTCGCCACCCTACACAGTAGTAGTAGTGCAATAAAATCAAACTTTCACGCAAACGGGAAGTGTAGGACTGCCCGGACGCGGGCAGGAAATTGATTTGGAACCAGCGAACCACCACCCACCCACCCCCTTTCCGGTTCCTCTTTGCATCGGGGCCGCGGGGGTGTTTACAAGGGGCAGCAGGGGGGGCAGGAGGGTGGTGGCACGTGGCCTGCCCGATGGATTGGCAATCAATTCGGAAGGTTTCGAGAGAGTTGGCGAGCCCACCATCCCCTTTTTTTTTGTTTTTTTCGCTTCCCCCTCCACCGGTCCGGTCTTGGCAAACCGCAGGAGGAGGAGGAGCCCGAAAACTATCAATTACTTAATCTCAACTCTCGGCCAGCCCGGCCCGGAACGGAACGGAACGGAACGGATAAATTGAAATCACGTTTCCTCCCTTTTCCCCTCGTAGCGCACCCTCCCTTACACTCCACGCGACCGCCCGCGTTTTTAGGGAACTTCCAGCGGCGGGTGGGGGAGTCATGGTAGCCAAATCGATGAACAGGGAAAAGCTTTCAAGCCGTGCAGAGAGCGCACACACACACACACACACACACTAGACACCAGACACCAGAGTTTGCCGGTGGTGTGGGGTGCGCTGCAACGGGGGGATGATAGTGGGGGGGGGGGGATGAAAGTGGACACCAAAGAGAAAAAAATGTATGTATGTATGTGTGTGTGTGTGTGTGTGTGTGTGTGTGTGTGTGTGTGTGTGTGTGTGTGTGTGTGTGTGTGTGTGTGTGTGTGTGTGTGTGTGTGTGTGTGTGTTTGTATGAAAGAGAGAGAGAGGGAGAGAGAGAGAGAGAGTGACGCGTGTCGCGGACGTGTGTGTATGTGTGTGTTGGTGGGCGCAGCTTTTACATAAAAGTGTTTAGATTGTCAAGATGGCGGCCAGATGGCCACCGAGCACCGAGAGTCACCCGAAGTAGCGGCCAGCGGAGTACAGCAGCAGCATCCCTCACCCCCTCCCCCTCCCCCTCCCCCCACCTCCCCCTTCGTCAAAACCGCGGGGAGCACCGGCACAAGGGAGTAGTTTCTAAAAAGGTATCACATCGTACATCCCCTCAGTGATGATGACCTCTCTCGGGGCACTCGCGGTCTGTGGGGTGGATGTGAGGTGGGTTGGTTGATGAGCAGCAATCGAACGCGCGCGAACCCACCCATCAAGCCAGCCCGGCCACCCGTAACACACACACACCGGAAACGGTTTCAATCAAAAGCAAGGCCACGAGAGGGGGTGGGGGGTTGAGACAAAGAGATAGAGAGCGAGAGAGAGAGAGAGAGACCGTTGGCGGAAGCGAAAGTCATATCACAGACAGACGCCAATGGGCGCGGAGGAGGAGCGAGGGGTTTGGAGAAGGAGAACGAAATGTAATTAAATAACTGTTTGATTAAAATCACCGTGCACCATCCCTCACTCACCCCCTCCCCACCCCCCACCCCTCGCCAGGAGCCAAAGATGGGATCCCTTTTCTGGTTTCGGCCGCCACCGCCAAGAAGCAACCAAAAGGTAGCTGCTCCTGGACCCTGGTGGGTTGGTGGAAAGGGGGATGGGGGATGGGGGTGGTGGTAACAGGGTAGTGAGCTCCTTGATTTACGGAACGGAAGCCGCCGCTGTCCGAGTCCGAATCGCTCCGAAGGGTCGATGGTGGTGGTGGCCAGGGGTGGCCTGAGGGGTGGGGGGAGGGTTCTGATTAATAAATTCCGGAAATACCTCGTGTCCTGCGTGTCGTCGTCGTCGTCGTGAGGTGAGACCCTTTCCCCACCCCCCCCCCCCCCCCCGCCGCGTTCTATAACACTCTCTTTCAGGCGCGCGCTCTCTCTCTCTCTCTCTCTTTCTGTGATCCAATCAAGGCTCGTTCCAAGGGGAGCACCACGGTGCTCCTGGCACCTGCACAACATTGAACAGCGTACTAGAATAAGAAGCGAGGGATTGGGAAGGGGGACGGGGGTGGAGAGGGAGGGTTGGTGGTGGTGCAAGGATCACTTTTGATCCTTGCAAGTCATGCGATAACATTTCCGCGCTGATTAATTGAACATCAAACATTGAGTAGCCCCTTCGGCCGCTACCCCAACACCCCTCTCCCCCCCCCCCCCATCCCTTCTTTCGGTGGCGGCGTTTCATGCGGCGCTGGTTGCTTGATTGGTTGGTTGGTTGGTTGCTGGTGTGCGTTTCGTGACGCGCTACCGACGCTAACCAATCCATCCAGGCCCCACCGGGCCTCCTACTGTGTCCGTGTGCGTGTACGTGTGTGCATGTGTGTGTGTATTGCCATTCTCCAGCCGGGCCGGATTCTCATCTAATCAATCGGGGCGCCATCGACTACGACTGGCGAGAAGGTCAGAACCCCGCGTTTGTGAACGCCATTTCCTCCCCCCCCCCCCTCTACCTCACCTCACACCCGGGAACATCCCTGGTATGGCGGGGGGGTTGGGGCTCCGGTTGTGGTTGCCGTTCGAAAGCAACCCCCATTTCCGTCCCCGTTTAATGAGAGCCGAACGCCCTCCCCTCCTCCCTTCCCTCCTTCCTCCCTCCCTCAATTGATGAAGGGGTTGAAAACTTATCGGATGCCCGGATCATCGGAGATACATATTCCATCCATCGCGTCGCGTAATTGATTTCGCTAGCGCGCGCTGAGGAGGAGGAGGATGGGTGTGGGAAGTGGGAGACGGGGCACAGAGGGGAGAAGCATTCCCGCGCGCGCTGCAACCGATGGCGATGGCCGATTAGGGAGCGAAATCTTGATTTGTGCCCCCCTCCCCCCTCCCCCTCTGTTTCGCCGCTTGGCATCGCGGCTTGATGATGCATGCACCGCCGTACCACCCCCACCGCGGCATTTCCGAGCGAAGAAGATGGATGGATTGATTGCATCTAATTAATGGTGCACTTTGTACGTATCAGAGCAGAGAGCGAGAGAGCGAGAGAGAGAGAGAGAGAGAGAGAGAGAGAGAGAGAGAGAGAGAGAGAGAGAGAGCCGAGGAGACTTTCGGAGATTTTGCGGGCTGCTTGATTACGCTGCTTTGACGCTGACGAGTCCCCGTGGCTCGCAGCGTGCGGAGTTTCTCGTTTTGTTCCTCTTCTCCTATTGCTCCTTCTTCTCTTTCTTCTTATTTCTTCTTCTTCTTCTTTTTCTTCTTCTTCTTCTTCTTCGTTTTCTTCTTCGTTTTCTTCTTCGTTTTCTTCTTCTTCTTCTTCTTCTTCTTCTTCTTCTTCTTCTTCCTTTTCTTATTCTTAATCTTCTTATTCTTCTCTTTCTTCTTCTGCTTCTTCTTCGCTTTCTTCTGCTTCTCTTTTTTCTGCTTTTTCTTCTTCTTCTTCTTCTTCTTTCTCATCTTTCTTCTTTTTCTCTACTTCTTTTCCTTCTGTTTTTGCTATAACCATTTTCCTTCTTTTTTACTATTACTACTACTACTCTACTACTACTACTATTTCTATTGCTTTATCTTCTCAAGAAGTACAGTAGCTCAGCATTAATGCTGACCAGACATAATGCAATTTGAGATCAAGAAGATCGAATGAGAGAAAGATAGAGAAAGAGAGAGAGAGAGAGAGAGAAAGGGATTGCGGGCTGGTTCTTTAAAGAACGGCTTCAGTAGCCGTAACTCCAGAAGCAGGACGCTGTGCGCCACGAAACACCCACTCAGTGTAGCCACCGAGCCCCGAGCCTCCAACAGTGTGTTACTCACACAACACGACACACACGACACACACCGGACAAGACCCCTCCTCCGCCTGGTCTCCGATACAAAGATACATTCACAACCGTCTCTCGAACGAGGCAAACGAATGGCAGATCGAGAGAGGCGGCGAGAAGCGCTCCAATGATACGGATCCTAATAAAACAATCCAATAACCCACCGAGCAGCGCTCATGCCGCCTCATGTGATGATGACTAGCGACTAGCGAGCAGCCACCAGCTCACGCACACACGCACACATACACCAATCGGTTCCCCAGCAGCCGAGCAGCCGAAGGAGCATGAAGGAGGAGAGGAGAAAGAGAGAGAGAGAGAGAGAGAGTCGCACTCGATGGGCAAAAAGGGGCAGAACAAATATGAACCCATCCTGCCACTGCCGCTGCCGCCACCGCCGTCCGCAGGCTCTTCTCCCCCGGTTGATGCACTGCTGCTGCTGCTCCTTCCTCGAGAGGACGAATCCTTTAAACGTTCGAAGGCCCCGAAGAACCTTCTGCTTTCGGTTGGCTTTTAGGGAGTTTGGGTGGAGGGTGAGGGGACTCTCTCTCTCTCTCTCTCTACCTTCCTTCGTTCTCCTCCTCGCTCCTCGCTTCCTCCCGGAGGGCACAAAGTCAATAGCGCTGCGATACGAGTTTGATTTGGCCCCGCTGACACCACTGTATGTGTGCGTGTGTGTGTGTGTGTTTGGATGGTGTTTCGTTGCATCTTCTGCGGTAGCAGCAGCAGCAGCAGCAATACACCCACACACACACACACACACACACACACACACACACAGCCCAGCTTGAAGGCTCATCATGGGGATGGTCTTCCGGTTGGCTTGTTATTTCGTCTATATATTCCCCGCAACACCTTCCTACCCCTCAACCCAACACCCTTCTTCAACTCATCTCCTCCCGCTTCTCCTCCTCCTCCACCACTTCTTCCTTTTCTTCTTCTTCTTTCTTTTTCTTCTACTGCTTCTGCTTCTGCTTCTGCTTTCTTCTGCCAGCTTGCTGCCCAATTTGGCCAACACAACAGCCCGTCCGCCCCCCACGCTCGTGTAGTCGCTGTTTCGGTTGCTAGAAACCCCCTCCCCCTCCCCCTCCCCCTCCCCCTCCCCCTCCCCCTCTTCCCGCCTCCCTCCCCCACTCACCCCACTGGGATTCAGATTCTATCGCAACAAATTAACAGCAATTTGCATTTTATGCGGATGCTACGACGCTCTGCTCGGCTCGGCTATCGCTCGGGGAAGAGCAGGAGAAAAGGAAAGAAGGGTGGTGGTGGTGGTGGTGGTGGTGCAGCAGGGTCGTTCGGTCGGTCGGTCCCTTTTTTCCCTCTTTTGTCCAATCAAAATAATTATCACTCCGACGACTCGGGGACCGAGGATGGGGCGGGATTAACTAGAGGAGGAGAGGAAGGACCCCACCAACCGAAAACCACCGGCATCCAATCCCCTCCTCCCCCCTCCCCCCTCCCCTCGCTGGTAGATCTACTGTGCAAACGTCTGTTTTTGTGACAAAAACCCCCCGATGGATGGGATGCAAGGAAAAGGTGGTGGGGGTGGGGGCGGCGCTGTGTCGACATATGACGGAGAGGGGAAGGGGGAAAGGGGGCGGGAGGGTTCGCACGCTATCCTCATTTCTGCATGCATGATAGTTTATTTCGTTCAATAATTTCGTTGATCCTTGTCTTGAAGTTTTTGGAACCCCAAAGGGATGGTGGTGGCCAAGGATGAGTATTTGGGGCCCGGAGACCGGAGACAGCCGGAGACAGCAGCAGCAGCAAGCAAATTGGTTTGACGACGAAATAGCTAGGGGATGGGGGATGGGGGGTGGCTTTTCAGTCAATCTTTAGTTAATCTTGGTGTAGCTGCCGAGGCCAAGGATGACGCCAGGGATGCTAGGCACCATTTTCCGACCGAGCGACCGAGCGACCGAGCGACCGACCGAGAAGCGGCGAACCCGGGGAGTTGGGGGGTTGGGGGGTTGGGGCCCTTTTCTTGAGCTGAGCGCTTATCTAGCGTCTTGGATCTATTTATATCCCTCCTTCCTTTGTTACACACACAGCACACAGCACACACACACATACACAGCGCGCGCGCCGTGGACGAAGCCGTAAATTCATCGGAAAATTTATGCAAATTAATAACATTTTATTTTCGGCGGCTAACAACGACGCCCCCCCGTCTTCATCCCACCAAAAACACATCTAACCTCTTCCTTCCTCCCTCCTTCACCATTCCTCTCCCACCCCTTCCGGATGCGCTCGGCTCGGGGTCTAAGCGAATGCGAATGCAAATTTTAAACGCTCGCGTTAAATCTCGTCATCGTCAAAGCATTCTAATTCGCATTTTTACGCAACGGACCCGGACCACCACTAGCCAGCCAGTGGCGGCGGACAATATGGCAGACGACTCCGACGAGTAACCAGCGTCCAAACC
>NC_064873.1:3178262-3198262 GCF_943734745.1 Anopheles darlingi
GGAAAAAGGGAGGCTGACAGTTGAGGACATTCGGAGCACGGACGAGGCCGCGTGACGAGGGTAGTGGTGGTGGTGGAGGCGCCTGGTTCGACGGGAGCGCGCTGGATGTTGCAAAAAAAAAGCGAGGCACGAGACACAAACGCAACGTGATCCTCATGCGAAATGTGACCGGCGTGTGCGTGACATTACTGTGTGTGTGTGTCAGTGAAAGTGCGTTGAGTGGAGCAAAAACAGCAACAACAGCAACAACAACAGCAGCAACTACAGTGACCGGCATAAGTAAAAGCCCACCCCTAGATTTTTTGTAGACTTTTCCGACTGTAAATCCTACCATTTCTATCGGAAACGGCAAATGTGTTGTGTTTTTCTTTAAAGGTTTAACGTTCCTCTTTCAGTCTTTCACTAGCCTCTTTCAGACTATAGAACTATTGCTCGCTCTAGCCTTCCTTTTAACTTGGTTTAACACATTTTCCGGGTGAAATTCAAACGTTTAACCATATTTTTGGCTTCGGAACGGAAGACGCATTTTGCATTACGCACTCTTGTGCTCATGTAGAGCTAATCTAAAGGTGGCATCGTTTGCTCCAAAATAGACAGCGACAGGGGGTTTTCATGATGAAACAGATAGTCTAACGATTTCCTTATCTCCGGAATGGCTTTTATCATTTGTTCGATCATTCGTCTTCCCAGAACGTCTGGTTTTAAAATCTCATTTGCTGTTTTGATGAACATTGGTGATTAGTCATGGATGGCAGCATAAAGGGGTCCCCCCTACTAATAATATTTTTTCCGCTAATATCTGTTGGGACACACGATTGAATCAATGCTGCATAAGAAGATTTCAGGCATGCAGCGGTTTTTTTTTTCCTCTCATACACCCGTTTCTTTTGCGAAAACCCCTGGCGCAATCGACTTACTACTGGAACTGCTACGATTGATATGGATTAAATTACTGTAAACAATAATGGGGGAGGGGCGGGGACCTAAAACTTTAAAACAGATGTACACTAAAGACCTAACAAAGATATAGTAACCAGGGGGGCTTTATTAGAGTCACATTAATATTTATTGTAAAGTGGGTTTTTACTTACTGTCACATCTGTGATCGACCATCTCTCATTTAGCCATTTATTAAAAATTTGTTATCGATCCAATCGAGATGAAAGCTAGTGCAACTGAAAGAGGAATGTTAAACCTACAAGAAAACCACAACACTTGCCGTTTACGATAGAAAATGTAGGATTTACAGTCGAAAATCTACAAAAATCTAGGGGTGGCTAGGCTTTTACTTATGCCGGTCACTGTACGCAAAACACAATTACCGAGCTCGTTCCGGCCAAGGACGGTGTCCCCCCAAGTGACCAATCGGCATCACACACACACACACACACACACACACACACACACACACACACACACACACACACACACACACACACACACACACACACACACACACACACACACACACACACACACACACACACACACACACACACACACACACACACACACACACACACACACACACACACACACACACACACACACACACACACACACACACACACACACACACACACACACACACACACACACACACACACACACACACACACACACACACACACACACACACACACACACACACACACACACACACACACACACACACACACACACACACACACACACACACACACACACACACACACACACGCATACACACAGAGAGAGGCAGCATCTTTACTTTTGAGCAGAACTAAGAAAGACAACTTCCTTTCCACCTCTTCTTACCTCGCCTTACGTCACTCCATCGTGGGTACCATCAGGCCCCAGGATCAACCATCAGAGACGCGCGCGTGTGTGTGTGTGTGTGCGCTTGGGGAACGGGGTCGGTCCGATCCGATTAAAACAAAGTCCTCGTCGTTCGAAGTCGAAGTCGAGTTCAGTCAGTTCGATGTTTCGATGCGCAGAGCAGAGGAGGAGGGGAAGAAGGCCCACCACATCGTCCATCCTCTCTCATCGACATCAGCATCAGCATCCCCCTCAAAAGGGATGGCCCCGGTCGCGATGGCACGCGCGCCCACGGGGGAAGGACGACTTCAAACGCTGGTGTGGCGCATTCCCTGGCAAGACCTAAACCGCTAACTTATTTAGGGCTGCTGCCCGTTCACGACACGGCCTCACCCTCACCCCCTCACTCCCTTGTTCTGTCATTCGAAACCGGATCCCCGGACCTTTCCCGGACCGTGTTTGGACTTAAACGACAAATAAACACCAGAGCACACCAGCTCGTGTGTGTGTGTGTAAGCATGTAAGAACGTGTGCCGCTACTCCTCCTCGTTGCTATCGAAGGTTTTTTCACCCCCCAACCCCCCCCTTCATTGGCATCCCTCCCGGCTTCGGCGCTAGTTTTCTCCAAGAAAGTTCCACAGTTCCAGAGTTGGTTGCATGTCGCTTCCCCGGGAATGGGGCCCTCGGCCTGGCCCGAGAAGACTTTGACTCCTTTGATCTCCGGCTCCGGGCTTGCCGCTCCGGGATACCTTCGAACTTAGAACACACACACACACACAGAGGCGCAGGATATCGCAAAGAAGAACAACACGTCGTCCGTGGACCGTTGACGGAGTCGTTTTCGGGGCAACAAGGAGTGCAACAGGCTCTACTCAGGGGGGAGGGTTGGTGCTTGGTGCGTACGCCAGGTCAATCGGGTCAAGAGGATCACGAGACGAGACCGGAAAGGACACACACTAGCACACACACACAGGCACACAAACTTCCAGAGCTCGGGCTCGGCGAACGGGGTAGTCCGGGACTCCGGAAACGTACCTCTCTCTCTCTCTTTCTCTCTGTGTGTAAGGGTTGCGACCTGCCAAAGGAGTCGTTATTTAACCTCATAAATAGACGAGCAGCTGTGTGGCTTTGCTTGCTTGCTTGCTTGCTTGCTTCTTCGTCCACGGCACTTGACACTCCCGGAACGGAACGGAACGGAATTGGAAAACCACCCCCCACACAGACACACACACACACGCAGACACACACAAATCCGGCGGAGAGAGAGATAATATTTCTTTGAAACTGTAATCAATAAAATATTTAAAGCTTCATCTCTCTGGTTCGCTCGCTCGCTCTGTTGCTGGAGGTGGGGGTGGGGGGGGGGGGAGGGGGGAGGGGGTGAGTGGTTGCAAACAAGGGTGTGCCCCTCCAAGCATTCCATTCCAGCTACCCAGCGGCTGGTCTGGCTTTAAATTTCGATTCCCATTCCCAGGACAGCATCCCAGGGTCAACCATCTGCAGCCAGCAGTTCGGACTACCCTTCCCACCGCACCACCCCCCCTCCACCAGCCGACTGGCAGCCGAGCGACGACATTCCAGGGCAAACGGCCGAAAAGGAGGGGGTGGGGGTCCAGAGCGAGCTTCTTGTAAATTATTAAACTTGATTAAGATGAACTCCATTCCTTTGCAACCCCCCCCCCCCAGGAACATCACGACACACCCACACTGGCACACACACACACTGACACACACACACACACAGACGAACACAGAGGGGAAGCTGGCGACACCCGGCAAACACTAGCACTGACTGTGACTGTGACTGACACAAATCAGGGGTGGCAGGGGTGGAGGGTGGCTTTTCGGGGGTGGGGGTGGAAAGCTTTTGGCTACTCGCTCGCTGCTGAAATTGCGCTCTCGGGCTGCTGCTCGGGGGCACTCTTCTGGGCCAGTGGGCTTCTGGTAGCGTCCCCACCCCCTGGCTCACCCCCATCCCCTTCAAAAGACACAGCAGCAGCCTTTTGCGAGCAGCTAGCTGCTAAGCGGATTTGATTAAGGACCTAATTAGATAGCCTCCTCCGCGTGTGCGTCACTGTGTGCACTACTCACCACCACCGCACCCCCATCCCCATCCCCCTCTTCCGCATCCCTCGTTTTGGACAGTTTGGACGGCCGATCGTCCGATCACTGACCCGTCCTCGGTTCTGCTGTTGTGCTGTGTGTGTGTGTGTGTGGCTCAGTCCAATCAACCAGTGAGTCCAGAGACCAAAGGTACGCGTGTGTGTGTGTGTGTGTGTGTGTGTGTGTGGTCAAACAATCAAAATTCCGAGTGATGAGTCACAGAACAGCAGCAGCAGCAGCAGTAGAAGTAGTAGCAGATGAGCTGCTGCTGCTGCTGCTGCTGAACTCCAAGCAGCTCTTATCGACCACCAGGTGGTGTGCGGGGTTCATGAATATTCGTTTCGGCGTCGCAAGCAAGCTCTCGGTTGCAGCAGCAGCAGCAGGTGTGACCACCGGGGCTTTTGACCGAATTTGCTTCAAATGTGTGCCAATTGGAGGCAGCAATGGTTTTAGAGATCAACTATCATAATCGCCTCTCTCTCTCTCTCTGTTTTCTGCCCCCGGGCTGCTGCCTTCCTCCTCCTATCGCTTGTGCTATCTATTGGGTATGCTAACACTTCTTCATCTCCTAGTCTTAGTAGCTCGTGTAATAGCTCTGATGATGTTCACCGACCTCTCTCTCTCTCTGATAGAACTCTAAAACAACTCTCTTCCTGTCTGTTACGCTTGTTACCAAGTGAAGTGGTTACGGGGTTAGCTTATGTTTTGTCGATTTTTTGTGCGGAAACCACATTCTACTACACTTTTTTCAAGTGAATGTCGTATAAACCCTTTAACTTTTCAAGAAAATTTAGCCCTTCTAGTTTGGGAGCTTCTTTTGATTGACCCTTCTAGTTTGGGAGCTTCTTTTTGATTGAAAACTACATCCTTTTGGCATCCTATATCTAAAAAAGGCGAGTTTGGAAATAATGTAAAGTGATGCTTTTCACGATGTTGCCTCTTAAAAACACAGCCTTTTACATGTTATATCGTTTTAAAGTATGACTAAATACCCTTTAAAACATACTATGAGACTGTTCATAATATTGATTATAATATTTTGCGGGGAAGTTTGAAAACCCTTCTTTCATTTGACGAAAATCGGCTGCTAAACGATATCGTTTGTTGGTTTAAGTGTATGTTAAGTGTAAAAATGAGAAAAAAGCAACTTAGATTAAAGAAGAGTGTCAAAGTGCATTGAAATCCTTTGGAAACTGGACACATTATTGAGGGAGAATATTTACCGTCAATAATTATGTCCGTTTGATGCGAGCTCTGATAAGAAAACGGTCAGAATGGGGTAACCGATATGAGCAATTTTATTTTTAAAAACACGACACCGCATACCTGATGTTGCAAATTTTTGCGAAAAACTTTTCAGAAAACGTCGAAGTGAAAAGAGTACCCCACACCCGCTATATACACCATTGACATTGTTCTTTTCTCGATCATATTTGTTTGGTTACCTAAAATATGGTTTTGGCTGCACAGCGAACCTCACCTCATTTATTGAAAAATATCGAAAAGTAGGCAGTTGCTTGGATTGTTGCAAAAGATGAGAAGCAGTTTTTCGACATGGAATTCGAACATTCGACATCCCATTCGAATTCAAACGATGGAAAAAAAGGAGCATTTAGTTGCATAGTAGTATTTTCAGTAAATAAGACATGACGTATGTCTAGCAAAATAAATCGTACATTTTGTGGAGTCAAAAAAAAAAGGAATAAACGGAATTCCGGGATCTAATATATGAAAATTGTTGTTTGTTGCAAATCTCACGTTCACATTTCGCTGTGCTATTGATTTCTGGCCAAACCAACATAGCACTGTGTGTGTGTGTGTGTGTGTGTGTATATATAAAGAGTTGCAAAAAACAAAAATGTGCTCATCAGTGGCCAATGCACTTTTACGCTCTCTTTATACCTGCAGGCCTGTTCCTATCTCCATTTCTTCATTCTCTGCCACACACACACACACTTTAACTCCCCTGTCTACCGCTACAAAAAGGGCGAATTGAGTCCAGTGGTCATGGAACACTAAAACCGGAACTGGAGCGCCATCTGGTCGCCGGCCGACGCCGGAACGCCGACGATCGCATCCCCTCCCCCTCCCCCTCCCCTACCCCCGCGCCTGGGCCCTTATACCATTCATTTCCTGGTGGTTGGTGGTGCTGCTGCGCCCAATGCTCCCGGTTATTGCATTACAATCTATGACCCTTGCGCCCCTTCCCTCCACCCCCTTCTCTTTTTCCGACCCTCCGCCCCACCCCCTTCCCCCTCCACCAACTGCCCAGACCCAGACAATTGATGATGAGAAAATCGTGTAAGCAATAGCGGCGAGTGAGGGTGGGGGTGCGGAGGTGTGGGTAGGGGGGTGGGGGTGCGGGGGTCGATGGGCGGCGAATTGAAGAGGTAAAGGTAAGAGAACCGAGAAGGGATCACGCGTTATCCTTCTCTTCGGTTTTCTTCCGTGTGTGTGTGTGTGTGTGGGTGGAGGGTGAGTGGTAACCCGGTCGGAAGCGGCATTATGAACTCCGGAGCTTCTCGCATTCCGGTCCTGCACTGCAATCCCTCTCTCTCTCGCCCCACAAAATGGCGCCGGGGGACGGGTCTGAGACCATAGTAGTGGCCATATTTGTGAGATCAAAGCCACCCCCCCCCCCCTCGGCCGGCGATGGTGGAAAATGGGGGGGGGGGGGGGTTCGGCTCAGGCCGGATAATCGTTTTCTCTGCCTCTTCTCTCTCTGCTCTCTCTGCTCTCTATCTTCGTTGCCTCTGTCGATGGCCACTATATATATACAGAGCGAGGGGTTGGCTGGCGAGCGTGTCCCGGTAGGCGGACAAAAGATCAAATCAAATCCCTCCAGATGCTCCAGGTGGCCCAGGTTCGTGCGTGCGTGCGTGCGTGCGTGCGTGTGTGTCTGAGACAAACAGCAGAAAGCGAGATGCGAGTTCTATCCGGAGGAATCCACCACCGCCCGAGTTGGCGGTTCGGTCCATTGTCTGCTGCTGCTTGGGATCGCAGAGAGAGAGAGAGAGAGAGAGAGAGAGAGAGAGAAAGAGAGCATGAGCGGTTTTGCCACATTACAGTATCTAATCTGCCCGCATACTCACTGGGCAGGCTGATCCCTCTGTGATGCGCCCGGGTGTTGTTCCCGGTCTTCCTCTCCTTTGCCTTGGATCCATCCGTGTCCGTGAAGGAATGGCTTTTATTGATACTGTGGCGGAAGAAATGAAAGTAAAAAAAAAATACAACCAAGAGAGAGAGAGAGAGAGAGCACCGTGAGAGATGGGAGTGCAGATGGGAATGTCGAATGCGATTATCCGGACTGGTCGGTCACCGGGCCAAGTAGTGCACAACCGCAACAAACATCGAAGAAGCAAATGAAAAGAGAAAAAAAATGGAAGAAAAAAGAAAAAAAAAGAGGAGAAGATAAAAACCTGAGGGAGGGCGGGCGGGTGGGAGACTAGACACCTTCTGTGCTCACCTGCACCCCCTCCCCTTACCTTACCACCCCTTCAATAGGTAGACCACAAGATCCGTCCGTTCGTTCGTTCGGTCCTCATCTCATCTATCACGCTCCCACACGGATAAACAATCGGGAGATCAAATACACGGACACACACACACTGACACAGGCACTGGTGACCGGATGGTGGAATGATAAACGGAGCAGCACTACTGTGTCCAAAAAATAAAGGTGACATAAGGGATGTATTTTGAAATGTTCCTTAATTTTTCTTCCAAATCCATTTTGTTTTTTTGCCATCAAAGTAATCCCTCCCAAGACACAATGCACTTATGCCGACGAATTTTCCAGTTTTCTAAATATGCGAAAATGTCGTCTTTAGGAATAGCACACCTTCAGCACCTTTTTCGGCAGCGGCTTGAATCTGCTCAATCGTGCTCTAAACAGTGTCCCCGGAACAAAATTTGAGGCTTGTCGAATAGCCAGAAGCCAAATGTAACCAAATCAGGCGCACGCGGGATTATTGGAACGATATTAGTGAAAATTTTGGCAAAAAAGTCACAGAAAAAACCAACGAAGTGTTATATGATGCATTATCGTGATCGAGCGCTGAGACGCGCTTGAGATGAAAAACATCCTTCCAAATGTAGTTAGCGGATATGTTTGATATGCCAATAGCATCAGCAAAGTCTCTTGTTGTTAATCGACGATTTTTCAACACCAAATCTTTCAGTTTTTTGGACTTGAACTGCATCGATTGTCGTTGGTGGTCGTCTAGAGCGTTCTTCTTGCTCTTCAAAACGTTCGCGACCCTCCTGGAAGTCTTGCCACCAACTGTAAATATTTTTTATTAACGTAGTATCGTTACTAAAGACATTCTGTACCATTCGCATTGGTATATTTGCAGCAGAAAAAATATTTTTAATACAAATTCTTTGCTTAAAAATTTGCGACAATGGAGAAAAACGAAGAATCCATTTTTAGCAGTTCACAAAAAAATATGTATCTCAAACACTAGTGAATATTTTGACGTGAAACTTGCCATGGTTGTCAATAACAGAGCTGGCAACCTATAAAAAATACAAAATTAAAGATATCGATATTTACGCGGGCAATAATTTGGACCTTACCGTGTTGTCACCTTACTTTTTGGACACAGTAGGTAGTAAAGGAGAAAACCATAAATGCTAGACAACTGTTTCTCCTCTCTTCGCGCAAACTCTCTCTCTCTCTCTCTTTCTCTCTTTCTCGCTCTTTCTCGCTCTCTTTATCTCTCTGGCTCATTCTCTCTGTGGTACTGTTCACACCAGCCTCCGCCTGAGCCTCTAGCCCTTTAGCCTCTAGATTAGCAAAAACCACTGCTCTGTCAGCGTGTGTGCGTGCGTGTGTGCGTGTGTGCGTGTTCCCAAAGGAGTAAATGGAGTTGCGGGGGCTCCAGGACAGGACAGGACAGCTCCAATAATGAAATTCCGAACCCATCTCGACCACACTAAATCACTGGGGCCCATGTTTGTATTTGTGACTGACCGGTGTGTTTGTCTGCCGTGTGCGTGCGTGCGTGCGCGCCTGTGTGTGTGTGGTGCACCGGATTCCTAATTGCTTCCAGTCTTAAACCAGTGTGGCGCTAGCCAAGCGAGCCACCCCCGTCATCCCCCTCCCCCTCCCTTCCAAAAAGGCGTATGGATGAAATTTCCGTTTTGACGGATTCGGTGCTAGTGTGTGCTTCGGACTCGGAAAACGGACCTCGACGGACGGACGGACGGACGGACTCGCTAACGTAGTTTACCAAAAACCCGGCCAAAACACACACACGCGCGCGCGCGCGTGCACGCGAGCTAGAGCTAGTGACGTGCGGCAGTAGCACCTAGCTCCTAGCTCCTCTCCTCCTCCTCCTCCTCCTCCTCCTCGAGGCAGGCAATCAATATTCAATTAATCAGCCCACGACCAATTTATGGGGCCAGTCAATATTTTGAAATATGTAAATTTTATGCTCCAATAAATTATCTGTACCCGATGCCGATGTAGCCAGCCCGTCCCGGCCCGGACCAACCGACGAAACGAACCAGACCTAACCAGACCAGACCAGACCGGACCGGACCGACCTGCTGCTACCACTCATTCTAACACACACACACACACGCGCGCACTCGCTCGCCGTTCATACAAGAGATGCAGATCGGCAGAGAGGAAGCAAGTGAAATGGAAGGAAGGAAGCAAGCAAAGGAAGGGAAGGGAGGAAGGGTGTGGTGAGGGTGGTGGTGGTGGTCCTTTGGTCTCGTCCCGTCCCGGGGATGTTTCTAATGAAGTTGCGTAGGATTAATTTGACCATTTCGAGGCCACAATTATCCACAAACCACACGCACACACATACACACACACACACACACACACACACACACACACACACACACACACACACACACACACACAAACCACACACATACGCACGCACACACACATACCCGGGGAAGGGATGGTGAAATTGTTTCGGCCAATCCTTCCACCTACCACCCCTCCTCTGTGTGTGTGTGTTACATGCAATCCTCCCTCTCCCCCCTTTTAACTGTACGACGACGAGGGGTGTGTGTGTATGCGAGGGTGGGTTTTTGGGGGCCGATAAGCAATCGCCAGTCCAGTCCGAGTACCAAGAGACACACCCGGATCATGCCAGGAGGGGGTGGGGGTTGGGGGTGGGAGGGTGGGGGAGCAAAAACCCTGAACCGGAAATCCGCGTATTCGGAGAAGAATAGGAAAATGGATGGTTGGGTGGAAGGTGGAGGAGGAGGAGGAGGAGGAGGAGGAGGAGGAGGAGGAGGAGGAGGAGGAGGAGGAGGAGGAGGAGGAGGAGGAGGAGGGTGGAACTACGCGAGATAAGGCCGCACACATATAAGGGCCGTGTTGCGTGCGCCTTGCAGGGCGTGTGGCGCAGCGCTGGGTGGCGAGCGGCGAGCGGCGGTTGGCAATCTGCAATCTGGAATGCTCATTAAAACCCGCCAGCCAGGGGGAAGGGGGTGGGGATGGGGGTGGTTGTGAAATGAGTGGAAAACATTTTCATTTAGCACCCCCTCCCCCTTCCTGCTCGCTTCTAAAAACCACCCTCATCCCCCACCCCCACCCCCACCACCCCTTTCTGTTGACTTGGCTCTTTCTCTTCGCTTTCACTTTCCCGGCTTTGGAGGGGGGGGGGGGGGTGTCATCGTCCTACGCGGCGCGGGCGGACGATTGTAATTAGAAGCAATAAACAACGGAAAAAGGGCGGTGCCAGGGGGGTCCTTCATCCCCAACTGCCAACCCCTTCCTTGGTCATCTTGGTCTGGCAGTAATGCTGCTGCTAATTGGTGCTGCGGGGTGGTTGCGGGGGTTTTGTTGTTCGAGAGCAGCCCCACCAACACCACTGCACTGCACTGTACTGCACACTGAATGTGCAATTCGCTGCGCGATTTCGATCTCTTCATTATTGGAAACTTAATTTTAATCGTTCCCGTTCCCGAGGAGGAGGAGGAGGCGCATGACATGCCAAACACACGCTGCACTCAGGTACTACTACTACTAACGACGACGACGACTGACGACTACTACTGCTGCTGCTGCTGCTGAGAGTTGTCAGTGCCTTGCCGGTCTCATCAATCAATCCAATCAAATCGGCTCGCTGGCTGGCTGATCTGGTGTCGCTGGAACTTTGTTGCCGGTCTGGGACCCCGGACGGACTCACACGAATCCCTCGTCTCTCGCCGTAATGCTCGGCGCGTGTCACGTCCTGGCGTGGAAGGTCCTGGCAGGTGGTGACCGCAGACCGCGCGCGTCGCGTGCGTGAAACAGAAATGAAAAACATCACCGAGGAGGAGGTCTCCTCCTCCACCTTCGCGTCGTCGTCGACCCGGAGCACCCTCATCCCCCTCCCTCTCCCCATCACCTGGAATATGGCAGTTTAAAAGCATAATCATGTTTCACTGTCCGGTCCGGCAAACGATGTCGGAGAGAGAGAGACACAGAGAGAGAGAGAGAGAGAGAAAGAGAGAGAGAGAGAGAGAGAGAGAGAAAGAGAGAGAGAGAGCACCTTAGCTGGTGGGTAGCGTCATTTTCTGTTCTATCATGTCCCCACCCCTGTCATCATCCCCCTCCCCCTCATCATGTCGCCTCTCTGTCCGTTGACAGGCGTTTATACGGTTGGCCGGCCGGGCCCGAGAGACTCGGGCTGAGGTCAAATCACTTCGATCCGGGGAGAGGGAGGGGGTAGGTCGCTGGTTCGCCGTTCGGTGGTTTGGTTTTGGAGGGTCGCATTCCGAGGACCGCGGTCACTACTGCTGCTCGCATTCCGCGAGCCGAACGCTACTTACGCTCCATCTCCGCTTACTAATATCCTGTTTGCTCAGCTAGCCAGGGTGCAGACAGCGCGCCTTCGAGGGTGTGTGTGTGTGCACGCCTCTCTCCCGTACAGATGGGGTGTGATTTTCAAACAGCAAAAAAACAAAAAAAAAAACGCCAAAAACCTGCGGGCGGCATTCACATTACCAACGTCACCCCCCAAGGGAGGAAAGGGGGAGGGGGTGGGTTCCGGTTTTTTGGTCACCAAACCAAGGAGCACTCTCTCGTGCTCTCTTTCTCTCTCTCTCTCTCTCTCTCTCTCTCTCTCTCTCTCTCTCTCTTTCTCTTCCTTTCGCTCTCTCTCTCTCTCTCTCCGTCATCTCTCTGCTCGCGAGAGTAGCATAAATATGCATGTGACATGTATTTGCTGGAAATGCGAAGCCGACACACTCACACACACACACAGAACAGGGGTGTGCAAAGGGGGGGGGAAGGGTAGTATGAGGGATGAGGTCCGGCCACAGGAAACGAAGTGCTGCTCGGTACGATTTACTTCCTTACAGTGCTCACCAACGCCCGTGCCACACACACACACACACACACACACACACACACCATCTTCTTCTTCTCCGTCATCATCATCATCATGATCATCATAGGCGTAGCAGACCAGTCGGCAGACAGGCAGTAGTAGTAGTAGTAGTCCGTCAGACCAGTAAAAAGCGATCCAGCATCCAGCAGAAGGACAGCCCTCCGATCACCGCGACGACGACGACGACGACGAGGATTCGCTTAAGGGCACCCAGAAAAGAGAGAGAAAAAAAAACTGCCACCCCATCCCCCCCACACCCCTCCTCCTTTCGCACCCCCCCCCCCCCCCAAAGAATTTCTTCGAGGTTTCTAGAGGTTGTTGGATGCGCTCTGGATGGAAACAAAAGCCCCCCCATCCCGTTTTTCGGTTGCTGCCCGTTTCCCCCCGGGTGTTCTGCCCCCCTTACTGCCAACCCTTTCTCACCCTCTCGCACACCCACACACGAGCGGCTGCACGCGCCCGCAAATTTCATTTCAACCACCAGCCAGCCAGCCAGCCAGCAGGGCGTGCACTCGCTCGCTCGCTCAAACAATGGATCGCCACACACACACACACACACACACACTCACACACACACCCGCACACACCCACACACACACAGAGCGACGTGCACTTATTGGCACATTGAAAGGCGCAGTGAGCTGTTATAGCGTTTGCGATCGTTACGACGACGACGACGACGACGACGACGACGACGACGACGACGACGACGACGACGACGACGACGCCAGGAAACAGGACGACGACGGCCGCTTGGCTGCCGGGTGAACGAGGACCGAAGCCCTTGGGCCGAGAGGGGAGTGTGTGCGTGGGGGTGGCTGCCAGGAAAAACCAGAAACCGGATTCTTTTGGAAAATTCTTCTAAAATATGTATTACATGCTGTGTATGCCTGTATAGGGCGAGGACGAAGGGTGTGTTGTGGGTGCATGGGGATGGTTTGCTTTCTTCTTCTCAGCAAGGAGCCCGCAACCACCACCACCACCACCCGCCAAGCAGCTCTTAGCAGCAGCAGCAGCAGCAATGCGATCGCATTCTCGAGAGCTCCCCCCGAGCACAGTCGAGCTGCTGCTTTTTGCACGCCGTGCAGTGCCGTGTTGCCATTTCCGGCATCCAGCCATACCGGCACCTTCCACACACACACACACACACCGACACACACACACATATACAGTGTCGGACATAAGTTAAGCCACTAAGTCAAGGTGTATGAAAAAGTGTTCAAAATTTTAGTTTTCAACCAAACTATACAATTTCCAACTCAGCTACTGAAAAGAGTACCTATTTACGATGGTTTAGGATGATTTCAGTTATTACTTTTTTCTTTAAATAGCGCATTAGCACGATAGTTTCAAAAACGCATTGTTTTTTCATGCGACATAAGTTAAGGGGGGCTTTGGTTATTTCGGGTTCAAAAAAGGCTTATTTTTGACGATTTTTATTCGAGAAACCATTCAACTTAATTTTTACAAGTGAATGTCATATTAAACTACAACTTTTCAAGAATATTTGGTTCTATTTTGGGGAAGATTTGATCAAAACTACGATCATGGCATCCAATCGAGAAAGGCAAGTTTGCAAAAATGTATTTTTTGCGGTGCCCATCGTAGCTACGTGCTGGGTCATCTGAAACATACAAATGGGTATTTTTTTGTTAGATTATAAGTTTATCCAGGTAGCCCCGTTGAGTTTTTCTTCAATTTCCCATTTTTCGATTTTTGGCAGATTTTTGAAGTTGAAAAAGTGATGCTTTTTCACGATGTTGCCTCAAAAAACCACACTTTACACAATCAAAAAAATATTTAAAAAAAAGTATCGACAATTTTTGCAAAAAATCGACGGGGCTACCTGGCAAATAGTGTACAGATTATGTGTTCAAAATTTCAAATCGATCGGTCCAGTAGTTTTTATGCTACGATGGGCACCGACTTTGAAAACGTTGGTTTTTGGGAAAACGCGATTCAAAGTCGCGAAATGCTTTGAGCCTTGTATGAAAGGTTGATTTTCAAAAAATCATATCTTTGTCAGTTTTGCTTCGATTGATCCCAAAGTTTTACACAATACTCTTGAAAGGTTAAGCAATCATTAAAAAATGTAAAAAGTAAATGCGAAGAAATAAAATAAAATACCGAAGCACCCCCTTAACCCAGTTGCTTAACTCATGTCCGACACTGTATATATACGGTGTGGCATACACTGTGTGGCTTGCTTCGCCTCTTCTTCTTGCACAGGATGCCCCCCAAGGATGCAGAGTGCATGTGCGTGTGTGTGTGTGCGTGTACAGTGCAGCGTCCTTACTGTGCACCCTCAACCCCCTCCCCTGTTCCCTTTACTACCCCTTTTTGGGGAATCCGTTCTCGTGTTCTCGTTTCCTGTGTTTCACTTTCATCCTTCCACGGGCACACACACACACACACACACACACATTTGCACAGTGTGTGTGTGTGTGTGTGCGTAGCGAGCGATGTGTGTGTAACTGGACACCGGGCTCGCGCTGTTCGCGCTCGCTCATCGCGTCATTAAGATGATACAAAATGAGGTTCACTCGTGGCGGCCATTGTTTAAAAAAAAAAGAGAACGCAAAAAAACGAACAAAACTCCAACAAACGCAATTTCGAGAAGTCTCGAGTCACCCCCTCCCGGCATCCCTTTCCCCATAGCTCTCTCCGTCGCGCCTGACACACATTGTTGTACCCTTTTGAGCACTCGGAAGGGAAGCTGTTGGAGCTGGAGAAGCTGCCAGAGGCTAACCGGGGTCAAGAGATCAAGAGAGGCCAGCTGGAGGGGAGGGGCACATCCTGCTCGAGCCTGCTCCTAAACCACTCCCTCCTCCCCAAAATGGCTTCCACTAAATTAGAGCAGTGACAACAGCAGTCCTCCGACCAGAAGGAGGAGAAGGAGGAGAAGAAGGAGGATAGTTGGTTGACCAGACACATACGAGGGTGCTCCTCCTCGCCTAGTTATCACACTCACACACACGCACACACGCACGCACACACGCTAGCTAGCTAGCTAGTACACTTAATATTCATGATTTTCGTGACCATTTATGAATGTTTAATTGTCACTTTGCAAAATGTCAACGACGACAACGACGACGGCACTGACTGGCTGTTTAAGCTAATAATTACAGTGCCAACGTGAGTGTGTGTTAGTGTGTGTGTGGCTGTCGGACTGTGGCTGTCTGTGGCATTGTCATCAAAAACGGGTGAAAGCGGGCGCTTCGGTTTTCGGAGGGATGGGATGCAATTTCGGTGGATTGCTGAGAGAAGGGAGAAGGGGGGAGGCAGGCAGGCAGGCAGACAGGCAGGGAGTTTCCTCCTTCGATGAATAAAATATATTTTCCCGCCACTCTTTTTCCCCTTTTCTGCCAGAAGAAGAAGATCCCGCATCCCGCATCGTGTCCACTGCAGTTGCAGTGGTGTGCGAATTTCAAGAAAGAGAGTGAGAGACAGAGAGAGAGAGAGAGAGAGAGAGAGAGAGAGAGAGAGAGCCTTGCTGTACGCTACGTGTGAAAAATGGAAATGGCTGATCTGTGTAATGAATGTTGACTCGGTGGTGCCCACCACTACCACCATTTGAAGGCCGCTACCGCTGCTTCAACTCCAACCAATCTCCAACCCCAGGAACCCGGGGGGGGGGAGTGCGGGCATTGGTGTCGTTTATTGTTTTTTTTTTTCGATATCAAGCGACCGGTCGTCGTCGTCGTCGTCGTCGTCGTCGTTCGGTTTGCTGTGTTTGTGGTCAGCCCTTTTTTGGGCCGGTAGCCTAGTCAGCAGCAGGACACCGAGAGGAAAAGAGAGAGAGAGAGAGAGAGAGAGAGAGAGAGAGAGAGAGAGAGAGAGAGAGAGAGAGAGAGATAACACTGGATCAAGAGAGAAAGAGAGAGTAACGATCGAATCGAAATCGACGGAAATCATCGACGACGACGACGCCAACGACGCTGACCATTCTCCCTGTCGCTGGTGCCGGCTCTATTGACGCAAACGCTGGCGCTGGCTGGAATAAGGCACAGAGAGGCACAGAGAGGCACAGAGAGGGTGAAGAGAGGGGTGGCGGCTTCATCCAACAAGCGGTGGCGGCCAAGTGGGACCTCAGAGCTCGCGCCGATCCGAAATGTAGCGGAACACCAACCAACCAACTATCACCAGCCAGCCAGCCAGCCAGCAGCAGCACAGTAACACAGCCTTTTAGCGCTTCTCCCTCCCCCCATAAACCACGTTTCATTCCCACCTCAAGCGCGTGTGGCTTGTGTGCAGCTGAAGCAGTAGTAGAGGCAGTAGTAGAGGCAGAGGCAGAGGCAGATCATCGATGACACACACGCCTAGCATTGGCGCACGCCCCTCCCTCTGCTCCACCCTTCCTCTACTCTCTCTCTGCCTTTTTTGCTGTCGAAAAATTTATATGTATGAATTGCATTACGCTCTGACCCGTTAATAATTTCAAATAAATTGCATTTCCCGGCCTTCGCCCGGATTCGCCCTGGAATAGGAAGAGAGAGCTCGAGAGTCGATGTCGTCGACGTCGTCGTCGTCGTTTGGGTTCACTTCGCTGTTGGCGTTTCGGCGTTTCAGTGGGTGGCTTAAAGGGGTTTTTTTTTTTAACTTTTTTGCCTCGAGGAGGCGATGGGAGTGACTCCCCCGGAAAGGGGGGCTGCCCGATGGTGACATTGGTTTTGCGCCAAAACCGATCGAACCCCTCTCCTCCTTCCATTTGACACTTTCACTGGGGGGGGGGTGCACTTCCGGCTTTTAGCAAACGCCATTTTCTTTTCTCGGTTTTCTTTGCACCTTTCCCTCGCTCGCTTCTCGCTTATTTGCTTTTTGGGGTGTTGGATTGTGATTGTGACCATTGTGTCATCCTGAGCCTTTAACACCTTTGAAGGGATGGAAGGGATGGAGGGGATGGGGATGCTCATCGAACCCCCTCCCCCCTTCCGGGAGCCAGGTGACCATCCGTCAATTAGTTGACAAGAACAAGAGATTCCGGTAAGAGCATCCGCATCCCTCACCACACACACCCCTGCATCAAAGCTTCAACATCCCCCTTGGAAGGATTGTTTTTTTTTTGTCCCAAGGGCTGCAGAAACCTTCAACAATCCACGGTCGCGAACGCCGTACCACGTAACGGCGTAATGTTTGTAATGGTTTCCCCGCTCCACCTGCTCCGCTCACCACCTTACACCCCCTTGCACCCCCAGTATGGTGCTGCTGTTACTTCTTCGAATAAGAAATTTATCTTTTATTGAAATGAGCCCGCCCCCACTACCACCACCAACGATCCCCGCGCGCATGAAATATTTGTGATAACACCCTCACCCCCTCACCCCTGGTGTGTGTGTTCCATTTGCCGGTGTACTCGCTGGCTGGCTGCTCCGGCTACCGAGCCGTAAAGTCGGACGATTAAGGAAATCCTTAATCGTCTTATGAATAATTTAAAGGCGCGCGCTCTCTCTAATCGAACACGATGCCACCGCACCACCCCTGACCGTACACTGCTGCTACTACGTCTTGCCCTTCCTTTTCTCCTTCCCCTCTCCCCCTCAACACCTGTCATGCTGCTGCCACCCACCGCTACTCACCGATTTCACCGACCGGTAAAGGTGACCGGTTTTGTTTCCTTCGAAAGAGAAAGTGAGAGCGAGAGAGCGCGATAGAAAGAGAGATAGAGAGAGAGAGAGAGTGAGAGCTGGGGGGAGTGCTGAAGAGAAGAAGTGCGATTTCAAAATGTTCCGCCATCCGCTGCTGCTGCTGCTGCTGCTTCGAGAAGTGGCTAAAAGTGAGGTTAAAACATTAAATAAAAGTACTCGACACACACACACGCGCGTGCACACACACAGGCAGACAGAAAGACAGACACGCACGCACAAGGATGTCCGATGTATGCGCGCGCGTGTGTGTGTGTGCGCAATCGAAACGGAATGGCGATCGTGGCCAATAAACCGCCGCTCGCCATTCCGTTTCGATTGCCGTCGCTGGCAAGGGCGAGGGAGGGGGGAGGGAAGGAGGCACTAGGGATTTTCCTCCGTTCCTTCCTCTCCTCTTCATTCTTTTGACGTTTCTTGTGTGTGTGTGTGTGTGTGGCTCAAGCTTTAGTCAAACCGAGCGACCGCTCGGCAAATAGCGATAATCGATTAAGCGAAATTGTTTCAATTGGGTGTGTGTGTGTGTGTGTGTGTGTGAGTCTATGGCGTTTTGCTCGGAATCGGAATTTTTCGCCGCCTTCCCGGGACGGACACCGTCTAGTGCCATAAAAGTTTTCACCAGTTTCCACCGGTGACCGCCACTCAACGGCTCTCGCCTCACCACCACCACCACCACCACCACCACCATTATCACCAGCCCACGGCGCGGGAGGGGGGAGCGGGGGTAAAACAAGAACCATATGTGACAGCTGTCATCGCGCCATGAACGCTGGACCGTACACTGGGGTCGCGGTGCTCGTGACGAGCGCGCGCGCCTTCCCTCCATACACACACACACACACACACACACACACACACACACACACACACACACACACACACACACACACACACACACACACACACACACACACACACACACACACACACACACACACACACACACACACACACACACACACACACACACACACACACACACACACACACACACACACACACACACACACACACACACACACACACACACACACACACACACACACACACACACACACACACACACACACACACACACACACACACACACACACACACACACACACACACACACACACACACACACACACACACACACACACACACACACACACACACACACACACACACACACACACACACACACACACACACACACACACACACACACACACACACACACACACATTCCATGCAAATGGCTTCATGTTTTTAGTCTGATGGCATTATAGCGCGATAAAATCCACGCGTACGTGTGTGCGAATGAGTGTGTGTGTTAGTGTCAATGGCAGCAGCAAAGTAAAAACAATCGCGTTCGTTCGAGGGACCAACGATTGGTATTGGTATTGCTAGTAGTAGTAGAAGTAGTAGTAGTAGTAGTGGTAGTAGTAGTGCCGCGCACACTATCGAGAGGTCTCAGCATCATCTTTCCCAGCGTACCATGCAAGCTGCCACCCCGGGGGTCCATATTCCGAATGTCCTACTCAGCGCCAGCGTCACAGGTGCGTCCAATCCACACACACACACATGCACACACATATGCACTATACGATAACGATCTAATCCATCCAGCACACACGCACACACGCACACACACACACACACACACAGTGCCACTAGCGAAGAACCAACTCCATCCCCTCATCCATCCATCTTGCTCTGTCCTTTACTGTGAGGTTCCTGTGTGGAGAACGGTGTGTGTGTGTGCTGTGTGTGTGTGTGTGTATGCATTTGATTTTATTACCGTCATAAAATTTACTGTCTTTCTTCGTATTCGGCCTCTTACCCACCTCCTATCTCCCTTCCTCTCTTCCTTCCTTTCAACCAGCAGCAGCAGCCGGCCAAGGACACGGAGCAGCGCGTGCTGCTGCTGCTGCTGTTGATGCTGGAGTTACTGCAGCAAGTCTGTCCTTTTTCCCTTTTTTTAGCCCGGTGGCTCGCTGCTGCACGACCGGCACGCGCCTAAATGTATGCACCACCCCTATGGGTACTAAGGTGTCGTGTCTCCCCCGGTCTTCACACTTCCCCCCTCCGGCTATTGCTGCTGCTGCTGCTGCTGTTAGCAAAGGGCGTG
>NC_064873.1:3200762-3208262 GCF_943734745.1 Anopheles darlingi
CAAGAGCAAACGTTGGTCCGGTAGTCCGGTCCATGTAGATTGTGAATGATATGCGATGATACGAATTAAATCGAGAGAGAGCAATAAATTATATTATTTAGCAAACTATCAATAAGGCCAACGATGAGTGTCACACACACACGGGCGCACACACACAAGGGGTAATGAAGCTCGGTATATTCACGAATCACGAATCAATCCTTTCGTTCGGTTCCGCCATTTGCTGCGTTGTTATATTCACGGTGCGCGCTTTGCATTGTTGTGTTCGACTCTCCCCCTTCTGTGTGTGTGTGTGTGCGTGTGTGTGTGTGGGGCTTTGTTGCCCACCGCGGTAAAATCAGGCCTCCCCGAAAACATGGAAACCCCAAAAACACTCCAGCATTTCACCAGCACCAGGAGCGCGCTTACGACGCGACGCGACGCGACGCGTACTATACAACCCTCAACCCCCACCCCCTCGTGCAGGGGGATGCTTTTATATTACTTTCTGCCGCGGAGAAATCAATCCACCCGAGTGGAAGTGGAAAATATGCACGCGACGCGCCGGGCAAATCAATTCACAATACTCGCCCCTGACCAACCAACCCCCCCCCCCCTCCCCACCACCCCCGTCATTGGAAGCCTCCGGCAGCCCTCTCGATGGATTCATTTTTGAACAATTATTACCTAGTAGTAGGGGGTGGGTTTTGTGCACGTTTACAGCACCCCCACCCCCTGGAACTTGATGGTATGGTTGATCAACTTGCACCCCCTCGGGGGGTGCACCGCCTGCAGCCATGCTAGCGGCACTGACTGTCGAGCAACAGCCATCGGTTATGGTATTTTCGCTCCGCACACAGGGCGTGCAAGAAGAAGGGGTGGTGGGGGCGGGGGGGGAGGGGGTGCATCGAAGTTGCCCGGAATGCAAGCGGCTTTTTTGGGGGGTGGGGGGTTTGGGGATTATTTGCGGAAAATACGTTGCACACATACACACACACACACACACACACACACATACACGCACAGAATTTGGAGTGAGTGTTCACCGAACAGTACTACTTTTGCTACCCCTTATTTTCTCTCTTTCTTTCATTCTCTCTCTCTCTCTCTCTCTCTCTCTCTCTCTCTCTTTCTCTCTCTCTCACATACACACAAGCATTGGAGAGTGATTGGTCGCGACGTGGCTATATAATTGCATCACTTCAGCTCTCACGACATATAGCCACCCCCGCTAATGGATGCAACATTGGACGCATTACGAAGCGTTTCACACAATCCTTTGGTCCGGTCCAACATCGGCCCAGCGGGACACACGCGCGCGGTTCTTGGTAGCGAAAGCGATGCGAATGGAGGCGCCTGGTGGTTCACTATTGTTTTTTTTTGTTGTTTTTTGTTTTTTGCGGAAAGGAATTTCAACGAAACATGTTCCATGCGCGGTATGACGAGGTATTGGTTTGATTGCAAGTGCTATTGCTCCCTTTTTGGGTTCCAGTTGCGTTCGAGGTTTTTCGCGCGGAGGTAATAAAGGCAAATATTGTTTTTTTTTCTCTCTCTCTTCAAAAGGATTCCCCCATGAGTAGTGTGTGTGTGTGTGCCAATGATGATGTGTCACACCGATCAACTGCATCAACAGCTAACAGCAACATAGGCATGATTATTATCAAACACTAAGCACTCTCTGTCTCTTTTTTCTCTCCCTCTCTTTATTTCTTTTTTAACTCACTCACACACACACATACTCACACACACACACAATCTGTTGCTCGCAGCACAGTAAGGATATTCAACAACCCCCGAACTTCACCCCCTCCCCCACTCCCAACAGGGGTGACCAATCTTGTACCAATGGAATGTGCGATCATTGTTTTCCAATCGTTACTTCGCTACTACTCCCATCCTCAATTCCTCACACACCTCCCTCTCACTCCTGTGTCCCTTCACATCCATTAGCACACCATTTGGAAAAAAAAACCAAATCGAAGGACATCGATGGAGGGGAGAAGAAAAAAACAACCACAACAACAACCATCTCGAAAAAGCGGAAACGAATCTCCGGTTCGTGCCGCAGTTCGCTCTGTTGCTCCCTGTTGTAGTCTACCCCCCACCCCTCGGCCACGGTTGGTGGAGGGGAAGAAGGGGAAGAAGGGTGGGGGGACCGCGTCGCGCCATGGCCATCATAAAGTCGATTAATTTAAACTTTCCGCGCGTTAAATCATCGCCGTTGGCAACACAACACGCTGCTGCTGCACACACGCACACACACACACCAACAGACACCACGACCGGGGTTACGAGGCGGTAGTAGGTTAGTAGTTGGTGCTGGCAGGTCACAGACGTCGTCGTCGTCTTTGCTCTATCTATCTAACGAGGTGGAGATTTGAGAGGAGAAATAGAGGGATGAAGGGAGGGATGAAGGGAGGAAGGAGAAGGAGGGCATTTGGCATGGCTATTGGCTCACGGGAGAGCTGGCTTGATCACACACACGCACACGGACACATACACATGCACACAGACAGAGACAGAAGCGTTCGCGCGGGAGCTCAGTGAAACGTGAGAATTTAATAACGCATGAAAACCACAGCAAAAAAGCGAACGGGGGGGGGGGATGAAAAATGAACCTGTGCGAAAGGAGGAGGAAAGAAAGGAAGGGAAGGGAAGGGAAGGTTGGACGACGATTGGAAAATATGGCCAGACAAACAATTTTTCGCGCAATGAGCGTTGCGCGCGCCCAACGCTCTAAATCGCTCGCCTTCCTTCCTTCCTTTTCTTCTGCTTCTTCTTCATCTCATATTTGATCCCTTGGTTTGTGTGTGTGTGTTTTTTTTCTATTTTGCTCCTGCTTTTTCTTCGCTACCGGCGCGCGCGCTCTCTCTCTCTCTCTCTCTCTGTCTCACCATTCGAAAGAAAGAGCAGCCGCTCGATGTTTTATTGGTTTGGCTGTGCTATTGGCAATAATTAAGGCCGGTTGGTGGACATCTGGCCCCACACACACACACACACAAACACACAGAGCGGCACAGAGCGGCACAGAGACACAACAACATCGAGAGCGGCAGCAGCAGCAGCAGCAACACAGCGACAGCAGTGGGTCCAGTGGTTTTGATAGTTATTCAAACAACAATATTCAACGGAGCGAAGCGAAGCAGAAGGGGACTGGGGGACTTGGACACAGCCGCTTCCGGACTGTGTGGTCTCCCCGCGTAGTCTCTGTTCTGTTGCCTACAGGATGCATACATCCACAGCAGCAGCAGCAGCAGAGTTTATTGCAATAATTGCTACATGACAGCAACAAATTCCTTTACGTAAATCCGGAGAGGAGTCAGTGGACAGGTGGTGACCACGTCATCGTGTCTCAATTACCCCTCGACAAATCTGACATCGGAGCAGATCGGAGTAGTGGTAGTGGTGCGTTAAAGGTACACTACTGGCCAATCATTTGTGCAAAAGGGGCACAACGTGCAGTAGATGATGCAGGCAGGCAGGCAGCTAGTTAGTAAAGGTTTTGTGATTTACGTGAAGCCTAATAGGGAAAAGGGGAAAAAGAAAAAAAGCTATGCGAGTATGCGTGCGTGTGTGTGTGTGTGTGTGTGTGTAGGTCATAGCGGAACGTCCGTGGAAAGACATCCGTCTTGAAGGGCTTACTGGTCCGCTGGCTGGCTCGCCAGCATTGTGAGACACACACACACACTTACACACTTTTGCAGCGCAAGGTGCTTGCAAGAACCCTCGGGAATCGATACATATAAATATAAATATTGAATAAAATATATATAAATATATAAATATATATATACAGTATGGAAAAAAAGTGTTTATCCACCCCTGGGGCAAGAAGTTTTCCCTTTGTGGCTAGTTTTCTCCGAACATCTTTGTCGGAAAAAATTATGAATCATATCAATATAAGCATATCTCAATAGATTAGTTTTTTTACTTATTCTTCTTCATTTTGCTTTTTTACTTTTTGGAAAAATAACCCCCACTACAAGAACTGGAACACTGGAAATAACCCAGTAAGAAATGAACAACTATTAGTTGGTTAGGTACTTCTTCTTCTTAGGCGCCTAACTCCATTATTTTAGGGCGATAGAACCATCGATAGGGTCTCATCAACAGATGCGCATGGGATCGGAAAGAGCTAAACTGCATCGTTGAAATGGAGAGAGAAAAAACAAATATTATTTGACTATTTTGAAGAGAAAACCATTTTTTTTTGTATAAGGTGGCTTTTTGTCGTACCTTTCTCTACTATTTTTGTTATATCTTTTTTTTTTCGAGTGGGTCCTTTTGGTAAAAAGTAAAAAGCAAACTGAAGAAGAATAAAAATCGAAACGAATTTGATATACGAATTGATTGATTTTTGCGACTTAGTTGTTTGGATAAAACAGCCAAAACGTTAAATTCCTGCTGGGGTAGATAAACTTTTTCTTCATACTGTATATAGGTTTATAAATTTGTACATATTGGATGCTTGCTTGAAAATCTTTTCATCGGACTGGCTGTAAGGTGTCTGGGCAACTGGCGATGATGGCAATATGCGAATTGTAACAACAATCGCCAGTTGCCTGGCTGCTGTCTGCTGTGCTGTGCTGTGTGCACACATGTGGCCATGGCAGCAGTAGTCACAGGCAACAGAGGTGCGAGAGACCGGTGGCGAGTGTGCTCAAAAGCTAAATGAAATGTACCACGAGCCGGCGGTTCGGCGGAGACCATTCGACCATTCCTTGCACTGAGCGGACGACTGAGACATCATCATACCCAGGAATGGAATGGTTCCCGTTTTTTCTTCCCTCTCTTCGACCGAGAGAAAGAGAGAGAGAGAGAGAGAGAGAGAGAGAGAGAGAGAGAGAGAGAGACGGCCATTCTGGGAGTGCGCACCAGCTGGAAATTGTGTTTTTTTTTGCTGCTGCTGCTGCTCGCTTGCCCGCCTGCAAAGCTCAGAGCTCAGAGTGCAGGAGTCTGTTTAGTGATACGTAGTGTGTTTGTGCGTGTGTGTGTGTGTGTGTGTGTGTGTGTACACATCGTCAGCAGCAGTAGCAGCAGCAGTAGCAGCAGCAGCAGGAGCATCGGTGCATCATAGGCCTCCGCATATGCAGTGTGTGTGTTTGCATGCATGCATACATTGTGCGAACCCGACCGGACACGCCGGGTAACGCGGAGGGGTGTTGCAACCCCCCCCCCCCTCACCACCCCCGTCCGATACACACAGATGCCCCCCACAGATGCTGTTCTGGTGCACGCTCGCTGGTTCTCTCTCTCTCTCTCTCTCTCTCTCTCTCTCTCTCTCTCTCTCGCTCTCTCTCTCTCTCTCTCTCTCTCTCTCTCTCTCTCTCTCTCTCTCTCTCTCTCTCTCTCCCCGGGACCCGGAACTCTCGGTTGTTATGGTGCAGCGGCAGAGTAGCAGACGTAACGCACGACGACGACGACGACGACATCAACCGGTGAGCAGGAAATTCGATAAGAAAATAACATAAATTTCCAATGTCAGCCCAGACCCAGACTAATGTATTACGACATCCATATTCGGCGTGCCCGCTTTTCCTTTTTCTTTTCTTTCTTCTCCTTTTTTTTTGTTAGTTTGTTTTACACCCCCTCCGATCATCCCTTGCAAACAAGAGCAGAAACAGTGAGGAAATTGAGGGCGGAGGGGGGAGTGGGGGTGCATATGTTGAGTTGAGGCGCGACCGCATTAGGCAGCCACGCCAGCCACGCCAGCCACGCCAGCCAGCGCTTATCATCACCACCACCACCACCCACCACCATCAACCCCTAAGTGTGGTGGGGATTTTTGGGGATTTTCTTCGCGAAGCCAGCGCGCTAAGTGCGATGACATCCGGATCCGCACAACCCGTAGGCCCGCGTACTGGTGCTGCGTAGTCAGCACTAAAACACTTATCACCCCTCCCCCCCTCCCCCATCCCCTTGTGACGAAAAGAAAAGCGTGCTCGTGTCGTGTCGTGCGCGATCGCGAGCCTGCTGGCCACTAATCTTACCCTGACCTTTTCCCCCCTTCACTTGCTGCACCTTCGCCACTCTCTGTTATCGGCAGGTGGCCAACCCTTTCATCCCTTTCCCTTCTTCTCCGGCCATGGCACGCTTCAGTGAACCGAGATTTACGAGCCCTTTGAACGGCACAACATTACGTACGGCTCATTAGCGGCTAGCTGGCTGGCTGGCTGGCGTGGCTGGCCCGGGGAAAACGGCTGTTTCCATTTCCGGTCCCTCCCTTGCTGATACCCAACCCCCATCTCCCGGCCTTCCCTGTCGTCACTCGGATGTGGATAATACATCGACACACACACACACACACACACACACACGAGCCCACATCTTGCCTTTTGCATGCAACGGTTTCGAAAGGGGGGTTGCATGTGAATCTAGCGTTCGTCTTCAGTTCAGCTGCTTTCTGCTGCTTTCTGTTGCTGCTGCTGCTGCTGCTGCTGCTGCTGCTGCCGGGCTGTTACAGATCGGGAAGCGCGTCGTGTGCGTGTGCGTGTGCACTCTTTTTGCACTCTTCGATGATCACCGTAAATACCAGGTGTATAAGCTTAAAATAAGCGTTTGCTTCTAGATGGGTTTAGCGAGTAAATTGTGCTCTCATCGACCTGTTCTTTGTTTTATTGCATGGGTTAGACACCTGTTCACGTAAATCAGTGCCAATCATAATTGATTTTATGCAGCAAAAACGAATATTTTTCCTTGCGTCAATCATGTCAAGTTTTGTTGCCAGAAAAAGAGCATATGCGGAAAGCTCAACTTTTATTGGCTTTAATTTGAAGAAATCGGCTGCCGAATCCAATAAAATGCTTCTAGAGGCCTATGGTGACAGTGTACTAGCGAAATCCACCTACAGATAATGGTTTCGTCGGTTAAAAAATGGGACATTTTGACTTGAGTGACAAAAAGCGTGAAAATTGACCCAGAAAAGTTGAGGACCATGAGCTGCAGGCTGGTTTTAGATAAAGATGATGCGACAATAGCGAAAACTAGTTGCCCAGCAGTTGCGAGCTACTAAACCAACGAGTTTCCAAACGTATACGGGGCGATGGAAATGGTTAAACAATTGGAAAAACGGGTAACCCATGAATTGAACGATCGTCAAATGGAGCGACGCCAAAACACCGGCGAAATTTTGCTTTCTAGACCAAAAAAGAAAGTCATTTCTGCATCTTGTGTTAACTAGCGATGAAAAGTGGATATATTTTGAGAATCCAAAACGGAAAAAAAAATCTTGGATCGATCCCGGACAACCAACCAGCAGCTTCTTCCCCAATACCAAATCGGACCTTTGGACGCGAGACGATGCTGTGCGTTTGGTGGGATCAGCTGGGTGTGGGTGGCTACTGATGAGCAGCTGTTCAAACCTGAAGAACCGGTTAATGGGCATCGATAGCAGTAAAAACTAATCAAATTGCACTGTGATTTACATAAAAAAAAAGACCGCGTTATGAACAAAGACACGAGAAGTTGATAATTCTCCAAGACAGCGCGCCACATCGCCCCCTCGTCAAAAATGGTCCAAAA
>NC_064873.1:3213262-3228262 GCF_943734745.1 Anopheles darlingi
GTGGTGGTGGTGGTGCTCCGTGTAATCACACGGTGCGGGGGGAGGGGAGGGGAGGGGTGGTGGCGGCCGCACGTCAGCTTTTCAGCGAAATTAAACGCGAAGTTCCTGGCATCTTCTGACGATCCTGACCTGGGCCGTCGACACCGAACGGCCACGATGCACGGGAACCTCCCTCCTCGGAAGCTGGAATCCGGATGTGGATGGATGGATTGCCGAGGAGCTGTCCATCAGCACAGGAGAGCACAACAAACGGCGGCTTCTCTGGGAAACTTTCCCGGATACAGTTGAGCTGAGCGATTACAACGCGACCGTTTTGCTGGTCGCCTGGATCGCCATTGAAACAGAAAGTTATATGCAACCGGGTCTCTTATTGTTTAAGAGACCCAAAATTGTTCTACCGGCGGATATCTTAAGGGCGTTAAGAGACCCCCGGTTGCATACACCCCTTCTGTCAATAGCGTTTTTCCCTTTTCTTTTTTTTGTCTGCTAGAATATAATCGGCATAAGCTACATCCGCAACCGAACTGCCTAATTTTAGGCGGTTTCTAATTGCAAGTTGATCGCGGATAAATAACTATAAATCAAATGTGCCCAGAAACTGAACTGCCATCTTAAAAAAAGAGGAAGAAGAGCTGTTTCCTAGTAACCTAGTAAAAAATCCTTCTACCGCCTTACCCCTTCCAAGAAAGCTAAAAATATTTGATCCCCTAAAGTTATGCAATTCAGTAAGGGATGTAGATACTTCCCATATAACAAAGACTATGCAATGTGGTCACTCGATGTTTAAGCGACTGCTAACCAGCCACTTTGTATGAAAGGACAAGAAATTTGGCCGATTATTGTTTAAGGGGGGGGCTTTGGTTATTTCAAGTCCAAAAAGGGTATATTTTTGACGAATTTTAGTGAAGAAACCAGTCAATTTTGCTTTTTCAAAATAATCTCATATTAAACTACATCTTTTCAAGAATATTTGGTTCTATTTTGGGGGAAGATTTGTTCAAAACTACGGTCATGGCATCCAATCTAGAAAGACAACTTTGCATAAATGTACTTTTTGCGGTGCCTCTCGTAGCTACGTGCTGGGTCATCAGAAATATTCAAACGACTATTCTTTTGTTAGATTATAAGTTTATCCAAGTAGCCCCGTCAAGTTTTTATAGAATTTCCCATTTTTCGATTTTTGGCAGATTTTTGAAGTTGTGAAAAGTAATGCTTTTTTCGATGTTTTTCCAAACAGCTAACTTTACATAATTTAAAAGAATTATTTAAAAAAAAGTATCAACAATTTTCATAAAAACTCGACGGGGCTACCTGGCAAATAGTGCACAGATTATGTGTTCAAAATTTCAAATCGATCGGTCCAGTAATTTTTATGCTATGATGGGCACCGACTTTGAAAACGTTGGTTTTTGGGAAAACGCGATTCAAAGTCGCGAAATGCTTTGATCCTTCTATGAAAGGCGTATTTTCGAAAATCCATATCTTTGGTAGTTTTGTTCCGATTCATCCCAAAATTTCGCACAATACTCTTGAAAGGATAAGCAGTAATAAAAAATTGTAAAATGTAAATGCGAGGATTAAAATAAAGTACCGAAGCCCCCCTTAAAGTCGCGAAATGCTTTGAGCCTTATATGAAAGGCGGATTTTCAAAAATCCATATCTTTGTCAGTTTTGCTTCGATTGATCCCAAAGTTTTACACAATACTCTTGAAAGGTTAAGCAATGATAAAAAATTGTAAAAAGTAAATGCGAAGAATTAAAATAAAATACCTTCTGGCCCCCTTAATAGACTAAAAGCTATTATAAACTAAATATGTAACCCCTGAAGGTATGCAATTCGGTAGAGACATTTAACCCCTGAAATAATGCATAATCCGGTAGAGATGTTTGATATTTTTTGGCGTGAAAATACCGTGCGCCTCAGATCCTAATCGCGAGGCTCGCTCGCGCGTCGAGGAGGTCCTCTCGCGGCCCGTCTAAGGCCTGTTCTGTGGCCGGAATGCCCCTTTTGCTGGACCCGATGATTCCTGGAAACGAATCCGCGTTTGGCACGACGACGACAACCGAGGCCGCTTCGGTTGTTAACCAACCAACCAACCATCATCATCATCATCACTCGCTGTGTTCGCTCGCTGCTCATACAGCATCCATCACGAGCGCGCTTCAATGATGGGGGGCTGAACGCTTCGGAACGCACGAACAGCGATCCCGAACCGACCGCCGGACGAACTGCTGCTTCGTGGAAATTCGGGGAAAATACACCGAATGAAGGCTGGATGCTGGATGCTGGGGATGCGTTGTATGCTCGGGCGTTCGGCACTCGGGATCCCGTGTCCGTTTCTCGTTCGGCGGAGTGCACACCCAACACAGCCAGTACCAGCCAGTACCAGCCAGTAGTTTCCATTCGGTCCCGGCAGCGTACGGAGCTCTCGAATCGCCATCTCGGCCCCTCGCGAGAGAGACGCTGCGAGAGCTACACACACGACGGTGCGTGGTGGTGGTGCTGGTGCTGGTGGTGCTGGTGGTAGTGCTACACCGGAGTGGGCTTTACGGTGCCACCCACACTATTCCCTCTTTCCCCGCGCCACGGTGACGGTGGTGTAAGTAAGGCGCGCGTTTTTTTGCGTTGGTGCACCAAAAGTGAGTGTGTGTGTGTGCGTGTGTGTGTGATGATGGACAAAAGCCCGCCAGGCAGCAGTTAGGCCAGCAGCAGCAGCAGCAGCAGCCCCTCCCTCCCTTTCTCTTACTGTGTCGTGTCTTCCGCTTCCATCCATTCCCGGGAAAACCTCCCCCGAGGGGTGGTCCTGGAACAACAGCACTCTGTGTGTGTGTGTGTATCGAGGTGTAGGCCTTGCAGTGTATAAGACTCTGTGTGTGTGTGTGTGCGTGTGCATCTCGTCGTACCACACAACCCCCATCCCCCCCGCCCCATTACCCGTCGTCTCTTGGGGGTGGGAAGAAGAAAGTAAATAAACAAAAAGGGGGCGCCCCAAATGTTACTCCTACCTCAAGGTCCAGGGGACTCGATCCATCAATAGCCCACCCCGGGGTCCCAAGGGTGCAAGCGAGGGTGTAAAAACCGGAAACGGAGGTGAAGGTTCCCCGTTCGGGGTGTAGACCGAAAATCGAGTAGTACCACAACAGCACAAGCAGTGCTGCTTGTAGTAGCTTTTAGTTTCCTCGGTTTGGCTCGGTGGTAGCTGGTCGACTGGGTCAAAGGTCCTCCTCCTTCTTCTTCTACTCCTTTCCTCCTGTATGACGCAATGGACATAGGTCCCCCCCTCACCACTTCATTCGCTTCTCCCTAGAGCAGAGAGAGCAGAGAGAGACCATGAAAGTGAAAGTGATTTGGGGATTTTCCCGGGAGTTTCACGGGGGCGCGCGCGCCATCTGGGCGAGGGCATCCATTACCAAGAGCATCCAAGTCCAGAGTCCAAAGGATCGTAGGAAGTAGCAGACTAGTGGTGCATCATCTGGTCCCGAAGAAGGCAAGTCCGGAAAAGGGGCGAAACGATGATGTTGAGAGACGGTACAGCAGCAACATCATTGCAGCAGGTTCCGTCTCGAGATTGATTAGCCTCGCCAGCAGCAACAGCAGCAGCAGCAGTAGTAGTACGCCAAGAGTAAGGACCCCTAAAGCCCACTTGACGGGCGAAGGTTCGACTTTTTATTCGCACAAGACAAGGGATGAAGACTGGGGGAGGGGCATGTCCACTCCACCCCCTCCACTTCTTCATCCCATAGACTTGGTAGGCTTGAGCCCGTGCCTGCAAATGACAAGCTGCGTGTGGCACGGGGGGATGGATAGGTGGAAGGGGGGTGGAGTGCCCCCCCCACCCCCTGTATTGCGCATTCGCCAGCACCGGTTTTTAGTGTTCCAGAGAGCACTATGGATGTCTCTCTGCTCTGTCAGTGACATGCAACCCCCCCCCCCCCAAGGGAGCGAGGGAGGAAGGAAGGGAGGTTCGCACCCCTCGCCACCCTGGATGACCACGAAACGGACGGAAAACCGCAAGGAAAAACAAATTAAGCGCCGGAAAGCGAGCGGAGCGAGGGGTGGCGCTTATCGCTTGCCTCGAAGGGTGGTGTGTGTGTGTGCCTTAAGGGTGCAGGGGTGCAGCAGCAGCAATATCGCCATCGCCATCGCCATCGCGGTCGAAACGACATCCAAAACACGGCCTCCGGTCCTGCCATCCGGCGGTGCCATTCCGGGGGGAGGGGTGAGCGGGGATGATGGTGGTGGTGGTGCAGTACAGTTCAGAGACTCTGCTGCTGCCGCGCTCACAGACAGACATCACAGCAATCAACCCATCAACCAGAAGGATTAAGCAGCGGACACTAACCACCACCACCATGTTATTCCTGTTCCCGTTCCGTGTGTCCAGGTGTCTGCATCCCCGGAACCACCCCCCCCCCCCCCTGAAGCCTCACCCCAACCCCCTTCCCTGTAAACAGGGCTGAACTGAAACGGATTGAGTTCGCTGCCTCTAGTCTGCTGCCTCTAGCGTTACAGACACAAAACGACACCAACCCCTCAACCCTGCTCCAGGGCCCTGACCTCTCAGGTGCTGCTGCTGCGGATGTGATGCGCAGATAGAGAGAGCAAGAGAGCCCCCAATAGAGTCACCGGACAGTCCGGATAGTCCGGATATATAGATACATTCTGTCAAGAAAGTACTACGGGGGGAATAGGTCGATTTAAATCTGATTGGGCTGTCGGATCCAGTTAAGTTTTTTTTTCCTAGGTTGGTACAACTGTCCTTAATTGTTGTGCAAAATTTGAGCGGAATCCGTCAACCCGTTTGCGCACAGCAATTTTTTAAGTAAGTCGATGTCAGTAGTAGGCGATAATTCGTTATCACGGGTGACGACGTTGAACAACAAAGAACTTAAAGTATTGTTTTGCAAATCAGATATCGTGTGTCGATGCATTGAAAATGTTGCAAAAGGTCTTTGGTAATAACACTTTATCGAAAACTCGTGCATAGAAGTGCTACAAAGCCTTCAAAAGTGGTTGGACCGATGTCAGCAGTTCGCCTTGTCTGGTCTGGTCTGGTCATTAACGTCCTCCGACCGATGAAAACATCGCTGATGTGAAAGATATGGCGTTCGAAAATCACCATTACCAGCTGTTTCATGAACTTTAGATAGAATTATAGAATTTCCCATTTTTAGATTTTTGGCAGATTTTTAAAGTTGAAAAAGTGAAGCTTGTTTTCGATATTGCCTCAAACAATGAGCTTTACATAATTCAAAAAATTATGTAAAAAAAAGTATCAACAATTTTTATAAAAACTCAACGGGGCTACCTGACAAATAGTGTACAGATTTTATGTTCAAAATTTCAAATCGATCGGTTCAGTAGTTTTTGTGCTACGATGGGCCAACCGACTTTGAAATCGTAGGTTTTGGGAATCGCGATTCAAAGTTGCGAGATGCACTGAGCCTTGTATGAAGCTCTGTTTTTCAAAAATCAATATCTTTGTCAGTTTTGCTCCGATTGATCTCAGAATTTTACACAATACTCTTGAAAGGATAAGAACTTATAAAAATATAAAAAATAATTGCGAATAAATAAAATAAAATACCGAAGCCCCCCCCTTAAGCCATAAAACAAAAATCGTCGCTTACTCTACTGACATCGATTTACTTAAAAAATTGCTGTGCGCAAACGGGTTGACGGATTCCGCTCAAATTTTGCACAATAATCAAGGACAGTTGTACTGACCTAGGAAAAAAAACTTAACTGGACGCCGGCAAGGGATGTGGCGCTGGCGCGCCCCCCTGATCGCCAAACTGACAGGAACCACATCTGATCTCTTCGTTCTCTTCCTGCAGCGCGACTTGTCTGGCGGCGCGGCGATAGCGCGATGGATCGATGGTACGATCGGACTCAGTACTACTCAGTAGCCTAGCCCGCTGACAGCGATCCGTTTTGACACCCTTGACCACCCCCGTCCCCCACTCCCCTGTGAGTGCCTAATAAGTAGTGACCGTGTCTAAAGTTAAGTCAAAAAAAATAAAAGAAGAAAACAACCCCTCAGTGTGTGCCCTCTGGTGTCGTAAGTGTCCAAGTGCGCAGTGTGTGTGTGTGTGTGTGTGTGATAGAGCCGACGCGGGGGGGGCCGACGAATATGCCGACGGCCCTAGAGGAGGTAATATCTCGAACAACAACAGTGGTGCTGCTGCTGCTGCTGGTGCAGCCACCAAAGTGACACCAAAACACGAGGGGGGCCTGTGTGTGTGTGTGTGTGTGCGTGTGATGCACTAGTCGCTCGCCTGTAGTTAGGACTTCGAAACGATCACCTACTGTTACGTAGACTACCTTTTCCTGTTCAATTACTACCTTTGACTACTACTACTACTACTACTACTACTACTACTACTACTACTACCGACCTGCTCGTAGTGCGTGCGAGTGAGTTATAGAACTCGCGCGTGTGTATGTGTGTGACGAAAAGGGCGCAGCAGCAGATGATGATGATGCAGATGGTGACGATGATAGCGGCTCAGATCAACCGACTTCGGCTACTGGCGATCGTGCTAGTGCTCATCCTGCAAGGTAAGAGAACCAACAGCACTCTGAACAGACTTTATTGGTGATATTATATTTACCTCCTCGTAAAGGGATAGCTTTATTAATATATATATTTTTTTTGGTAAGCTGTCAGCACTGTTACTGATCTGTTAGCTTGAAAAACACTTTCACTACTGTTTGAGATACGCCCCTTAACCTTTACTTTGATTACTTTGAGGGCAATAAAATTGGTTTTGGGCCAAAAAAAAAATGGAGGAATTTTCAAAATGTAAATCCGAATGTCACTTTCTGTTTTTTGAACACATCTCGTGTCCAAGTTCGGTGGTGTTCGCGCAAGCATCTGGGGGGGGTTGTAATGATGTTCCAGACACCTCGTCGTCGCTGATGACCACCGCCCCCCCATTGACACACACATGCGCGCGCTGATGAGACAGACAAAAGGTGATGCTCATCTCGCTACGCCCCTAACTAGCCCACTCAACGTGTGTGTGCGTGTGTGTGTGTGTGGAGTGCAGAGCTAAGCCACTCCGAAAAACCACCAACAACAACGAAGCTAATCTGTCACTTAACCTGTCCGCAAACGCCACAAAACGCAGCAGCATATAGCAAGAGAGGTGTCCGTGTCCGTGTCCGTGTGTGTGTGTGTGCGCACATACTTCTCTGCCAATTCTCTGCTCTGCTCTGCTCGTGTGCAATTCAACAACCAACCACCATCACTAACTGCTGCACCCCTCCCCCCACCCCCAACCCCCCTTCGTCACCCCTCTAAACCGTGTGCAGTCGTTATCGTGTGCTGCAGAGCTGCACCTTCTGCACCTTCGCTCCTTTCATCTCGAGCGCTGCTGTAATTACGTTACTCTCTGTGTGTGTGTGCGCGTGTGTGTGTGTTACTCCATTTAACTGCTACTACTGCTGCTGTTGCTGCTGCTGCTGCTCCTTTTAGGAGCATTTGACGAGCGGCTCATTGCTGCTTCATTACTGTGGCGCTCTGGCGCTTCCCACGCACCCCACCTGGAACCACCTTCTCATACTAGTAGTAGTAGTAGTAGTAGTAGTAGTAGTAGTAGTAGTAGTAGTAGTAGTGTCGGGGACGAGTCCTCTACCATCCACCGAGTTGAAGGTGCTCGCGCGCCTCAAACAGCGAGCCTCTTAAAGCACACCAACACACACATGCACACACACACACACACCCCCTGGTGCACCGTCTTATGACGTCGTGGTTAGCCATTACAAGGGATGGTTTCCTATTTATTCTGTTTTGTGTTTTTCTTCTTCTTCAAAACCCCTGTTTCCTTCTCTCTTTCTCTCTCTTTCTCTTTCTTTCTCTCTCTTTCTTTTTCTCTCTTTCAAACATAAACACACACACACACACAAGCGCGCTTGCTGCCTTTTTTACAACGATCCTTTTACAATGATCCTTCTTTTCCCCGCGCGCGTTAAATGCTCTCAATTGCGCTTTCTGTCTGCCGAGAGCCTGATTTTCACGTCCACGACCGCCGTCCACGCCGTGCTGTTCGCCTCGTTTGGCCCTTTCCCTCCTCTCTCTCTCGCACCGCACCTCTTTCCGCACCAGCCCCATCCTCATCGGAGCAACAGAAACATTACAACAGTCGCGATCCAGTCCGAGGCGAGTCCTTGCTTGCGAGCGATTCTCCATCCTGTCCTTCTTTGGCGCTCGTTTCGCGCTGCGCGCGCGCTATCTGCTCGCTAGCTAGAAGAGAAAGCGAGAGAGAGAGTGAGAAAGAGAGAGAGGATGCGAGAAATTACTGAGCGACAGTTTTATTTCCCTGTCACAATTAGTTAACGGGGCAATCGGCCGCTGGTGGTGCTCAAGACGCGAGCGAGATCCTTATTGTCGGTGATGCACCACCACCACCACCACCGATCCGATCAAATCCGATGCTGCTCTGCTGCTGCATGTCCCAATCAAACGGTCGGTACACGACGAAGTAGTAGTAGTAGTAGTAGTCGAAGCTCGAACGAAAGAAACGATTTTAATGAAGCTCGTGGGGTGCTCGCTCTTCGAGGTGCTTCGAGTGGCTTGGGAAGGAGAAGGAGAGAAACTAATAACTAACCCCCGTCGCTCTTCACTGTTCGCTCACCGTTCTCATTCATGGTCATGTTTTGGTCATAAATTTGGTCAACCACCACCACCAGCGTGTGTGTGTGTGTCCATGTGGCTCTATGTTTCCATGTGGCTTTTCCATCAACTCTTCACAAGCAGAAGAAAAAGAAGAAGAAGAAGAGGACTATGAAGAATGAAAAGAAAGAAGAAAAATAAAAAGGTGGGATGGTGGGATAAAACTGGAATTTAGCACCCATTTACCAGGTCCACCCACTCCCAACCCAACCCAACCAGCACCACTCTTCCTACCAGCAGCCTTCCTGTCCTGTCCTGTCCTTATGGTCCAGTGACGCGTGACGCGTGACCGCGACTAAGAGAGAGAGAGAGCTACAACGGAGCGCCAGCGAGAGCGAAAGAGAGGGAGTGTGTCGACGGGACGGGAATGCCGATGATTGATGGTTCCATTTCGCGCCACACAAGGCCCGGCCCGGCCAAGTCAAACCAGCAGCGCGCCCCGTTTTCTGCTTCGGAAAATATGCTTCCCTCCCGCCTGCTGCTGCTGCTGAGGAGGAAGAGATAAGGGGTATGAGAGAGAGAGCGAGAGAGAGAGAGAGAGAGAGAGAGAGAGAGAGAGAGAGAGAGCATTTTTAAGTTCGCCACCGCCACCCCACTGCTGCTTTGACTACCGGTGGTGGTGGCCAGAGACGCCAGGGGACAAATCGAATGTTAATCGGTGGTCTCCTGGGGGTCCCGGGGCGGAGGGGTTAGCTGATGATGACGAGGATCCGAAGAGCTCTTCGCGCGCACACACACACACATGTGGAGCGAGCAAACAAAATACAAACACGCCCAGGCAAAGCCAAAGGTAATGTGTGAGTGTGTGTGTGTGTGTGTGTGGTTCAAGTGATCGGAAAACACACTCGAAATGTCAACGAAAACAGGCGGCTGCTGCTGCTGCTGCTGACGGGAAGACCAGGAGCACACACACACACACACACACACACACACACACACTCCTGGCACGTGACAGCTGCAAAATGGTGTGTCTGCACTGGGAAAGGGAGGTTAAAGTATCGTTCCACGGAGTTCGGAGGCCACGGATTCGAACCCTTGACATGGGGGGGGGGTGAATGGAATGGAATCCATCTCAAATCCGCTGCGTTGATCGCATGTGTGTGTGTGTGTGTGTGTGTGTGTGAGAGAGAGAGAGAGAGATACACTGCCAAAGCCACATGGTTGCCTGGGACACACACACACACACACTCTGTACGTTTAAATGTTCAATAACTTCGTCATGTTTCGCCCAATTTTTTTACAAACTAAACCATATCTCTATGAATCGTCTGTCTGCCAATGCCATTTTATGCCTTTTCCTGTAGGAAGTCCTATTGGAAGGTGAAGGTGTATGCCAGCAAACGAAAGACAAACTGAACAACTAATAGCTAAAATCGGAATCGGAGTTCCTGCTCCTTTTACACACACCCTAAAGGTTGTCAACTGACTGCTTGGCACAGTTAATATTTGGCCGCACATAATAATAGGCCCTATCTCAGAAAAGAACGGTGTCATTTTGTAGGTTTTTTTTTCATTACCTTTTAGGAAAAATATTGATGAAAATTATTCCCTAGCTTTTGATATCATTTTTTATCAACTTTTACTTTGACATCATTCCAATTTTTTTTTGGCACAGTACAGTAGGCCATATCATTTGCCCTCTCGTTCCACATTACTGTCATTTCAGTTAGTTTTTTGATACATTTCGTGAATACTGTTTAAGTTTCCCTTTTTGATGATTGTCCATTAAAAATCATCAGAAACGCAGTCGTGCTGATGTCGTTCGATCTATTTCAATACAAAAAATCGACACCATACGGTAAGAACAAGTTAGGTACCTTGTTCTCATCATGCCAAACCCTACCCTAGGATCATTCAGGTGGAAGGACAAAATCCGTTTTCTGTAGACACTCGCGTTTTAGTTTTTGCTTCACAAATTTCGAATGAACGTTGTTGCCCGAAAAAGGAGAAAACGTTTGATTTTTCGCAACAATTTACCAAATCCCGTTGCCAAAATCATCATCTTACGGGCCATGGACGTAATTTGAGCAATCAAGCCGTGCTCTAGGGGTGGGGGGGGGGGGTGGCCTATTTGGCTATTTTCTGACATCATCAATAAATGACATAAATCCTGTGCCATTTTGCCAACGTTATGGTGAAGTTATTCAACATTTAAATAGGTCCAGATGGTCTAGATGGTGCACCCTCCCGGTACGAGACGTCTAATATACTCAGGAACGGAGGAGGGTCCTTAAAGTAAAAGAAAGAAGAAATTCGTCAACAATGCTGCCTTTTTGGTATAACTTTCTAGTACAAACAAACAGCACAGCAACCGGAATGCAATTCCAAACAACAACTATAACTACTTACTAACCTACTGTTATTCTCTCTCTCTCCCTCTCCTTCTCTCTCGCTCTCTTCTACGGACAGCGCTAGCACGGCCTGTGGATGGGCTGCAGCTCACAGAAATCCTGGTGCCGGACGTGGCGGACGTGCAGGAGACGGTCACACTGTCCTGCAGCTACGATATGGGCACGCACAAGCTCAACTCCGTCAAATGGTACAAGGATGAGCGGGAGTTCTTCAGGTACGTTGGTGTCCCTCCCCCACTCCCCCTCTTCGTGTGTAGCACACTAACGGATACCTGCACTACCGTGTGTCCCGCAGATACTCACCGCTGATGCCCCAAAACCTGATGCTGTTCGACGTGGACGGGGTGACGGTGGTGCCGAACTCGACCGCCCAGGTGTGCAACCACTACCAGTGCAGCATCCAGCTGCACAAGCTCAACACCCGCTCGAGCGGCTCGTACCGGTGCGAGATTTCGGGCGACGCGCCCGAGTTCAAGCTGGCCCACGGTGTCGGGAACATGACCGTTGCCTGTAAGTACCACAACTGCTACTACTACTGCTACTATCTATTACTGCTACTACTGCTACTGCTATTACTGCTACTACTACTACTACTACTACTGCTTCTACTACTGCTCCTGTGCTGGAGATGCAACGGAAGGAAGCAGAAGAAGAAGAGGGGTCATCAGGGAGCCACCCTATTTGACTTTGATCTCGCACCTGTAATGGATGTGGTGTGTGTGTGTGTGCGCTTACGCCGTCAATCATCCAGCCTGGACGCATCCATCCAGTGCGCATACACAATGGGACCCGTTCCCTAAATCCCAGATAAGCAATAGATAAAGGCCGCGGAGGCAATTTAACATCCCCTGCACGCTGCTGCTGCCGCTGCTGCTGCTGCTTTTTACCACCAAAGCAGGACACCGACAGGCTGGCTGGCTGGCTGGTAGGTTGATGTGCGCATTGCGCTCTGCACCGAGCTCTGCAGGTGCCGTTGTTTTACTACTAACGCTTCTAACACGTTGTTATCTCGCTTGCGATGGTATGCCCGAGGTCCCTGAATTAGTTTTCTTGCTAAAAACGCTGCTAAAACGGATGGCATATGGTGTGGACGTTTAAAAGTATACCTAAATATCTTTAAAAATGCCCCCCAAAACGGAAAACTGATACAGAAAATCAATATTAGGTTTTTTTCCCATTGATTTAAATATGTCGATTTTTCGATGGCTTCAAAATTCAAATTTTTGTGGAGGAGTTTCAATCAACTTTTTTTTTTCGTTTCGAGAAAACGGCTACTAAACATGATTGTTTTGTTAGTTTAAACTTATGGTGCGCTATGTTGCGAGATTTAAAGACGTTAACAAGATAAAAAAACTCTACAAAATATTACAAAATCAGTGAACAACGTGTCAGCGGAAAATCGCCCGCAAAGTAGTGGCCAGGGCGCAATGGGCAATTCAGTTGGAAGGAATATTTTAATATAACTTTTCCTTTGCTTTTGCAACCAAAAAAACAAAAAAAAATCGGTTTTCGTTGAGGCAAAAAATTGAAAAAAAATCTAATCCGGGAGCTTAATGCATAGCCACGGTCAGTATATACGGTATTAACACAGGACCTGTACTTCGCGATTGAGGGGCCGGGCTGCTGGATAAGAGGACACCATAAGGCTTGCTGTGCAACCATCTATCTGTCGATCTGTGGCGGCGCAAAAAATCCTAAAAATAAATATAAAGGTACTGTTAAACGGGTTTGTTACTATCTCTTACCCCGGTGCGCGCGCGGAGAAGCTGCTTCTCTGCTCTCACACGAGCACACAACGTTCCAGTACGTTTTCCACCAGTGCGCTAATAGCTAATAGGTTGATAGGACCAGTTTACAACAAATTTGACGCCAGACCATGGCCGAGAACCGAGCGTCGTCGCCGGGACTCTATCCACGGCCACTATGGAGGTCCTGAAGAGGGCGCACGCACCAAACGCAGTACGACGCAGGCACGACGAATCTCAATTAATAACGTCTCAAAATTATTCTCTACCGCGGTGGCGGCACCCATCGGCGGGCGGGCTACTGCTGCTGCTGCTACTGCTGCTGCTGTAAAAGAAATGAATTAGTTAGCGTATTTATGAGCTCCTCGACTCTGCTCCCCCCCCCCCCCCTGCTCTACGCTACACGCAAGCTACTCCACTCGAACTCGAACTCGAACTCGACAGCAGCAGAAGCAGCAGCAAGCGAAACAATCGCGAAGGGCGCGCGCGAGCTTATGGAGATTAATTTATACAAAATTTAAAGTACCAACGTAGAAGTTGGTGAGCGAGCAGCGCTACCACACTTACACACACACACACACAAGCGCACACACACACACACACACAAGGCGCGTGGCGAGGCAACGTGAGCGCGTCGGGCGTCCGCCGAGAAGAACATTAATTATTGAAAGCGATAGCGACGAACCCCAGAGGCACCACCACCACCACCACCGGTACAACCACCAGCACCACCACCAGCACCACTGGCAGGGCGGCGGCACCCAAGAGAGCTCCGCCTCTCGCAACAGCGCACGTTGCGGCTGTTTCTTACAAACGTGCCCGTCTGCTAGTGTGTGTGTGTGTGTGTGTGTGCCGTGTGCCGTGTTGGGGTTCCGGCGCTACGGAACCGGAAGCACAACCAGAGAATCCACAACCCCAGGTGTGCTGCTGGTGCTGCTGCACACAAGGTAGACACAATGCGCATCGCGCGAAGCCTTACAACCACCGCCGGGAGGAAGGAAGGGAGGGTGGTGGTGGTGCCGAAGGATGTAAGCACAACGATGATAAAACCATGCTGGCATGGAGAGCAGGCTCTGAAGTAGCAAAGATCCCAGACCAGACCAGGGCAGGGTGCTAAAGATGTGGGGATGGGGATGCGGGATGAAAGGGAGCAGGGGTGGAGGGGGAGGGTGACAAATTTTCTGGCAAAAGGTATTCATCCCCCTCCCCCCGGTTTTTCATCGGCCTTTGGCGTCGTCGTCGTTGTGGCATTGTTTCATCCCCCGCACCCCCACCCCTCGTTGTCGTCGATCCATTGTTGCAGAACCGAGGGATGGGAGAGCGCGGCGCGGGGTATTGAAGGCACGAGTCGTGGCATTAAAAATTCACAGGGAAACGTCATGGGTACTACACCCAAACACAGGGGGTTGTTCATGGGGATGATGTGCTCCCCCGGTTTCCAGTCCAGGGGGAGGGGGGGTGCGTATAATGTTCGAGAGCGCAGCACTAGAGCAGCCAAACGAGAACTCCCAAGCGGAACAGCAAAAGGGCGACATTAACACACACACACATACAAGCGCACCCCCATTGGGGGGATGCTCGATTGCTGATCCTATATTTCCACTTCCAGCTAATGCTGCTGGTCACTGGGGCGCTGGGCAACAATAAGACACATTCATTTACCACCCCCCTCCCCTTCATCACTTCCTACACACACACACGCCCTCCATTTGCTCTGAGCCTACCGTGTGAAAGCAACACTTTCTTAATTCAATAAAATGCAAACGCAAATCAGCGCGCGGCCGGCACCCAACCCACTCTGTTAAGCTCTTTTGCCGCAGCATTTCATTTTGCTTTTTCCCCTTCCACACACACACACACACAAACACACACACACACACACACACACACACACCAACACCAGCAGCAGCAGGCTACTTTTGGCCGTATTTGCATTGTTTCGCTCGTCGTCGGCAGCAGCTGGGCGGCCATGTTGCTTGCGCAAGATGATGCCGATTATCAGAGGAAGCGAACACAACGAAAACCAAAAAACACAAAAAAAAAATAGAAGAAGAAGAAGATACGAAAAGGCCCCTTCGAGGCCACCCCATTTCCATTTCCATTTCGAGGGAAAATCCGCGGCGCACCCGCATGCAGTGGCGACAGCAGCAGCAGCAGCAGCAGCAGCAGCTTGCACTTTGCACAGTTTAGCTGTTTGCTGCTGCTGCTGCCGGCTGTCTTCTTCCA
>NC_064873.1:3235762-3240762 GCF_943734745.1 Anopheles darlingi
CGGGCGCGCAATCGCCCCGAACTGGATAATTATGAAAAATTAGAAACTTTCCCCTTTTCCTTCATCATTCTTTCTCTTTTCCTGTTCCGCTCTCATTCTCTCTCTCACACTTTTTCTATCTCTCTCTCTCTCTCTTTTCCTTTCTATCTCATTCTTTCTTCGCTCGTGTTTTTTTTCTTCCTCTTATCTATCTATTTCTCTTTCGAACGAACCCGCTATATTAATTACATCTCCAGCAGCAACATTAATTAGCCATCAATTTGCACTCTCGCCTCTCTGTCTGGCCCTCCACTGGCCCTTCTGCCCTTTCGAAAACCTTAGCCTTAGAAGCCCAAAACGGTCAGAGGGGGTCGATAGCTCAAAGCCTGATGCCTTGGGATGCGCGCGTGTGTGTGTCAGTGTCAGTGTGTGTGTGCCCGCTTGCTCACTGCTAGCTAGTGCGCCTCTATCACTCACTCACTCACTCTCGATTGGCCATCGCACGCCAGGATGTCACGTACCGCCGGCGACGGCGACGGACGCTCGCGCAATCAAGTCGCCATCCGGTCCGGTTGCGAGGGCGAGGAGAGAGAGAGAAGAGAGAGAGAGAGATAAGGAGAAAGAGAGCGAAAGAGAGAGAGAGAGAGCACTGGCTCACAAAACTATTCGGGGGGAGGGTTTTAATTCGATCCATTACCTGCACCATCAACCGAAGTTGCGGCGCTGGAGAAAGTTGTCGGCTGCTGGCGCTCCGGAATGGGGTGTGGGAGGGGGGAGAGGAGGGTAATTGCTTGTTCCGCTGCAGGCAGAGGCCAGGCAGTACGCCAGGCCACGCGCCGGTGCTCGGATGGTCGCGGATTCGTCGAAAGTTTACACGATCCACGGGGGGCTGGAGCTGGTAATCGGAAGACTCCGCTGCGGCTGCTTTCTCTCTCTCATTAGCGAAATAGGTTATGATTAATTGGGACGCGAACCAGCTGAGCTGCGTGCGTGCGTGCCAACCAACCAACCAACCGATCATTAGAAGCAGTTCTGCAGCTCCTAAGCGTGTAGCCGGGAGTCGCGGGGAGTGATTGATCTCAGGTCCGTGCCCCCATTAGCGGGTTCTGCTGTTCCTTTTGCCACGCAAAACTTACCCCTTGCCAGCAAATGCGCGCACCCCCTACCCCTGCTGCTGCTGGCAGCAACATTACACCAACATTAAGAACTAATTGTAATCAATTTACCCTCTGGCGCGCGCTCGCTCAGCACAGCTGCTCTGGAGCAGTAGCAGTGGTAGTAGCAGTAGTAGTAGTAGTACAGTCCGTTTCATAATGATAGCCTCACCCTGTTTTATCGATTTCGCGCTCAAATAAGGCGTCCATAAGCTATGCGCAGAGGTTTCTATCTAAGAAAAACCTGACAAAAATACCCAAAAGTGAACCGAAACTCATCTTTCTGGGATGAAACGATAACAGAAAAAGCACTGATTACTAAAACATCTTGGATTTTGGATGAGATTTGCAAAAATATGCAGATTTATATTTAAAATCCTTAGTGAGGCTCTCATTATGATACACCTCATTTTTGGATTTTTCGGCTCTCTCATCCACAATTTTTGAGATATTTTTAAAATTCAAATTGCATACGTTTTCTAGAGATAAAAGGAGAATATACAGTCATTTAAATTATTTTTGGGACGCCTTATTTGAGCGCGAAATCGATAAAATAGGGTGAGGCTATCATTATGAAACGGAGTGTATTAGTAGTAGCAGAGTAAAAAGCACGCAGCGAGGCATTGCAAGGCGCGCGCGCGCGCTAGATGAGATTGTTTGCTCGCTCGCTCGCTAATCTAATTAAATGATTCCCATTCTTCATCCCATTTTGTCACCACCACCACCACCACCTCGGACGGAACAGTTTACCCGCAGTACGATCCGATCATTAACGGGCTCCAGCACAACGGTGTGCAGCACAACTACGCGCTCGGCGATTTCGTGGTGGCCAACTGCTCATCGGACATGTCGAGCCCACCGGCCCGGCTCTACTGGTTCATCAACGACCGGAACGTAAGTGTCTCTTGTCGTGCTCGTGGATCGGCATCACTCGTTAATTTTTTGGGGAAAATTCTCGCCCTTAGGTACCGTCGGAGTATCTGCAGCCGCAGCACGAGACGACGGTCGAGAACGACGGGTTTCTGCTCCGGTCCCGGACGCTCGAGATACGGTTCTACATCGACGAGAAGCGGCTCGGCCGGCTGAAGGGGAAGCTGGTGCTCAAGTGTCTCGCCCGGATCGACGCGATACCGCAGGCGACCCGGGAATCGACGCAGATCATCTACATCCCGACGACGGACGAGCTGCGCAACCAGAAGCTGATCAACTGGCGCTCGGCTGGTAGGTCTTCTTCTTCTTCTTCTTCTTCTTCTTCTTCTTCTTTGCTTCCTTGGCTTTTGTTTAGAGTCCTCCCAGTGCAATCCGTTGTTATTGCTGATCCATCCAATTGCAGGCACCTAACCACACAATCAACCGCCATCGGCAGCAGCAGCAGCATTATGGTGCTCTCTGGAGGAGGAGTGAATCCCGCGTGACGGTGCACCGGTGCTGGATCGGGATCCGATGATCTGTCCCGGGTTGCGATGGCGGGTTGATTGTGTGTGCGTGTGTGTGCTCTCTCCTGTGAGCGTATAGAGCGCTCTATTAGCCTGCTTTCAAACCGAAGAGACCGTTTTTTGACGCACAGAAAACACGTTTTGTATCACAGCACAATCGGTGGAAGTGTTCACACCAAAAGCGTTTTTCTTGGAGCTTCTTAAGGGGGGGCTTTGGTTATTTCGCGTCAAAAAAGGGCTTATTTTTACGATTTTTAGTGAAAAAACTAGTCAACTTTAGTTTTTCAAAATAATCTCATGTTAAACTACAACTTTTCAAGAATATTTGGTTCTATTTTGGGGAAGATTTGTTCAAAATTACGTTCATGGCATCCAATCTAGAAAGGCAAGTTTGCAAAAAGTGTACTTTTTGCGCGGTGCCCATCGTAAACTCGTGCTGGGTCATCAGAAATATACAAATAAATATTCCTTTGTTAGATTATAAGTTTATCCAGGTAGCCCCGTCGAGTTTTTATAAAATTTCCCATTTTTCGATTTTTGGCAGATTTTTTAAGTTGAAAAAGTGTTACTTTTTTCAATATTGCCTCTAAAAACGATACTTTACATAATTAAAAAATTGTTTTAAAAAAAGTACTAGGAATTTTTATAAAAACTCAACGGGGCTACCTAGAAAATAGTGTGCAGATTAAGTGTTCAAAATTTCAAATCGATCGGTTCAGTAGTTTTCATGCTACGATGGGCACCGACTTTGAAAACGTTGGTTTTTGGGAAAACGCGATTTAAAGTCGCGAAATGCTTTGAGCCTTGTATGAAAGGCGGATTTTCAAAAATTCATATCTTTGTCAGTTTTGCTTCGATTGATCCCAAAATTTCACACAATACTCTTGAAATGATTAGCAATGATAAAAAATTGTAAAAATTAAATGCGAGTATTAAAATAAAATACCGAAGCCCCCCTTAAAGTAACGAGATGCATTGAGCCTTGTATGAAAGGTTGATTTTCAAAAATTCATATCTTTGTCAGTTTTGCTTCGATTGAGCTCAAAATTTTACACAATACTCTTGAAAGGATAAGCAATGATAAAAAATTGTAAAAAATAAATGCGAAGATTTAAAATAAAACACCGAAGCCCCCCCCCCCCCCCCCCCCTAAAGGAGCTTAAAAGTTTGCGTTTTTTATTTTCGGATCTTCGGAGCTACGCACTCAAGCCAGCGTTGCTCTTTCTGTTTTCTTTCTGAAATGTGTTGAAATCCCCAAAACCATACACACCTTTTCAGTTAAATATCTTTAAAAACACATTAGAAACGTTGAATAGTGCTATTACGGAGATGTCATTACATTTTCAAAGTCGAAAGATAGATATTTGGGTAGTTTTTTGGGCACCATAAATTGATTTAATCTCATGTTTAAGGTTCTAGTTCATTCCACTGATTATTTAACCGTCAAATTTTGAAATATTTGGCTCCTAAATGTCTGCAATTAGAACGGGAAAGCATGCCGTATCGGTTGAGGTGTATATATTGGTTTTTTTACCCAACTTGTCTTATCATGGTTTTGATCAGGCGCCGGAAAGGATATGGTGCTTATTTCTCGCGTATTTTAAATCGTTCTAAACAACGAATGAAGCGTTTTGCCGTTCAAAAATGCCACGCAACTCCGGGGTTTCGCTAAAAAAAAAACACGCTCTCACTCTGAAAGCAACATTAAGCGAAAGCGTTTAAGCTCCTTCAAATAGTTAAAAAAAATAGCCTTTCGGTGCGCGATGGTGCGTTACCATGCTTCCATACATTGTGATGTGATACAAAACGTGTCAAAAAACTGGTTATGTCAAGAAAAAACGAGTGTTTTACGCACATAAATAAGTCTTCAGTCTCAATGCATCTTGAGGCGCTTTCGGATTTTCTTCTCTGCAGCAGCAGCTAAATGCAGCAGCAACTAACACACACACACTAATGTGACGTAATGTCTCTACTCTCCTCTCTCTCTCTCTCTCTCTCTCTCTCTCTCTCTCTCTCTCTCTCCCCTCACCCTGCAGCTAGTACTGTGCACGGTCAGCAGCCACAACCGTTCCGACAGCAGCAGCGAACAGTGTTGCTGACAGCCTTCGTCGGAGTCGCAGCGACCGCAGCACTGCTGCTGGCGCTGCTGTAAGGAGTCCCCCTCATGGAGAGGATCGTTGTTCCCGGAGTCACAACCGTGTCACAACCGAACAAACGAAGCAGACGCGTCGAGAGCCACAGACGTCGAGAGAGGCGTTTTCCATCTTCTAGCAACAGAAAGCGAAAGCGAAAGCGAAAGCGAAAGGTGACTGTGAGGTGAGTTAGAGGAGGGAAGGAGCTTGGCGTTGTCACAACCGGACGATAGTCGGCAGTGGTCCCCAGAGAGTCCATCGAGGACATTAAATGATGATAAGGAGGAGGCGAAGGGGGA
>NC_064873.1:3243262-3280998 GCF_943734745.1 Anopheles darlingi
GGAGTGAGGGCGGGAAATTGAAGTCAAATTAACCCACTTTTTCAACACTCATTTTCCGTATCTCGTACCCCAGGGTTTATACATACATACATACATACATACATACATATATAAATATAAATACACATACATATATATATATGTATACATAGATATAAATAACTAGTATGCTAAGGAGCCTAGATGTGACGGAAAACCCGCAACCTTAAACAACCTAAAACAAAACCGAAGCAAACAAACAAACAAAAACAAAACAAAAACAAAACAAATCTAACAACCCAACCAACCAACCAACCAACCAACCAACCAACCAACAGCAAAACCAAAAACATCAAAAAACAAAACAACCTTACAAACCTTACAACGCAGAGGAAAAACACGCCGGGAGAGGAGTGGAGAAACTGCTCAAGAAAGAGAAGAAAAACGCAGCAGAAAGAGCGAAACGATCATGAGCGAAAGGAAGAGTTGGAAAAATGGAGAACGAAACAAAAGCAAAAAAAACAAACCTGAAAAAAGCTGCGAGGGCGGAGAAGGGAATGATGATGATGGATGCATTATGGATAGATACAGTGTTTTCTTATACCTAAAAAACAACAAAAAAAACAAGCAATGCTACTTATAAAGTATCCCCCTACTCTTAACATGACACATATAAAAAACAAAAAACAAAAAAACAGCAACAACCGCATCACGACGGCAGGCACGGGACGAGGAACGACCGCACGAGGAAAAACCCGGAAGGATTGTTAAAGGCTCACACACACACACCCGCTCCCCCCTTCTCCCAACCCTTCCGTCTTCCTCTCTTTCCGCTCTCTTGCTCTCTCTCTCTCTCTCTCTTTCCGCTCTCTTAAAGTCTCTTTTGAAGGCCCCGCAAACCAAATTAAAAGCAAAAGGAAAAGAAAATAGTGCACAGCAGCAGCAGAGGGGGTGGTATTGATAGATAGCATTTTGTATTCACAAGACGGGGGGAAAGGGGAGGTAGGGATGTAGCAGGCGACTACCGCGCATACCGACAGTAACCACACAGCAGCAGCCAAGAAGGAGTCCTATCCATAGGAGTACGTGTAAGTCGTAATAGTGCAATAGTAAAAGTAGAACAAAAGATGGGACAGAAAAATAAAGAGAGAGAAGAAAATAGGGATAGAGAGAGAGAGAAAGTGCGTGTGTGTGTGTGAGAGAGACAGAGAGAGAGAGAGAGAGAGAGAAAAAAAGAGAGAGAGAAAAAAAGAGAGAGAGCGCGAGAGAGAGAGAGAGAAATTCACATTCCTTTGAGGGATTGATGGGGTAACCGCTTCATCTCGAAGTTACCTCTCCTTGGGGGTTGTTTGTTTTTCAGAAACCACTTGCACTCACACACACACACACGCACACACACACAACACATCGACAGACACACAAATACACACACACACATACAACGCATCATCAAACATACATACACACGAACGAGATAGAAGGAAAAATTAAGAGAGAGAAAAAGAGAAAGAGAGAGAGAGAGAGAGAGAGAGAGAGAGAAAGAGAGAGAGAGTGAGAGAGAGAGAGAAAGAGTAAGAGTGAGAGAGAGAAAGCGATAAAGGGAAGGAATTATCTGTAAATGTAATTGAAACATATCACTGAAAGGATAAAATGCGAAGCGCACATCCTTACTCAAACCCCTTCACACACACACATACAAATACACACACTCACACAAGCACACAAACTTATTCGGGCCCACACGCTGGCACGCACACACGTACGTGATCATAGAGAAAATGATCTATTCGCTGTTTTGTTTCTCAATTTTTGTTTTGTTTCAATTTCATCCCAACACGGGGTGTAGGGGGTGAAACGGGGTGAAAGGGGTGGTGGTGGTGGTGGTGGATATGAAAGCGTGATGAAGCGAGCACACACACACACACACACACACACGATGAGAGCACGAGAGGCAACTGAATTTCTTTCATTCGTTTCCACCCGCCCCCGGGATTTCCTCCTGTCACGTTCATGACGATTTCCTGCCTCCTGTCCTGTCACGGGCCGGTGCGTAGTCCAACCAACCAACCAACCAACCAGTACCAGTGTGACATTGTCACCGTACACCGGGTTGTTCATGTGGTTGTGTTGCGGCGCGACGTTTGCCGGGACCGACCGACCGACCGATATCCGGTTCCGGCCGCCGCCGCCGCCACCCTTTCATCCCCATCCCCATCCGGAAAGCCCATCCTCACCCCTTCGCCACCGGATTCGCCACCGGAAACGGGCCGTTTTTTTTCCATTATCACATTTCTGTGACACTTCACCCGGTTCGTGTGTGTGTGTTCGTCGTGGTGGTGGTGCGGCTGCTACTGCTACTGCTGCGAGTGCTAGTGGTGGTGGTGGTGGATGTCCTCATTCCCTCTCACGCCGGTTAGTGTAATGAGCGAACGAGATGAGACGCGAACAGGTTTTGCAATCCGTCCGTCGTCGCCAAACATCGGCGCGCGAAATTGGATCACTGCTTCCACACACAACGGCTACAACAACAACTACAGAGTTCAGGCACTTCATTATGCTGCTCCGGCGTGTCCTGCTTCTTCCCCTTTCCTTTTTTCCCTGGTTGTCTTTCACTTTCTCTGGTCACAGCAGGTCACTCGCAGGATGAACTTTAATCGTTTTAAAGTAGCAAAATACCATTGGTGTGCATGGTTCGTCCCACATTTGTCACGTGTGTCACGTCCCCCGGGTTTGTGTGTTTGTGTAAGTGTGGGTGTACTCTATTCTATTGTTAGGTTAATTTTGGGCTTCGTTGTGTGCTCCGATGTGTGTCCGTGTGTGTGTCCGTTGAGTAGTGAGTGGTCGAGCCCGTCGCACGTTATACATACGTAATATACACAACCACAAACATAAACACATGCAACATTTTACACACACACACACACAAGAAGCGCGAAGAAGCCCTACCAACGCGTGTAGTAATAACCATCGATAGAAAGACAGAAGAGAGGAAACAGCTAAAGGGTCTGTTAAAGGTCTGAGAGCTTCTTCTGCCAACGGAATTATCGAAAATTACCCTAAACATACACACCCAACAAACAACCAGGATATCATTATTTCACACACACACACACACACACACAAGACGGTAAATATATAAAAAAAAAGAAACTAAACGACTAAGGAAGCGGACACCAAAGATAGAAGAAGAAAAAAAGCGAAGAAAACCCGTAGCTGAGACTCAAACAAAAAAAAAACAACAACAAGAAATCAAACAAACAAACAAACAAATTGTTGGTCTTAAATGGTAGATAACATAATTAAATAAAAAAAAACAATACAAACGCGGAGAGAACGAGCGAACACAAGGGGCCGGGCCGGGCCGGTCGGGACGGGGGAAGGAAATTTGGAGCGGAAAAGCGCGTAGTTCGCCCCCGAACCCGCCCCCCCCCCCTCCCTTAATTGATGAGAAGAAAAATCGAAAAAGAAGCAAGAATTAAAAAAAAAAAACAATACAAATTTGCAACTACGCGATAAGAAAACGGATAGAGGAGAAAAGGGGAAAGGCGCGGAAGGCAGCAGTAGTAGCAGTAAAACAACAAAACAAAAACAAAAAACAGCGCACGCAAGCAGGAGACAAAAAAAGGAAAACGCGCCAGAAGCAAGAAGAGCCAATGCCGAAAACATAACCAGCATAGCGAAACAGCAAACAAAGCAAGCAAACAAGGCAAGCAAGCAAGAAAGCAAGTATCCGCAGATAGACGCAGACGCAGACGCAGCAGCAGAGGAGCTAAAGAGCCACAAGCAAGCAAGAGCAGCACAGCTAAACGAACGAGTAATAAAAGAAAACAAACAAAATCCATACATTCTCTCTCACACACACACACACGCATCCATACACACGTGCACACATGCACAAGCAACACTAACACACACACAAACACTGGACAACACCAATGCGTTTGCAATAAAGGACACATGCAGAACACAACAACATAACAGAACTAGAAAGCGAAGGCGTTCAAAAGCTCGGGCGAGTGAAATAGATAGCGAGAGAGAGAGAATGAGAGAGAGAGAGAATGAGAGAGAGAGAGAGCAAATAGGAGAAAATGAAACAAAGAGAGAAAGAGAAAGAGAGAAAGAGAAAAAGAGAAAATGAGAGAAAATGAGAGAGAGAGAGAGAGAGAAAGAATGCAGGAAAAACGGAACGAGGGAAGATAGCAAAGTTCCTCCTCGTCATCCTTTTCGCGAGTCGGGGAGGGGGCGAGTTTCCTATCGAGCTAGCATAACGGTCAGCATCGAGACGCGTGGCGAGGCCACCAGCCTGGCGACCAGAGCCCGCCAGCCAGATGCCAGTTGATCGAAACCGAGTAACCGAGAGCGAGAAAGGAGAAGCGAGATGCGTGGCAGAGTGGAATGGAACAGAAGGGGCCGCGCGATGGTGGGGGGAGGGGAAGGCGTTAATGAATAATGAATCATGATAATTAAAAATAATTGTAATAAAAACAGATATATTTTACAGTGAATGTGTTTTAAATTGCGCTACGCTATTTCATTTCGCATTTCAATGTTTGTGTGCGGGTGGTGGGGGGTGGTTGGGTGGTTGGGTGATGGTGGGTGCCAGCAGCTGCCAGCTTTGCTCGCGGCCAGAGCAAATACGGTGTTGTCATCGGTGTACTGCTGTCGCTGGCTGGCCAATGACTAATGGATGGTGATTGCGGTAGTAAGTATTGCGCCCGGGTTCCCGGGAAGTGAAAGAACGAATTTGAACCGCATGCTTTCTCTCTCTCTCTCTCTCTCTCTCTCTCTCTCTCTCTCTCTCTCTGCTAAAGCTTGGAACTCGTTAATACTTGGCCGCACAAAATAGGACTCATATCTCAGCCCAAAAAATGACGTATAACGAAAAGAAAGGTGTCATTTTGTAGGTTTTCTTATTGCCTTTAATAAGAAATATTGATACAAATTATTCATTCGTTTTTTATATGATTTTTTCAACTTTTACTTTGACATCACCCCAAAAAGGTTTTCAGCAGTACAGTAGTTCACATCATTTCAAGGGCAAATTTACCACCGTAAATAAAGCAAACGCTTCCTAAACCATTCCCTCGATGATTGGTAAAGTAATTTTTTTCCCGTTATTTTTCGAAATGCATTTTTACGTTTGCTGCACCGGCCATCGAAATGCATGGTTTGAATTTGGTCACCGCTTCGGTTCATACAGCTTCCCGGCACGGATTTGGCCAATCAAGCTGCGCTCTAGGGCCCAATTTGGCTATTTTTTAGCTTTTATGACTTTAAAATTTGTTTTAAAAATATATCCCGAACAGTTATGTCGACTGTCGTGAGTTTTTGCTTGGTGGAATCACGCTGAGAGATCCCAGGAGTGTTTGTTTCAATTTTGTCTGCAGAATCGGGCATTTGTTACACTTTTTCGGCGGTTTTGTTTTGCTAGAATCAAGGTAAAAGTCCCCCAGTAACGTTTGCATACGGTATTTTGAGTTGAATTTGAAAATTTCAAGACTTTCGAGGTTTTTTCTCCAGCCAAATCAATTTTTTAAAGTGAGTGTGCATATTTTTTTTCTCCCTTTGCGTTCCATCGGCGATAACTTTTGTAAGCGTGGATCAATTTTGACAAAAATTGCACCATTAAATAAACAGACTACAATGATTCTAACGCTGTCAACGGAATGGCAAGGTGATGGCTAGGCGCGCTGCAATGAGTAAACAAGGGGCGGCCAAATATTAACTGTTCCAAGCTTTAGGCTATTTCAACTGTTGTGCCGTTGTTGTTATGCTATCCCTTTACCCGAAATTCCATTTGGCAGGGCCACAACAACATCATCACATCACAAAAGACCGTTTCTAGGGGGTTGTTGGTCGTAGACATCCCCCTCCCCAGCGTAAAAAAAACGTAAAACGAACGAACGAACGACACACTTGTATTGGTCTTCGGCCTCCCAGGCAGGCAATGAGACAATCAACTCCTAGGGGGCGGCTCCCATCCCCTGACTGAATGTATAAAAAAAAAACAAAAAAAAAACACTTGTATTGGTCGTCAGCCCCCAGGACAGACTAGGCTGCAGGTTCTCGGTTTTCTCGGCTACAAAACCCCCTTTAAAATCTGGAGATACAGCCTACTGCACTTCCGACTGCCACTGCACTGTGCTGCTGCACAATATCTTTCTCAACCGACTCAATATACATCAAAAATGGGGGGGAGAACCCTAAAGAGGCCTGAAGACAAGTACTGCTGCTGCTGCTGCTGCTGCAATCTGAAACCCTCCTGTCGTCAGTCAATGGCACTAAACCACACGCACCTCGGCGTGATCTACAGCAGCCAAAGCTCACCACTACGTCCAGCCCAGCCCTCCAGAGGTCTCCAGGGGTTCCAGGTTTTGATACAACAACCAACACACACACGTCGTTGCTGCAAGGAGATGCTCTGCAAGAGGAGAAGAGAGAGAGAGAGAGAGAGAGAGAGAGAGAGAGAGAGAGAGAGAGAGAGTTCGTAGTGGATTGTACACTCCTCCTAGTGTACCTCCGGTTACCATCCCCCGAATCGTAGAAAGGAAAGAGGGGATGGGGGATGATGCTAATCTTGTTACATCCCCATGGTTGTGGATGTCCACCAGGAGAGCACAGTAGGTACGACGTAGTAGCAGGACAGCAAATTAAAGAGTCAGATTACAGCAGCTTAACTCCTTCTCCTCCTTCTCCTCCTTCACCTGAGGGGGGTGGGGGCGTCAAATGGCGGATCAAAGGAAAGGCAGGGAACGAAGAGCAGTAGTAGAAGCGGTTCCACTGGACTGGACTGGACACTGCAACGCGTGCACCTGAGTATCTCTATGCAACCCCATTCCCCCTCCCCCACCCCCACCACCGGTGGTAGTGGCATGGATTTGGGGCTTTTTCGGGGATATCCTGGCGTCCTATGGTACGACGACGACGACGAAGGTGCATTTACCGGATGCAATTCCTAACCCCCACCCCCACACCCCCCACCCCTATCACCGTGCGCCATTTGTCTGCCAACTAACCCCATTTGCTTCAGAGGACTTGTTTAGTTGCTCTTGCTGCTGCTGCTGCTGTTGTTGTTGTTGCTGTTGTTGTTGTTGCTGTTGCTGGTGTTATTGTTTGTGTGTGTGTGTGTAGCACAGCACACAGTGGCTGCCGTAACTGTCCTGTCTTCTGGTTTCTGGCAGCCGTTGGCAGCCCTGGGACCTGGCAGTCCCCCTTTTTTTAAAGCTACACCACCCCCTCAGACCCCCTCCTGCTCTCCCTCACACTCACACACTGAGCCACCGGAACACCGGAACGCCGGAAGCGCATTAAGACCCGTGGACCGCGTTCCATTCGAAATGAACACAACGCTCTCCCGTCCCGTCTGTGTGTGTGTGTTTGTGTGTGTGTTTGTGGGTATTAAGGGGATAGAGGGTAGTGGTGGTCCGTTTAGGCTTTTTGATATCTCAGAATCCACCGACCGACCGACCGACCCCGGGACCACACCACCCACTCCAGGTGCGCCTGGCACAGGTGAGTCGTGACGTGATAGGGGGTTGAGTAGAGTGTGTGTGAGAGAGAGAGAGAGAGGAAGGGAAGGAAGACCAATAGAGTCGTTGCTGCTGCTGCCTCCGGTGGGTGGCTAGCTGGCTGGCTAGCTGGCTGGCTGGGTGGGTGGCTGGGTGGTCGCTAGAGCTGCTGGTGTCAGAGATCCGGAGCAGATTTACAGAAGGGATTTGGTACAAACTTTGCACCGGGTTTAATATCCGGTTCCGCTCACCCCTTCCAACCCCCACCCCCCACCACACCCTTTTCGCCATGATATCGAGCACCCTGCGCTCCGTATCCCCTCCCCAACGGAGGGCCAATGTAAGTTGCGCAAAACACACACACACACACACACACACACACACACACACAAGCAAAAAGGGAAGCCCACACCTTACCCTAGCAGGAGGGGGGGGGGGGTTCAGGTGACACCTTAATCCGCAACTCTTCTATCATCACTCCCCCATCAACCCCCGGCAACCCCCTTTTTCCGCGGGGGTGGTTGCCGGGGGTGGGGGGTGGGGGTTAGTCGTTAACGTTTTGGGCGACGACTTCGACATACCGACCGTCGTCGTCGTCGTCGGCAGTGGCGGCACACGTACAAGACGCCTGCCTGCCTGCCCAGTCCACCCCCCAACCCCCACCCTCCAACAGCCCGTTTGGCCGGACAATTTGTTTTCTCGCAAGTCGTTTCTCTCCTTTCGTAGCTCTGGAAAGTGATTTCCACCCCCAGACCCCACCCTCATCTCCCGACCGCCCGGCACCACCACCCACCACCCCGATTGCTTCAGTGTTTTGTTTTGCGACGACGACGACGACGACGATCAACCTCGGCACCGACGACGACGACTGCCGAGCGAATGACGAATGGTAGAAACGGTACCACCACCCCCCTCACCACCAAGGGTGGCTCGCTCTCTCTGCTTGTGACAGGTGGAACCTTAAAGCCCCGGACACAAGAAACACACCCAGACTGCCAGCCAGTCAGCCAGCGAAGCCAGCCTGTCAGAGTCAGCAGCAGCAGCTGCATCATCAACGGCAATAACCTCCCTCGCACCCCGCAACCCCTAGCAAAGACCAACCCCCAAGAGAGAGCCGTCGAGTCGAGCCCAAAGTCCAAAGAAGTCCGTCCGTACCACACAGGATGCACTGCTGCTACTGCTACTGCTGCTGCTGCATACAGAGAAGAGGTCAAAGAGAAGAGAAGTCGTTCGCTTGGCAGGCAGCAGCCACCCCTGGTGATCGACTGGAAAAGCGTAGTCCGGATCCGGGGGTCCGGGGCTATGAAGCTGTTTACTTGCGTGACAAAACTGACAGCCCCACCCCCGTCACCGTCACTACTGTCGTCGTCTTCATCTCTACTGCTGCTACTGCTACTGCTAGTGGTGCAACCATAACCTCAAACCTCGCCCACCACCTCGAGGTTGAGGTCGTCCGTCATTCACCTTTCGGTCGGTCGCTCGGTTGGTCCCGGAAAGGAAGTTTGTCAAGTCACTCAAGGGATGGGGGTGGCTTGCGACTTGTGTAGCGACCAACTCACACCACCCTCTCCACCCCTTCGAGTGGGTGGTGTGGTGGTGGTTTGGGGAGTATTTGAACGGCTTCACGAAGTCAGTCGACGTCGACGATGACGTCGCCTGCCTGGCTGCCTGGCTGCCGATGACAAAAAAGTGACAAATTCTGCACCCTCTCCCCCACCCCGTCGTCGTCGTCGGCGGAGGTCGATTAGGGGGTCGTGCTGCTACTGCTGCCGCTTCAAGAGCATTCCAAAAGGGGGTTCGTCAATCGGTACCGGAACACACCTTTGGAACACACTGGCACCGTGTGTGTGTGTGAAGGTAGAAGACGCGAGGCGTCAACCGCTCACGTCGTCGTCGTCGTCGTCGTCGAACACTCCGCGCGTGCTCTCTCTCTCTCTCTCTCTCTCTCTCTCTCTCTCTCTCTCTCTCTCTCTCTCTCTCTGGTAACGACAACGACTACGTGACTTGATGCAGTTAGAAAAATTTAAATTTTATGCAAATACTCACTTCCGATCCGCCAGCCCGCCCGCCCGTGTGTGTGTGTGTGTGTGTGGGCTGTGTCCTGGTCTTGCTTTGGCATTCCAGCCAGCAAGCAAGCCAGCCGTTCGTTCGTTCGTTCACTCACCCTCTCCCCCCCGACCGGTTTTTGGGGGTTGGGGGTGGGGGTTGGTTCGGGCTCGGGCTCGGGATTTTGGCTGACTGACTGATGAGCTGGCGTTTGATATCCTGAACACACCACCAGCCACCAGCCACCAGCCACAAACACACCCCCGACCCCCGACCGGGGGGATGAGGGCGCACGTTCGCCCTTTCGCACACAAACACACCTTCACATTCCCGCATCAGCATCCCCCCCCCCCCCCTCAAAACATTCGTCTTGAGGTGACGGCCAAATCTGTCTCAGCATAAACACACACACACACACACACACACACACACACACACACACACACACACACACACAGAGAGAGGACGAGCCTTAGCTCAATCGTAGCTCACTAGCAGCCAGGAGCAGTCCAGAGGTTGCTGGGTTGCAGCTAGCTAGCATCCGGCTCAGGTAGCGCTCAGGCAGGGACGGGAGGGAAGAGAGGAGCCACCCCCGTAGCGGGCGACGAGACCGCGTGAACGACCGCAGCAGCAGCATTGGCATCATCCCCCCGGAGATGGAGACGCCCGGTAGCTCACAGAACACGAACCCCCGTCGTGACACGTCACGGTGGTGGTGGTGGTGGTGAGGGGCCCTCCACCCCCTCCCCGGAACTAGTGATAGTGATTTATGGATTTTAATCTTTACGATATTGCTCCAAGATGGCTCCAAGATTGGATGCTCAAGGGGTGGTGCTGGTGCTGGTGCTGGTGTGCTGGTGGTAGTTGAATAATTTATCCGCACAACCCCCACCCACCCCTGCATCCTTGCTTCTCCTCCTCCTTTGCGTGAGAGTGAAAAATCCCCGGGTGCGAGCGCCAGTAGCCTGGAGACCACCGCCGCAACCGGAAATACACCGGAAATACACCAGGTATAGCTAAGGGATGAGGGATGGGGGGGGGGGGGTGATTATTATTACGATTATTATCCTGGCAAATGGACCGGGCTCTCGCTCTCTCTCTTATCTCTCTCTCTCTCTCTCTCTCTCTCTCACGCACACACACACAGCAGACAATAATCTAATGGGGTTGATAGTTTGTAAATCTTTAATGGTGTGTCGGTCGGGCCCCCGCGCACCGTTCGGTTAGACCTCTCGCGAGGCTGCACAACTGCTCCTCATCAGCGCACCACCCACCACGACCAGGCTCCTTACCCTCCCCATCCCTTGTCATCCCTTTCACTCAAGGAGGGTCCATTAAATGGAAAGTAATCAACCTGGAAGCGCTTTCGACACCGTAAACGACTCCGTACGTCCGTCCGTACGTACGGACTGGCGCTTCTCCTTCCTTCCTTCCTTCCTTTACCCGTTCCTCATGCCCCCCTTCATCCCTTCACAACGGCGTACGGCGAGGCGGTACGGCTAGTAGCCATATTGGTTTGAGGCTCGTTAAACTTAACAGCTGGCGAAACGGCGACCAACCCCCATTACTGTGTGGCGCGCGCACCCATTGGTGCAGGTGCTGCAGTAGGCTGAAGGCCACACACACACACGCGCGCGCACACGCACACGCACATTGGAACTCGTCTTCATCTCCTGAAATCTCCTGATCTGTATTTTCTCTGCTCTGCTTTGCTCGAGCGGAACTGGTACACTCGTTGCTGTGTGTGTGTGTGTGTGTGTGTGTGTGTGTGTGTGTGTGTGTGTGTGTGTGTGTGTGTGTGTGTGTGTGTGTGTGTGTGTGTGTGTGTGTGTGTGTGTGTGTGTGTGTGTGTGTGTGTGTGTGTGTGTGTGTGTGTGTGTGTGTGTGTGTGCTGATAATTGCTACCCTTTCCAGCGAGGGCGAGCCAGAACCGTGGCCTACCTCTACCCCCCCATCTGATTGGATGATGATTAGAGGCTATTAAATCGCTGACGGTGGCGCGCGCGCGAAAGGTGTAGACGAGTGCGTACGACCCCTCAAAGAGGATGGAGGGGAAGGGGGGAGGAGAGGCAAAAAACCGATAAACCGCAGACAGGCGGCAGAAAGGGACGTTTAGGAACGTCGATCGCCCCGCGTGTTTGCGTCTCTGCGTTTGACAATCATTCCATCATCGCGAGAGTGTGTGTGTGTGTGTGTGTGTGTGTGTGAGAGAGAGAGAGAGAGAGAGAGATCGGGAAATGGCACTCCTTCTAATGGGTCTGCTGCTGCTGCTGCTGATGGTGGTGGTCAGCGACTTGAAACCGAGATCCGAAAAATCAACGACGACGACGATCCGCCAGCTCAGCATTGCTTGCGTGGTGTGTGTGTGTGTGTGTGTGTGTGTGTGTGCTTTGCTTAGGGTTTAAATAGATAAATGGGTGTCTCTTCCAGCAACTCCACCACCTCACACACACACACACACACACACACACACACACACACACACACTGTGTCGCCCCAAAAAACACGGGATGGCGGTAAAAAGGGTGCCCGAGGGAGTAAAGGTGGGGGTGCCGCGTGCTAAATGCTTTGTTTTGTCCCCCCCCCCCCATCCATGTCTCCCAATGTCTAGGCAGACAGGTGAGTAGTAGTAGTAGTAGGAACGGGGTGGCAGGATGGAGGTTAGGAGGGTTGGATGAAGCCGTTTCTAATGGTCCTCCCCCCCCAGGAGGGGCCAGAGCAGCGGTTAAAAGCAAAGTTTTCGCTGTCGACCTACCGAGGGTGTGTGCGTGTGCGTGTGTGTGTGTGTGTGTGTGTGTGTGTGTGTGTGTGTGTGTGTGTGTGTGTGTGTGTGTGTGTGTGTGTGTGTGTGTGTGTGAGGTCGCCGGCTAGCTACTGCTGCTGCTGCTGCTGGCTAGCGATCAGCGATAGGGTCCGCCCCGGAAAGGTGAGGGGACAGTATTTTAGAGACCGAAACTCATAAAAAGCAGAAGCAGCAGCCAGCAGCCAGCAGTGGGGGAGGGGGAGGGAGCTTACACAATGGAGGCCACCGCGTGGTGGAATCGGAATTCCACACCCCCCCCCCCCTCGCCTCCTTTTCCTCCCTTTTCTCCCTCAGCAAACAACTTCCATCGTTGGTTTTGTCGCTGTTTTTTGTGTGCCTCTGTATGTGTGTGTGTGTGCGTGTATGTGTGTCGACGTCGTAGCAATCGGTTCTGGTTTGCTGCGCTGCTACTGCTGGTCTGGTCTAGCCGTTCAGGAAGCGCTGGTACGTGTGTGTGTGTGTGAGTATTTGTGGAAAATTTAATAATCAGATAATGCTCCGAGGCTCCTTAGCCAACCAGCCAGCCAGCCAGCCAGCCAGCCAGCGGTGCTTAACCAGCAAACAGCTCCACCGCCACCACCATCATCGAAAAAGAGGGAAAAAAACACACACACATTCCCAAGGTGATATAAATTTCCGCCAATTTGCTTCAAAACATCTAATGATGGCCGCAGCACCCGACCCCCTCGCTTTCATCCACCACCACCACGATGGACAGGTGTGAAAAGAGATATCAAATACAAGCACACGCACACACACACACACACGCACATACACAATCGTACGGAGTGAGATAAGCAAGGATCCCATCCATCGAGGGAAGCTCAAGGAAGGAGAGCGCCGGAAGCTAGTTTGCAGCCCCCGAAATCGAGTCTCGTCCGGACAAACCTTCGGACCTTCCTACCGGAATCGGAATCAGAAATTAGATTTATCCCAATATAAATCACATCATCAGCAGCAGCAGCAGCAGCACAGCTTGACACTTCTGGCAAAAAAAAAAAAATGGGGAGGAAAGAGGAGGTTCTCTGTGTGCAAACGGGAGGTGTGTTCCGTCCGTTCGTTCGTTCGTCAGGCTCCTGCTACTCCTCCTGGGAACCAATGCCCAATGTCTGCCTTATTTAGGGTGCCAGTAATGTACTAATGAGGTACTAATCAAGTACCTGTGCTAATGTACTAATAATGTTGTGTAATAAAACGGTTTTATGTTGTGTGTGTGTACGTGTGAAGTAGTCCGAGTTCGGGTGAGGAAAACGGTCAACAGCTGGGGGGGGAGAGGAGTGCTCCAGTGCACTCTCCAGAGCCCAAAACCGGGCGACGTCATTTTGACGAATATCCTTCTGCTTGATTTCTTCGGCTAAATGTTACCATTAAGGGGGGGGGCTTTGGTTATTCCGGATTTAAACAAGGCTCATTTTTGACGATTTTTAATGAAGAAACTATTCAACTTTATGTTTTCAAAATAATGTCATATTCAACTACAACTTTTCAAGAATATTTGGTTCCATTTTGAGGAAGATTTGATCTAAACTGCGTCTATCGCATCCAATCTAGAAAGGCAAGTTTGCAAAAATATACTTTTTGCGCGGTGCCCATCGTAGCCACGTGCTGGGTCATCAGATATATTGAAATGAATATTCTTTTGTTAGATTATGAGTTTATCCAGGTAGTCCCGTCGAATTTTTGTTGAATTTCGCATTTTTAGATTTTTGGCAGATTTTTGAAGTTAAAAAAGTGATGCTTTTTTCGATATTGCTTCAAAAAACTTCAATTTTTTCAAAAATTTTTACAAAATCTCGACGGGATTACGTGGCAAACGGTGTACAGATTATATGTTTAAAATTTCAAATCGATTGGTCCAGTAGTTTTCATGCTACGATGGACACCGTCTTTGAAAACGTTGGTTTTTGGGAAAACGCGATTCAAAGTCGCGAGTTGCTTTGAATCTTGTATGAAAGACGGATGTTTAAAAATCCATATCTTTGTCAGTTTTGCTCCGATTGGTCCCAAAATTTTACACAATACTCTTGAAAGGATAAGCAATCATAAAAAATTGAAAAAGTAAATGCGAGGATTAAAATAAAATACCGAAGACCCCCTTAAAGTCGCGAGATGCTTTGAGCCTTATATGAAAGACGGATTTTCAAAAATTCATATCTTCGTCAGTTTTGCTTCGATTGGTCCCAAAATTTTACACAATAATCTTAAAAGGGTAAGCAATCATAAAAAATTGTAAAATGTAAATGCGAAGAATTAAAATAAAATACCGAAGTCCCCCCCCCCCCCCCCCCCCCTTAAAACATGTTTCAAAGCATTCCATAGCATTCAATGCAGCAGCGGCAACTATTTCAAAATTTAACAATATCTTCATTAGTTTGCACTTCGATTCGATTGTAAAAAAAACAATCGTTCACAACAGGGATAAAAAAATGGGGGTTGAAATATAAATGTCACCGAAAGACATTACGATACGTAACTCGCATTCCTCTAAAATGCTGGAAAGATGCTGCTGCTGCAAGCTGGACGCTCTCAAAACCCGCCAAAAGCGGCCACAAACCAACACTTTGTGATCAAGAATGGGGGCGGCTTCCCCTCCTCGCGTCGCGTCGCGTCAGGTAGCACCAGCACACCCCTCTCTCTACGGCTGCAGCAGCAGCAAAAGGTGTTTACATACGACGAGCGAGAGTAGCCATCGTTCCGGGGCCACAAAAGCAACAAATCGACCTCGGTTGGACGGTTGGTTGGTTGGTTGGTTGGTCGATTGGCACCTAACCGCAACCGTCGCTCGCTCGCTCGCTCGCTCGACGAAGACGACGACGACGAAATGGCGAGAATGAAAAATGGCGAATCATACCACGAAGCATTAGTCAGCGGGTTGGGGTGGGAGGGCGCAATTTGTCAAGACGAGGTCGAGGGAGTCACGCCTCCTCCCCGCACATCCATGCACCCCCCTCTCCTTTACGGTGTTTCATCGTCGTCGCGTCCCTCATCTGCATTCGGAACTCGTGTGGCGCGCGCGTTGCGCGAACCAAAAAAAAGAATGCAAAACGGGAAAAAGGGACGGGAAAAGGTCCAACAGAGACGCCATGAGGCCGAGGGGTGGTTGGCGTCCAATCGAAGGCCTCGGTCTCGTCGTTTCCGGAGGTTTTTTTTCCGGGACTCCGAGGTTCTCCAACGAATCCGGCGGTTCCGGAGCTAATAAACTACCAAACAGCTCAAAGCTGTAACACACTGTTGGTGTGTGTGTGTGTGTGTGTGTGTGTGAGAGAGAGAGAGAAACAGGATGCACAATCGCCACAAGCGCGGTTGGAAGACAATCGAGGCAAACAAAAAAACAAAACAAAAAAACCAAAAAGAAACGTCAAACGATCGACTGGTCTGGACACTCTTTTTTCACATTCCTGTTCCTGCATTTGCCGGTTTTTTTTTTTTCGGTTTTTGTTTTGTTTTGTAATACTTACCAGGTGTGTATGCATATGAAACCGCCCTCCGTGTTTTTTAATAGCGATATATATATATGCGCCAAATGGAACCTGGTAGAACCTGGTTCTCAATGTTTCTTGTTTGTTCGTTCGGCATCTGGCATAATCAACAATCAGTGCGCAATAGTTCTAATTTCACACTACAACCAATACTTTCCATTGTGTACAAAATGGCAAATTCCGTCCTGCAAAAACTGCAAAATGCGGACATCGTTCATTTTCTGCCTCTATTTTCAAAAACAGGCGATAGAATCGCATCAAACGCTTATCCAAGCTCACAGTTAGCAGTGTTCTTTATTGAAACGCAGTGCAAAGAGTGGTTTAAAAAAAATTAAACAAATGCCGATTTTGATGTGACAAACGAAAATCGCGAAAAACCACCAAAAAAAAAACCTTACAAGACATGCCGAATTGCATTCCGTATTCCGGGCGAAACGGTTATTAGTGAGCTATCAGCTTAGCAACACTTAATCGATTTCGGACCGTGAAATCCGCATAAATCGACCGGAATATATCGAAAATTGATAAAACAGACCCGATTTTGCTCGCTGAGGCCAAGAAAACTATACAAGACCTGGAATTGGGATCATTTTGTCATCGCTTGCGGCTCAGACTCACCAGACTTGGCTCTATCGAATCGAACACTCATTTGCACTCGTTGGGACAGATACTGTCGCCCGAGCAGCGCTTCCATTGTTACAAAAAGTTTGAAAAAAAATGGACCTGTTATTGGTTTGTGATACAAAACACACCGACTTGTTTTTTTTTGCGCGAAGCATCTGTCTAAATTGCCTAAAAGATAGGAAAAAAGGTATAGCTAAAACTATTGCCATTTGTTTGAAAAATAAGAGTTTGTTTCCATTTTCGCAGAATAAACGTGTTTTTTTCTGACAAAAAAAAAGGCGGTTTCATATGCATACACCTGGTACTTTGTCGTCGTCCTCCTCCTGGTGTGTGTGTGTGTGTGTGTGTGTGATCCGTAGCCTAATCATATCCCGGACATACGCACATAAAAGCTAATCATCACCGAGCTGCAGCTGCACCATCGTTGAACCACAACATGTTCCGCGCCTCATCCTCACGGTTCTGATCCTGTTCCTGTTACTGTTCCTTCGATCAAAAGGACGGTTCGTGCATCTGTTCTCCATCTCATCCCCCTCCCCCGCCACCCTCACTCCACCCCGCGCATCCTCGACAAGGCGCACCGGGCGACAACTCTGTTCCGTTCCGCGTCGAGTAGTAGTCGACACCTGGTGCACACACACACACACACACCAGCAAACCATCTGGTGCATCCATCCTTACTAGGGAGGGGGCGGTTGCTCCCCCATCATCGTCGTCGTCGTTGTCGTCGTCGCCGCGGTCGCCAGCACGAGAAAGGTTAATTTCGGAGTAGCTCGAAGGCAGCTCCCCACCTACCCCCTCTTTGCTGCAATGGGGAGGGGGTAGGGGGTGCAATTCACATTCCTAACTTCCCTATCCTTCCCCTTACCGGTCATGGAGCGGAGCGGCGCGGCCTGACAGCCAAGCGTCTTCCCGACCACCACCTGTGTGTGCTGTGTGTGTGTGTGTGTGTGTGTGTGTGTGTGTGTGTGTGTGAGTGTGAGTACGTGGCCACAGCGTGGGATATGGAAAATTTTCGGGGACCCCCCCAACCGTAGCACTTTTTCCCAGTAAAATTTTTCGCTCTCTCTCTCCCTCCCTCTCTCTCTCTCTCTCTCTCTCTCTCTCTCTCTCTCTCTCTCTCTCTCTTCTTCGCTCTCGCACGAGTCGCTTTTGGAACGCTTTTACAAGTATCCATCTTTGGCGAGCCCGAGAGTGTTAAGCCTTTTTTCCAGCAATTCTTCCATCCTCCCTCCCTCCCTTCCCTCCTTCCCTGCTGCGCCCTGCTTTGCGGGTCTTGCGGGACGAATTTAATGCGAAAAAAAGAAATAAATGCGAGGGCCAAAAATGCGCTCCAACTGTCGCGAGGAGTGTCTTTAGCGAAAAGCTACAGAGATAGAGAGCTAGAGAGAGAGAGAGAGAGAGAGAGAGAGAGAGAGAGAGAGAGAGAGAGAGAGCGCAACCGCCGTCGTCGTCGTCGTGGTGTGGGTGAAAATTGAAAATTAAGCTGTCGTGACCATGGGGTGCGGATAAGGGAGGAAGGAAGGGAAGGGAGGGAGGGAAGGGATGTGGATGAAGCTAGAGCTTTGGCAAATTTTTATTAAAACAGCCACCGCGATTCAAATCCCACCTACGACATCCACGGCTTAACGAAACCCCCCCCCCCCCCACACACACACACACACACATCCCTTCCATCCTCTCTCCCCCCCCAAAACCGTGGGAGTGAGTTCCGGGATTTACTGCGAAGCTCATCGTCGTCAGCTCATATATGGAAGATTCGACTATCGACAGTGCACCACCCCTCCCCCCTTGGGTGGGTGGGGGGGGGGGGTGTGGTAGCGAGCAGAGACCAAAACCTTTACCTCTGACTGACAGCAAAATTAACTTCCGACCGATTCTCCAACCTTCTGGCTGTGGTTCCAAGGATCAGTGTGTGTGTGTGTGTGTGTGTGTGTGTGTGTGTGTGTGTGTGTGTGTGTGTGTGTGTATCTGTATGTGCAATTTCAGACTTATCCCTTGGTTACCGGCAAACCCCCTGGCAACACCCCAACCCCCGACGAGCAATCACCTGGTGCATCCGCCACCTCTGAGTGGTGGTGGTGGTGGTGGTGGTGGTGGTGAGCCCCCAAATGCTGATGATGACGATGATGGGTGGGAAGTGGGGGTGGAGGGGCGGCAAGGGGGACGTTCATGAAAGTTTGAAGGAAATTTATTGCACACACACACACACACACACACGCGCGCGCGCGCGCAGCACACCGTTCCACACCCTCCCTTTATCTCCAGGGGGTTGGGGGTGGAAATTAACCGACGAAGCGGAGTCCGGGGGAAGAGATGTAACTTTGTTTCGAACCCGGAACCCCCGAGGACCCGTGCGTCTTTCGGTTTTTTTTTGGGGGGGGGGGGGGGGTGAGGGTGCGGTGCATACCAGGGGTGACGACAAACCCCCTCAGTTTTTTTTTTCTTTCATTCTTTTTTCCCACATTTTCTTCTTGATTTTCTCTTCTCGTCTCTCTGTCTCTCACTCTCTCTCTCTCGCTCTTCCACTCTCGCTTCTCGTTTCTCTCAGGATGAAAGGGATGCCAGAAGCCAATATTGGATCATAATATGGGGGGGGGGGGGGATGAGGGTGCACCGATGCATCCGATCCGATCCGAGATCGCAGATACGCCCCGTGCAGCTGCACATTGGATGTGACATCACACTACTCCCTCTCTTCGTCTCTCTCTCTCTCTCTCTCTCTCTCTCTCTCTCTCTCGCTCTCTCTTGCGCTCCCTCTCTCTCTCGCGCTGTCGCGCACATCTAATCTCGGGAAATGGAAAAGTTTCTACCATCACCACCAGCAACACCCCGCACCCCCCATCCCTCAACCCCCACCACCGCACCCCATGCCAGCGACATTGACGGAACCATTCCCTTAACCCATTTTCTCGGGTACTGCTGCTGCTGTATCGTTGGATTGGATCATCCCTCGCCAACCCACCCCCCACCCACCGCTGGCCAGAGACCCCGGGAATGAGCTTAACATGCAATTTCAGGCGAATTTTCTTGGCCGTTTCCTCATATTTTCACCACCACCACCCCTCTCTCTCTCTCTCTCACGCCCACTGAACTGATGAGTTTCAATCGTTGTGCACCCCCTCTTTGCACCCTTCCTCCCTCGGCGCCAGAGAGGTATATCATTGACTTTGATATTAAACTTTCGCGTTGGGTTTTGCGCGGATCGCGCGTTTACGTGCTTACACCCCCCCGCGTGCCGCACGCCCTCCTCCGCACCACGACGATGATGATGAAGGAATGTTCATCGCGCGGCAAAAACTTCGCTCGTTCGCTCGCTCGCTCTGGACACGGTTGCGTTTGACACGCGCGGAACAAATTCTATCATTTCGATTTCGTCCTCGACGACGGCGACGACGACGACGAAGCCCGAATGGCCGTCCCCCGCCCACCCCCGGAACTGGAATGGAATTATGGAATGCGATATAGCGAGAAGGGGGGATGGGGATGATGGGAAAGGGATGAAGAAGAAAGCCAGTTTTGCGTTTCCGTTAGGGTGGGTTGTAGTGTGCCATTGGCATGAAACGCCATTGGCCAAAGGGGGTTAATACACACCCCGCAGAAGCACCAGCACCAGTAGCACCTCTTCTAGCAGCCCCCCTCAGTACCTTTTTTTTTAATCGAGCGCCCACCAACCAACCGAACGGAAAACGGAAAAGGAAAAAAAAAACCACCCCCGTCCACCAATCTGTCCTAGGGTGGGTGGGGGAGGGGGGGTGGTCTTTCCTTTCCTTCAGGAGGACAAGTGTGTGGGTGGACACCTTACCTTGAGCTGAAATGAAGATCTCAGGGCCCTCTGTTGTAGAGTCGCAAAACGAAGAAAGAAAGCGAAAAAATAGAAAGAAAAGAAGATGAAAAAACAAACAAAAGAAGTAGAAGAAGAAACAGAAGTTTAAGGAAAAAATAAATGAAGTAGCAAAAGAAGAAACATAACAAGTAGAAGTAGAAGAAGAAATGGGAAAGAGTAAAAGTATAAGTAGAAGTAAAAAACAAAAGAAGTAGAAGAAGAAACAGAAGTTTAAGAAAAAAATGAAGTAGCAAAAGAAGAAACGTAACAAGTAGAAGTAGAAGAAGAAATAGGAAAAGGTAAAAGTATAAGTAGAAAAAGTATTAGTAGAAGCAAAAAAAAACAGAGAGCAAGCAACAATAGAGGATTTGCGCCCAGGAAGTATCAAAGCACCGCTTCGATCGACCACACACACACACACACACACACACGAAGGATCGAGGAAAGGACGCAGGGAAGGACGCAGAGCAGAGCAGTGTAATTGGAAGGGATTAAATTGAAGCTCGCTCGCTCGCGAGCGCGCGCTCGGCGGCAGCTTTAGCGACTGAGCGAATTGTGTGAGCATTCTAAATTAATTGTTAATAGAAAAAGTTTTGTACGGTTCGTGAGCGGCGCTCGCTCTCGGTTTTTTGAGGGGCAGGGGGGCAGTATGTGCGGGAGATGGTGGTGGTGGTGGAGGCAATGGACTTCCGACACAACGACGGCGGCTCGTCCGGTGGTCAGTCCGTACCGACCGACAAACGGAGACCCCGAAATGAAGGTTTTGCGAAGAGCGAAAGCGAACAAGGCAAGGCAAAAAAAAAACCAGGAGCAGGAGCAGGAGCAGGAAGCAGTTCCAGTGGTGGTGGTGGTGCGAGGAAATTACTTGCTCGGTCGCGAACCGTGAACCGTTCCCCCGCGCGCGCAACACCAGAGAGAGCAGGTGGTATAATGCGCTCACAGACACACACACACACACACCAGGCACACGGAGGTGTGTGTCTGGTTTTGCGTGCCCGTGTGCTGATAACGACCACAGGCAGGACCCCAAACAGGCAACAACAGGGGGCTAGAGCGAGGGAGAGAGGGGATTATGATGGCAGCAGTCCAACCGACCGACGGAAAGTGATTTTCGCCGTTCGTTTTCGCGTTCGTTTTCGCTCGAGAAGGGGGTGGGGGTGGAGGGGTGGGGGAGGTGTGATACAAAAACCAGAACGACCAGAAAGAAAGGTAAACCCCCGACCAGCTTAAAACCAAAACGGGGGGGGGGGGGGGGGGGGAGAAAAGTATGTAATACCATGGAAGGGATAGGGATGGGGATGGGGATGGGGATGGTGGTGGTGGCAAAAAATGGCCAGCCAGGGAGTGTGGTCTAGGAGAAGGTGCGATTCTTAGCGCCACGAAAACGGCGAGGGATAAAAATGTTAACTCCCATCTCAGACACACACACAAATGCATACACAGCGCACATCATCCCCTGATGCAACCCTCTATAGCGACGGAGAGCGAGCATCGAGCGGGCGTCAGTCCCGCGGCGCGCATCCTAGTGTGTACCATCCGATGCCGAAGGGAAGGAAGCAAATGGGAAGGGGGATGGAGAAGCGAAGCAAGGGGTGTGCAGCAGAAACCGGACACTGACCGGACTGTGGCGCTGGCGCTGCTGCTGCTGCTGCTGCTGATGGAGTAAGACACCCAGAGGCGTTGTCCTGTCTTGCAAATGGCGCCCGTGCCCTGCCCTGTGTCTCTTCACCGCCGATCCGGAGATCCCCCGTTTGGCCATTGGTCGTGTTGTTTGTTTGTGTTTGTGTTTGGCTGCTGCTGCTGCCTGTCTTGTCTTGTCTTGTCTGTATCATTGTTTCCTGATGCAATATTTGGCAAAGGCCAGTAGCAGTAGCTAAAACTTACTCTTCGCCTCTCTCTCTCTGTATGTGTGTGTGTGTGTCTGTATGTGTGTCAAGGCCTGCACGTGTGTGGCTGGCGGTCTCTTCCGCTTGTTGGGACTTGCCTCGATCGGAAGACACACACACTCACACGTGCGCACATCCCCCTCCCCCTCCCCCTACCCTCAGCTACCCCTAAATCAAAAGGATCAAACGCTCCCTAGCGGCGAGAGGGAGGAAAAGGGGGCGTACGCCGTATGCTACTGCGCCAACCAGCCAGCCACCCCCTCCCCCCCCGTTAACACACACACACACACAGTTACACAGAAAGAAGAGCAAACCGGGCTCGAAACTTCTCGCCCGAACAAGAAGAACAAAGATTCTTTTTAATTACTTTCAAGATTATTAAAAAACTTTTTCCACTGACGCTTCACACGCCCATCGAATCCTCGCTCGCGCGGGGATTTCAGGCGCGCGCACACACACACACACACACATATACGGGAGCGTGCGCGGCGTTCAAACGCCAAAGAGCGAAGAAAATGCGCCACAAACACACAAAACAAATAACCAAAAAAAAAAAAAGGGGTTGTTGGGAGATGCAGAAAAAGAAGCAAAGGACGCCGAAGGACGAAGCAAAACGGTGAACGGAGAGGAGACGAAGCAGAAGTAGAAGAAGAAAAAGGAATGAAAAAGGAACGAAACAAAAAAAAACAGTGCAAAGCAGTGTGACAGAGCGAGCTTCGCGTTTGCTTTTGAGGAGGACGAGGAGGCAAGGAAAAGGGGGCACGGAAAGGAGCTTGAGCCGCGACAATTGAAAGAAAAACACAGCATCGGGCAGCATCGACCAGCAGCATCGAGCAGCAGCAACGTTCGCTTCTCTCTGTCACAGTAAATGACGACCGACCGACCGACCGACCGGGAAACCGAAACCGAAGTAAATCTCCAGACAAGAGAGAACCCTCTAAGACAGACGAAACGGGGATCATGATGGTGGTGGTGGAGAAGTGCCCCGGGGTTCTTCGTTTTACGCTTTACGGCAAGTGATTGACAGTCCGGGCCGCCGGTTGCTGGACCACTGCTAGCTCATTATAAGTCAGCAGCAGCAGCAGTAGTGGTAGTAGTAGTAGTAATAGCCGCTTGACTTGCTGATGATGCTGTTTCAACAGGAACAACTATAAAGGGACTAGAGCATGTCCCGCGTGCGTCGCTACGCGTAGAAGATTAGGTTTTACTGAAATGTTTTATATTTCTATGAGTTTCTACTTTGTGTGTTGTTGATTGTTGTTAATATTTGCCGATGGATTCAACCTTGGTTACCTTGGATTGCCAACCATGGTTTTGAGCCGATTTTTGAATTTCGAGGATTGATCAGCTACTGTTAGCGTTGCAAAGAATTTAACCAAAAAAGAGGAGATTTCTAATCCGATTCCCTTTTATGTTCGCAAATCTTCTGCCCGTTTTACACCCCCGGGGTCTGCCGGTGTCCTTCAGCGGAAACATACATAACGACTCATTTTTCCAATAACTGAGTAGAGCTCCTAACGCTACCACGTGGAGTTTGGACCCCGCGCAACAGCATAATGTTAATATTTGGTATATACTGCCTTTGAGTATAGATTCGATATGAATGCCCAATTTTTTTTAGCTAATGATGTAGTTAATGCTTGCAAATAAACTATAGAATTCAGCATGAATATGAATGTACCGTGTTTTCCCCGATACGGCCGGATGATATCAGTGTCTGCGCACTCGGACGATTGAAAATATCTGGATTTTTCATATTGCGCTTCAATCGTCCATCATTGATTGTTACGCAGTTTAGGGAAAGTGTGGATCGGTTTTCACCTACTATTAAACGTGCAGTCGAGTACACTTCCTGAACTTTTAGTGAATGTGAGTGCAAATTTTGCAAATTTTTACTACATAATTTTTGGATCTTTTGATGAAATTTCAAAAATTCGAATTATGCATATTCCCTCCTGAGTACCGCTTAAACCGGTCTGGAGCTAAGCCTTTGTAGGATAAAATTCTCGACCAATTAAATTAATTCGCGCTGGCAACGCTCCCTGGCGCTCAGTATTGCAACTACTAACTTACTGGATTTTCAAAAAATCATTAAAAAAATAACTGTTTGAGCTAGGGTTATGAAAATTTGGGAGTATTCGCTGGTTTGTATGAAAAATATAAGAAAAATGTCAAATTAAAGTTTAATAGAAAGTTACGAGTTAAGTTAATTTTCATAGCTTTTTCTATAACGCAAGTTATGGGGATGAAATATAGTTTACATCCGATTCTGATACCTACAGAAGATACACACAGCGTTTGGTTCGAATCGGGTTTGGGGCAAATAAACACCCTCTTTCATCCCCCTCACCCACTGGCTGGCTGGCTGGCTTGTAATCAAGCCAATTGACTGCTGATTCTTGATCGCCACCGGACAGCGGCTCCCGGGAACCCGGGAATTGAGCTCCTACTGCTGGCAGATACACACACACACACACACACACACACACACACACACACACACACACACACACACACACACACACACACACACACACACACACATACTTCACTTGGTGAGGGTGTGAATGTGAAGTGGACTTAGTGGATTTAGTGGAAAAGGAAAAGGCCAAAGGAATCTCGCTCGCCAGTCAGCCAGCCAGCCTGTCGATGTCTTATCACAGACCAGGCCGGTAGGGGATGAATGAGTGAGTGGAGGAGGGGAAGAAGAAGAAGGGCGAAAACATGTCTCCTTTTATCCCACCCGGACCAGGGCAGCCAGCTAGTCAACCTGATTAGCCGGCCACAGGAATGGCATCTGTCGCAACTGTCGCTCGCATTGCCTGGAGAAAGAGAGGGGGGGGGAGGAGGGCATTTTCTCCACACCAAACACCACCCCCCCTCCCCGGAACCCAACCCCGTCTAGATCAATTTTTGCTTTAATCGTTTTATCATCCCCCGAGCGCGCCTTGTGTGATTGTGTGCCGGCCTGGCGTGTGTGTGTGTGTGTGTGTGTGTGTGTGTGTGTGTGTGTGCGTCTCTAGATGCGATGCGCATTCCGGTTCCCTCCGCTGGATAGACACTTACCAACCTCCCAGAAGGGATGGAGAGAGAGGGAGAAGACGGCGGCGTCGACGACGACGACGACGACGATGCTGTGCAATTGATAGCTTGAACTGCGCGCCCCCCGTCGGATGGATATCGACGCTATCACCACCACCACCGGATGTCGGATTTCCTTTACTCGAATGCAGAATGTGCGCCTCCCGCCCGGTGGGGAGGGTGGAGGTCGAGGGGTGGGGGTGCAAGCATTGCAGCCCAGAACGTCCGAACGTCGGTCACGAACACGAAGGAACTCGGTGCACTCAAGGCACCCGGCAACCGGGCGATGCTGCTTTAAGTAGCTTCCTCTAGCTAGCCCTTTCACCTTCAGAGGGTGGAAGAGGTAGAGAGAGAATAAGCGGGGTAGGTGGTGACGACTCCTTGTGGTGCTGCTGCTGCTGCTACTACTCTTGTGCGTAATGAGGGCCACCAAAATAGGGGTGGGGGTGGGGGTGGGAGAAAGGGGGTGGGGGTGGGGGGGTGGTGGTGGCTCACTCGCAAGAAGCAGTAGAAGGAGCCTCCTATCGGGAGAAGATATGCGAAAGAAGAAAAAAAAAACACGAAAATATGTATGTGTCTAGGTTTGTGTGTGCGTGTATTGGAACTACCCAGAGAGAGAGAGAGAGAGAAAGAGTGTGTGTGTGTGTGTGTGTGTGTGATGTTGCAATCACAGACAAATCTGCAACTCAATCAACTGAATAAACGGATTCTGGCTGGCTGGCTGGCTGGGACCACCCCCCTCCAACCAGAAGAGTTTGGGGGAAGGGGAAGGGGGAGGGGAGGGGGAGTGAATGCTTTGGTCTCACTCACTGTTCTTGTTTTGCTCTTTTTTTTTCCTCCCCCGTTTTTGGCATTCAGCCTCCCCTTAGCTCACAGCAGCGTCACAATCACATCCCCATCCCCATCCCCATCGTCATCATCATCCCCATCATCATCATCATCATCATCGCGAAAGTGGTCAAGAGCTTCACCGCGTTCCAAGCAACGAATGGAGCTGGCTGCGTCTTGCCAGCTGAAGATTCCCCGAGGGGGTGTGGATGGAGTTGGTAGGGTAGGGGGTTGGTTCCAAGGGGTGCTGCTGCTGCTTCAACCACTTTTAACGGCTGATTGATCAATTTCCTTACGGACAATTAAACCTAGCAGGAGATTGAGATTGAGTGGCCGATAGATAGAGACAGGTAGAGAGCGAGAGCGAGAGAGAGAGAGAGCCAAGCAAGCCAAGCGATGTGTTGACGGCCAACGCACCCCCCCCCCCAACCCCCTTTCCGGGTGTGCGTTCGGCAATGAAGTGATTAATGAAACGATGCGCGCTCGTAAAGTGTCCGTTCTCCTTCCATTCGGTCGCCGGGGTGGGAAGGGGAGGAGGGTGCGAAGGTATACCAGACCAGCGACGGTAGAACTGGGGGTGGAAATTAAGTTCTTGGCCGCCACCGGAGGGCACAGCATAGAGTCGAGAGTCCAGCAGCAGCAGCAGCAGCAGCATTCTCGTCGGTTAATGATCATTTACGGCCCGGGGGGTTTCGCGGGCGGGGATTAGCACCCCCATCCCCCACACAGGGGGAAACAGAGAGGGTGTTTAGGCCGCTGTTGCTGCCGCTGTTCGCTTGCGCTGTTTTATGAGTGGCGCGCGGACACCCAGAAGCGGACGATAATTATTTATAAATCCGGCCTGTAATCACCCTCGGCAACGAGCGCCCTCTCGAGCAGAGGGAGGAAGGGGAGGAGAGGCGCGCGCGTGAACGGACGGCCGAGCGAGCGAGCGATGAGTCATTAAGCCGGATTCGGTGACTCTGGACTTCTCTCGGTGGTGTTGCTTGGATTCCAGGTCACTTTATCATCCCCCCCATCGGACTGCTGCTGCTGCTGCTGCTACAGGGGGTTGCAACGGGGTGCCAATCGCAGTATCTCGGGCAACGGGCACGTCCACCGTCCGCGATGTTACATGTGTTAATCTGGCCGATGAGCAGCAGCAAGCTGCTGCTGCTCGACTTTGACTCCCTTCTTAGGGTTAGAGGGGGGTTGTATGGGGGATGAAAGGCGCAGCACGAGAGCGCATCTCGTGAGGTGATGAGATTAGAATACACAAGTGAGTGAGGCCCGCGCACCCGCACACACACACACCTCGTTTTTGGGGGGCCTCGTCGCGATGGCCGCGCCGCGCGAAATCCCCCGCACGTCGAAGGCGAATGGAACATTAATAATGGCTGTGTATCTAATTTATCCTCATCGCTAAGCCTCACCACCGGCTAAGACGTGCGCGCGGCGTTGTCGTTGTCGTTGTCGTTGCCGTTGCCGACAGAGGCCGAGGCGCGCCTTTTGCTCAATTGGGGGTTGGTCGAAAGGGATGGGGGATGAGGGATGGGGGGATGAATGGAAGCGAACGAGCGTGCGGCGTTCGTGTACTATTTATCGCACCCAGAATCCCATTTTCTTTTCTCCTCTTTCTCTTTTTCTCTCTCTCTCTTGCGCGCGCGCACCCCCGAGCATCCCTTGACACTCACCCTTCGGTTGCAGGCAGTGTTGTAGCAGTCCTCGTCCGAGACCTTCGTATCGCCTTCGCCCCGGCGCCCTTCCCGTGGCGGCGGCGGAAGGGTGATGAAGCGAGGGTTGAGTGATGTGACGGGATTTAGGGATGAGCGGCAGGTGGATGAGGGTGGTGAGGGTGTGAAGGTACATTTTTCATGGCCGTTATTTATACACACGGCACGAACTAGCGGGCGCGAACGGACGACCCTTCCCTTCCCCCCTCCCCCTATAAACACACACACGTCTACCGGAACTACCCCCCCACACACAGCAAAACCTCCCCTAGAGATCCGCGACCACTCTGTGGCTCTCTGTAGGTGTCTCTCTTCCCTTCTTGATAGTCCCGGCACGGTATACAGGCGTGCCACCCCCCACCCCCACCCCTTCGGGGTGGAAATGGCCTGCAAAATGGTGGTCGTACGAGAGGAGTTCGCATCCCGCGCCGGATTTCTGTCAATCCTGCCGCCGACCGGTCCGTTCATCCCTCCCCCTCCCCCTCCCCCCCGTCCGTACGTCCGGCAAGGTGTGCGTGCGTGTGTGTGTGTGTATACCAGGCTCTGTCCTAACGTTCGCTGTAACGGCCCCAAAGGGAGCAAGAGAGAGAGAGAGGCAGAGAGAGAGCCAAAAGGAGCAAGAGAGAGAGAGAGGCAGAGAGCGAGAGCGAGGTCTTAAATCATCATTTACTTTGATTGCCTTCCATCATGGCCGCGGAGACGACGACGACGACGACCGCTTCCGGTGTGCTGCTGCGGGTGGGGTGAGGGGTGCGAAGAACTTCGACACCCGTCCACCTCTAGAAGGGGAGGGGGTGGATGGGGGGGTGTGTCCACGTTCCCTGTTTGTGTCTGTGTCTGTTGCGCGCGGTGTGTGAAAAGATTTGTTACTGTTAGTGTTTGTGTGACACATGGGGGGGTGCTCCCTCACCCCCTCCCCCTCCCACCTCCTTGCCATCATCATTTAGTGGACCTTTAATGGGGTTACGGGTGAAAACGATGATGAAAGAAGAAGATGAAGAGAGTGTTCCAGCACGCAGCACGCAGGAGGGAGGGAGGAGGGAAGCTCCTCCACACGAGGAGTGAATAAAACAAAGGGGTCCTCGAGGGGGGGGGGGGGAGTAGGTGGTGCCTCCGAGGCTCCATTAATTCCGGGGCGAGCATCAATTTGACTTAAGGCTTTTCTTCTTGGTGGACGACTCTGCACCACCACCACCACCTGGCCAATTCGATTCAATTGTACCACGAGGGAGGGAGGGATGGGGGGTGAGGGGGTGCACTGTCTCACCCTCTCCTCCTCTTCCTGCCTCGCACATCATTTTCTCCCCCGCTAGACGATTTCATCCCCCTTATTAGTGGCTACCTGGCGGCTGCGCTACACCACCCCTTTGGAGGACCACCACCCCCGTCACCAACCCCAACCAATGCAGTGCCAGACCCGGCTCCACGTCTGTGTCTGTGTGTAGCGAGAGGATCGATTCTATGCTTCCGCTTCCGCGGAAACACGAACTGCAAAACGAGTGCGTGAGTACCAAAGGGGGTGCGCGAGAGGCGGTAGTGGTGAGCGGAAGAGAAGGGAAGGTAACCCATCCATGGGTTGATCACCCGGATCCGGTGCGGGCGTCCGATCGGGATCGTGCCGGGCATCGGTAAGCACCTCCTCTCTCTGATGACGCATTTCAACCCCATCCCCATCCCTTGTGTACACCAACCGCAAACTACTCCCCCCGTCTTCCCCTTCCCCTCTCTAAACGAGCGATGCTTTACTTAGATGGGTTTCAATTTGGTCGGTGGGGGAATTTGTCCTTTCCCTTTCCCAAACAGCCCCCATCCACCCCTCATGGTAAGGGGGAGGAGGGTAAGCCACATCACCTTCGTAGCCAGCACATACCTTCCAAGCATACCAAATGAAGGTCCATCCACGTCCATCCTCGTCGATCACGCACACACACACACACGCGCGCGCGCGCGAAGATTCTACGTAAGATCCACCCCCTCCCTCTACCCCCGGGTTGTGTTAGCCCTTTCTCGCACGCTTCGCACGCTGTAGCAGCAAGCAGCAGCTCTATTTGTGGATAATTTATGAAGAGTCATATCTGCCACCTCCTCCTCCTTCCTTCTCCTCCTTCTTCTCTGCGCCCAGTCTGCGCCCCCAGGAGGAGAACCACCCTCTAGAGTGCTGCTGCTACTGCTGCTGCTGCTTTGCATATAAAACCTCAGCATCAACCTCGGTTTCATCAACGAGAGAGCGAGAGAGCGAGAGAGAGAGAGAGAGAGAGAGAGAGAGAGAGAGAGAGAAAAGAAGCTCGATCTCGAGACAAGGAAAGAGACAAGGAAGGAAGTGGCGAACGAGCAAAATTGGAATGTGTTCGCCCTCCCTCGCCCTCTCGCCCCTCGTTCGCCGAGCTGTCGGAGTTGCTGCACGCCGTGAAAACTGTTACTTTATCATCCCCTCCACACCGCACCCCCACCATTCCATTCCCTGTACCATATCCTTTCCATGCGCCGAGCCCATTGTCGAGTCATCACCACACCGAAGGTGCCGAAGGGGGAGCAAGGGGTGGGGAAGGGGGTTGGGGGAGGGGGTAGCAGTGGTGGTGGAAACGCGTGAGCTTGTTTCCCTGTTTCCGGCTAGATAAACGCTTTTCCATTTTTCCACTTCCAGCCAGCCGCTCTCTCGCTCTCTCTCTCTCTCTCTCTCTCTCTCTCTCTCTCTCTCTCTCTCTCTCTTCGCTTCTCTTTCGCTGCATCGCCTTCTGCTTCTTCGCGTTTACCGCCTCCACAAAAATGGGGGGATGGGGGCTGGGGGTGGTGACTATCGCACCGCAGCAGATTGGAGGAAGCGTGAGCGTGAGTCTCGGCCGGTGTCTGTGTGTGTGTGTGTGTGTCTGGTCTGTGTGTTTCTCCGGTTTTTGGTTTTCCACTCACGGATGATAAATCGGTTAAATCCTCGGGCTCTCGGTTCTGGGGGAGGGAGGGGGGAGAGGGGAGCGCTATCCTTGGAACCACCCCCAACCCCATCACCACCACTAACACCAAGGCGTGCGGTGCGCGGCTCTCGGTCGGTCCGTCGGTCGCCAGCTTGATTTTTCCTTGGCACAACGTGGCGCGCGCGTGTGTTGTGCGTTTTGTTGTTGTTGTTGTTGTTGTTGATGCCTGCACTACCCCCCCCCCCCCCCCAGCCCCTTTTTCACCCTCCTGACACGGTTGGATGCGCGATCGTCCCACTTAGCGCAGCGCGGCCGGGTAGGCGGCACTCCGGGGGAAGGCGATTGTCACCCGGAAGGGCACCCCCTCCCCAACCCCTCCTCCTTCACGGTGTGTGTGTGTGTGTGCGGCGCGAGCGACAAAAGCAAATGTCCACACGTCCCACACCGCTGCAAGGGGTTGAGTCTTTTGCGTCATCCGTCAAGGGCGCTCCACGCGTCTGTGTGTGTGTCACGGAGAGTGCATGCTCTCTTTATGAAAACGGCAGCGGGATGGAAAGAACTTCGCCTCCAGTGTGGGTCGTCCCGCGCGACAGCGACAAATGATGATCGGCGGCGGCGGCGGCGGCGACCAAGAGTCGTGCACCAAGACACACACACAACCATCGCGCCCGTTCCCGTGCCCGGCGCTAAGTGGTTGATAACTATGCTTATTTATTTACTGAGATTCCTGCACATTCCTGCACCAGAGTGCACCCAGAGAGAGTGTCGCGCGACTGACGACGACTCGAGGACGACTCGAGGACGACGACGAGTCCTGCAGAAGGCCTCTCGTTGTGCAATTATGTACCCGGTGGGGGTTCCGCAGCTTAATTAAAGGAAAAGAAGCGAATGCAAGCAAGCGAAAAAGAGAGAGAGAGAAAGAGAGGGTAATACCGCTTCGGTATTTTATTTTAATTCTTCGCATTTATTTTTTACAATTTTTTACGATTGCTTATCCTTTCAAGAGTATTGTGTAAAGATTTGGGATCAATCGAAGCAAAACTGAGAGAGATATTGATTTAAAAAAAAAAAAAAAACAGCGTTTCATACAAGGCATCAATGCATCTCAATGCATTAAAAACTACTGGACTGATCGATTGGAAATTTTAAACACAACATCATCTGTACACTATTTGCCAGGTAGCCCCTCCCCCCGTCGAGATTTTATAAAGCTTGTTGATACTTTTTTTCAATATCGTTTTTTTATTTATGTAAAGTGTCGTTTTTTGAGGCAACATCGAAAAGAGCATCACTTTTTCCGCTTCAAAAATCTGCCAAAAATCGAAAAATGGGAAATTTAGCAAAAACTCGACGGGGCCAGCTGGATAAACTTATAATCTAACAAAAGAATACCTCATTTGTATATTTCTGATGACCCAGCACGTGGCTACGAAGGGCACCGCGCAGAAAGTACATTTTTGCAGACTTGCCTCTCTAGATTGAATACCATGAATACAGTTTTGATCAAATCTTACCCAAAAACAGAACCAACTATTCTTGAAAAGTTGTAGTTTTATAAGACATACACTTGCAAAAAAGCAAAGTTGACTGGTTTCTCACTAAAAATCGTCAAAAATAAGCCTTTTTTCGACCCGAAATAACCGAAACCAAAAGAAAGGTAATTTCATTGGTTTGGCTTGCAAAAAAAAAACATTAAAAACCTCTAGCTGGCTGGCTAGCTGGGTGACGGGTGGTTTGCCTCACAAAAAGGGAAGAATTCTTTTGGGCATGTGGCTTATACATCAAGTGCCCAAAAAACAAAAAAAATATGGTGGAAAATAAAATAAATATTTTTTTTGTTTTCTAATCAGGAAAAAAAGGGGTTTAAAAAAAAACAACAGATTTAAGGTTATACAGCTGGTATTTCGCCATCATTTCGCTAAACTGCACTGCGAACTGTTTTACAGTTCCCTGGGGACTAAATTATTAATTTATACTACCACAACCACCCACTGTACGCCAGTTCGCGGTTCCCGGTAGTGTACCCTGGGGTCTAATCCAGCAAGGGGAAGGCCCTCTGTAGCCAACAGCTTCTACTACTAGCGACGAACAATCGCTGAGCTCTAAAAATAGATTGTAATTCCCGGCCACAGGGCACGACGCTAACCACAAAATCGAACACCATTTTTGACGATTTTTTGTTGTTGCCGTTGTTGTTGTTCGATGTGGTGTGTGTGTGTGCGGTGAAATGGAGGTTGCAGAGGAAGGAAGGAAGCCGTACCTATGGCCGCCCTATGGCAACAGCTCGAGTGCATCGAATGCATCGATGGATGGTCGATGGTCGATTTGTCGAAATCGAGCATCAGCGGCAGCGACAATCAGTAAAGGTCAGCGGCCGCGGTGTCCGCGAGGCGCGGTGGTCTGATGAAACGCAAATTAAACATTGTGTGTGTGTGTGTGTGTGTGTCGGTTTTTCCTGGGAAAAACCGGACAAACAAAGCACAAACATGGGGCCTCCGGGTGAGGGTTTTCGAAATCCTCCGTTCAGGTTCCTCGTCATCGTTTCGTCGTTGTCGTTGTCGTTGTCGTGGTTGTCGGAGCTACTACTGCCACTGAGCTGCAGACATTACGATGCAGAATTCCAATTAGTGCACCCCTTCCCCCACCTCACGCCCTTTCTACCGCCCACAAAGCTCACTCATCATACACGGCGGCGGCTCCGAGATGGCGATTGAGAGAAGAATGATGGCCAGACAGGGGGGGGAGAAAGAGAGAAAGAGAGAGAGAGAGGGTGCAGTGGAAAAGGTCAAACATTCGTCTAACAACCGCCATGTTGCTGCTGCTGCTGTTGCAACTGCTGGTTCTGCCGCGGTTGCCAGATGCCGGATTGAAAGCCTAAGAAGAAAAAGAAGAAGAAGAACGAACAAGAAGAAGAAGACCACAAGGTAGAAGTGGTGGTGGTGATGCGTTTGAAAATTCCGTCAAACCATCAAACTCGCTGCTCCGCCTGCCGTCTGTCACCGATCTGTGTGCGCATGTGTGTGTGTGTGTGTGTGTGTGTGTGTGTCGCCGGGAATCGTCGTCGTTGGACCGGACCCACCTTTGGTCACCTTGGTAGCAAGTTCATTATCGGAACCGTCGATTGCGCCGTTGCACATTGCACGTTCCCGGTCCAGCTCACCACCTCGCCCGGTGTGTGTGTGTGCGTGTGTGTGAGTCATGATCATGGCTTTTGACTTTGGTTTTGGTGCAGCAGCTAGAAGCACGACTTCACGCGAGTGCTGGGGGGCTCTTTCTCTCTCTCTCTCTCTCTCTCTCTCTCTCTCTCTCTCTCTCTCTCTCTCTTAGCCGGCCTTCAGTAACAACAACAACAAGCTGCTAGAGAGTTGTTGTTTCCGAGCTAAGGGTTGCGCGCACGGGTGGATGATGGGGGATGATGTGCCATTCAAGAAGTTCCATTCAATTTCCGGACGTCAAACTCGCGTCCACCAGAAAGAATAAACGGCCCAGTACTCCCTCTAGCACACACACACACGCACGCGCGCGCGCGTACAGTCTTCTACTTCCGCGTTCATCCCTTTAACGTTCAACCCTTGTCCTAACCTCGAGAGAGAGAAAGAGAGACAGAAAGAGAGTGCACGCGCAGAGTAGAGGGCGTATGGTCCACGAAGCCACAACAATCGGTAAGCTGGCTACCACCACCCCCATCGCACCCCGAACCCCCCAATTCCTCAGCCGAACCGTGAAGCCAAATCCACGGATGTAACGCAGCACAAACAGCCGTTTTGAAAGCTGGCTGGTGATGGTAGGTGGTATTGGCGAAGGAAGGCAGCGGCGTTGTCTTGTCGACACGCGCATAGGGGGAGGAATGAATGGGTGGAGGGAGGGGATGTCTCTTCTCGATCTGGGCAGTGGGCTGGAAACGTGATATTTATTGAATTTTTAATGGTGTGAAGAAGCTGTTTTCGATTAGATTTCGATGGAGTCCACCACCCCACTGCTTCTACAACCCCCTCCCAACCACCCTCTCCTTGACTTCTCTCACGCGCACTGCCGCCTCGCGGTTCCGGAAACGAGGATTGATTTCAGGTGGGCTTTGACTGGGGTTTTGGGTTTGGTTTGGGGTTTTTTTTCGATTTTCTTCGCTTCGTGCCTCCGCTCCGGTTTCACCTTAACACCCACCCCCCTCCCCTCACCCACCCATTCGACGCTTCTCGCGCCGTTTCCCACCGTTTGGCAACGTCTATAGCCTGGCAAATCCAGTTGTACCCAAAACTTCCTCGCAAAATCTCCTCGACGCCCTCGAGACGCTCGCTCTCGCTCGGTATTTCGCTCTGCGAGATGTGCGAGATGTGTGTGTGTGTGAGGTCAAGAGCACTGGTGGTGGTGTGGTTGGAAGGTTTTTTGTCTCTTTCCTCGGTTTATACACTGCGCCATTCACCCTCAACCCCCAACCCCCAAACCCCTACCCCCTACCCGTCAGGACAGAACTTTGTTTGTTGTTTCCCGGGGACCGTTGGAAGAGGGGGAGGAGGATCTGGTCGATTTGGTCCACGGATTTGGAGGGGGGCAGAACGGTTTTCTGGGGGTGGGGGGGAGGCAGGCTTGTGACCCAAAATCAATCATAACGCAGCAATCGTTGCAAGTGAGGTGGAGAATGCGGAACCAAAAGTTTCTTGGCATAACCCTGGCCCACACACACACACGCACGCACGCACCCCCCGGATGGGGGATGATTTTAATTAAATTCCACCATCTTGTGTGTTGTAGGTTGGTTGGTTCCCTGTTTCCTGTTTTCCTGTTTTCCGGTTTCGAATCCAAGGTAATGGACATGGGATTTGGATCTCGAAAGCCCCTCACACACACACACACGCACACACGACACCTGAGCACAAACAGGTCCCCGGGAACCGATAGCATCCCTTTCTTTTGCACCCAAACCCACACACACCAGGGGCCAATGGTTAATTTGGCTCTCATAAAACCGAAACTTTTCAACCCCCTTTTCCCACCCCTTCACACGCAACCCCCCACAACCCACCGCCCTCCTCCACAAGGAGGAGACGTTGATCACTTCATCGTCTCGACTCCGGTTGTAGCAGGTCCGGCATCATCGTCCCACCCGGAGGGGGAGGGGAAGCGGTTCCGGTAATGCAACACGTTCACCACCAACCCTTCTCCCACCTCCGCCTTCTCCGACCAATCGGCCCCAACACCAAACTCCAAAATTTCCCATTTGCATGTCCCAAGCAGCAGCAGCAGCCGCAGCAGCGTATAAGAGGGGCTGCGGGTAGGAGAGGGGTGGGTGCACAAAAGTCAAAAGGTGCAGAAGTTGTTCCAGGGTTCCCGGGCGTTCCAGGATAGACACACGCAAACAGGGCGGGGGTGGAGCGAGGGTGAAAATAAAACAATCAAATAAGCCAAACATCAACAACAATGGACCAACACAGAGAGAGAGAAAGGAGCGAAGGGTAAAAATGCACTGAACCACCCCCTCCCCCTCCCCCCCTCCGGGCAGCATGGTCATGGGTCGTCATATGGAGGACGACCATTTGGTATTGGAGAGGACGACGACGACCACCACGAGTGCAGTGCAACGACGACAAAGTTGTTGCTGCTGTCGGAACGATGATTTAAAGTTCTTAAAAGCTCACCCTCATCCCCCGTCACACACACACACACGTGTGTGTGTCGGGCAACGGGCAAAAAGCAACAAACGCAACGAAAAATAAAAAAAGAAAAGAAAAAAACCTCCCGAGGACTCGACTCTCGACGCGAGGCTAAAGGCCAATCGGTCGGCATCTGGGCCAGTCTGGGAGAGAGAGAGAGAGAGAGAGAGAGAGAGAGAGAGAGAGAGAGAGAGAGAGAGAGAGCAGCTGCGGTGCAACAGCCAGCAACAATACCACCACCACCACCACCCCCTTCTGAGCAACACCAAAAAGCGTGGCAGCAAAAAGCAAAAAAGGGAAGAAAAGAGAGAGAGGGAGAGAGAGAAAAGGCTAGTCCTTGCACGCGCGCGTGTGTGTGTGTGTGTGTGCCTGGGCTGGGAAATGCTGGGAAAAGTAAAAGTTTGTTGCAGTGTCCCAAGCCACCCTCCCATCCAACCCCCTATCCCTATCTCAACCCTTTTTCCACTGGCGGAATTCGCTTCTTGTTTGTGCTCGCTGCACTCGAGACCGAACCCGAACGGGAGAGATTGAGAGAGAGAGAGACAGAGTGTCTGGGTGTGTGTATGAGAGAAAGAGAGAGAGAGAGAGCAACCCCCCTGCGTGTAAAAGGCTTTGGGCTTTGGCGCTTTGACAACAACAACAACGGCGAGTAACAGCAACAGCAACTCGCATGACATGACTGCACCGTGTGTGTGTGTGCGTGTGCGTGTGTGTGTCACAGCAGCTAATGGGCGAACGGGTTATCACAATAAATATTATTTTCCCGATGCATACAGCATCCCCCACCCCCACCCCCACCGGAAGGGTGTGTTGGATCGAAGGAATGGAGGCCAGACGACGATCACTCTAATTTCCCGCTTCACACACGCACACACACACAGAGTGTGTGATAAATGTGATTGTACTGTGCTGGTCCAGGAGGCACAGGAGGCACAAGGGGTTGCAACAAGGGGTGACGTGTCACCGGCGAGGCGCAGCAGACTTGGTAAATTTTTGGTTTTTTTTTGTTTTTGTTGTTGTTGGGGGGATTTTTTACAGTATTACGTTCGTTACACGATCGTTACGCGGTTGCTAAGTTTTGCCGAAGCAAAATGAGGAAGAATAAAAAACTAATCTATTGATATGCGGTTTTTAATTTTTTGACAAAGATGTTCGGAGAAAATAGCCAAAATAGCTAAACTTCTTGCAGCGGTGGATAATTTTTTTTTCATACTGTATATATCTCCTTTAAGGGGGGCGGCTTTGGTTATTTCGTATCAAAAACAGGCTTATTTTTGACGATTTTTAGTGAAAGAACCAGTCAAATTTAATTTTTCAATATAAGCACATATTGAACTACAACTTTTCAAGAATATTTGGTTCTATTTTGGAGAAGATTTATTCAAAGCTACGTTCATGGCATGCATC
>NC_064873.1:3281498-3298998 GCF_943734745.1 Anopheles darlingi
TCTCTCTCTCTCTCTCTCTGTCTCTCTCTCTCTGTCTCTCTCTCTCTCTCTCTCTTTGTCTCTCTAACGGTCTCAGTCTCGCACTACGACAACGCAGACAGAACACACGCAGCAGCAGCAGTACACAAAGTCGCCTCGCCAATCGTCGAGACGAGGGAGAGCGGGGGTAAAAGAGGACGAAAGGAAGAGAGGAGAGGCGACAAGACAAGCAGCTGCACGGGGCAGTCCAACGGACGGGGCGGACTCGGACTTGACAGTCATTTATCTTCAAATTCGATTATCGAATTTTATGAGCCTATCATTATCTCCGTTTTATTGCTCCCTTCGAAGGCGGCTGGTGGTGGCCCCCGGCACCCCTGAGTGGTGGTGGTGGTGGTGGTGGCCAAGTAACACACTGATTGCAGCACCTTTTGCACCGACTTTTCGATTCGAACCGAACGGAATGCAGATTTGCTTATCCCTCCGGAAGGGGGTGCCGATGGGGGGGTTGCCTACCCTCCTCCTCTCGCCCTGGGCAGGGGGGTAAAAGAAGAGCCAATAGGGTTCTTGGCAGCAGCACCCCGGAGGAGATACTTTGCAGACGCGCGCGCAGGCTGGGCGGCGATCGTAAGAAACAGATGTTTTCCCCTTTAGTGGAGGAGGGTGGTAGCCTTCCGGTTTGGCACCATAGCCCGCACCCTGTCACAGACGAAAAAAACCCACCAATCATCTGTAAACGTATGGTCGGGATCGGAGAGTTGATGAGAACAACACACACCGAGAGCGAGATTGAGAGAGCGACCACGGGTCACGGAGGGGGATGAGGGATGATGGCCTCGAGCCCTCGGGCCATAATTCCTCCCCACACCATTGGCGCTATCCCCCCCATTTTGGCGACGACGTAGATTTAGCGTGGAATAAGAAAGGAGGAGGGGGGATAGGAGGTGACTTTATTGCTTTATTACGAGCCGAGCTATTTGGCCGCTAGCCCCCTCTCCCCCGCTTGCCAACCCCTTCCTGCACCCCCCATCCTGCTACTATAGCACGAAATGTACGACGTCCGTTTTCCGTTTTGTATCCAAGAGTTATATCCCAACCAACACCTTCCGGGGTGGGGGTTTTTTTTGCTCTCTCTCTCTCTCTCTCTCTCTCTCTCTTTATACTATGAGAGAAAGAGAGAGAGGCGGCAAAAATAGAATAGGTCCTCGGTGATCCCCTCGAGAGCTTCCACTAATCCGCCGATGATGGGGAAAGCGTTTACACGTCAATCGCACGGAGGGAGTGCCCCGATGCGCCGCCGCGTGTCGTGTGTTCTGATCACTTCCGGTACCCCCGGATCCGGAGGGTGGAAGGGGAGGGGGATAGAAAGAGAGAGATAGAGAGGGGGTGAGCCCTAATCAATGGCATTCATTATTCAGGGAACCTTCCCCAAAAGGCCACCTTGGGGTCCACACCCGGTTCGGAGCCGGTTTCCAGGGGGATGCAAAAAGGGGATGCCACTGATAATGGGGACGGGGGATGCGAACGGCAACCTTGGGCCGAATGATGGGGTTGTTGCTCACCCGATTCGCTCCGATTTCCGTTTCAAAAAGTCCGGTTTGATGAGGATGAGGGAAACGGAAGGGTGCAGGGGGTACGGGGGTGCAGCATCCCCAAAAGCGGGAAATCGGAAAAGTTTCATTCTCTCTCGCCAAAAGGGAAGGGTGGGCGTTGGCGATGGCGATGAGGGAAAACATAATAAGGCGCCGCGCATCGTGGGCTTGTTTGCGGGGGGGGGGGGGGGAGCATGATCTCACCTCTTTCACTGCCACCCTCCCTCCCTTATCCCCCCGCTGTCCGCTCAACAATCACAACAAGCTCCCCAACAGCCAACCGAGCATCCCTCTGGACCGGAGGGAGAGAGAGAAAGAGAGAGAGAGAGAGAGAGAGAGAGAGAGAGAGAAAAAGAGGAGATGAGAGAGAAAGAGAGAGAGAGAGAGAGAGAGGAGAGAGAGAGGAGCAGAGGAGAGAGGAGAGAGATGAGAGAGAGAGAGGAAGAGAGGAAGAGAGGAAGAGAGGAACAGAGAGAGAGAGAGAGAGAGAGAGAGAGAGAGAGAGAGAGAGCACAAGCGACCCGGAAGACAGCGTCACGCGTCGCGTCGCGCGAAGTGATGAGATGGACGACGCCTCTTCCCGTCCGCCTCTTCCTTTTCCCTTACCCTACCCCCCCGTGGAAGGATTTTTAATTAACGCTCCAGAATAAATCACCCTGGCACTTCCTCCCCCTCCCCTTCACCCCCCCACCCCCATCCTTCGAGCGAGCGAGCGGCCGGGTTCTGAAGCTCCTGATGATGATGATGATGATGATGATGATGGGAGCGCGTCCCTTTCCCGTCCGTCCGTTCGGTAGAATGATGCTGATGGGTGAGAAGCGCGCGCGGCTGGTGGAGGAGGATTGTTTTCTTTTAATAAAATTCGCCTAGAAATGAGTTGTTTTCCTTGGGTGTTGCTGTTGCTGCTGCTGTTGCTGCTGCTGCCATGCGGTGGCACATCGCAACCCTCTTTCAACGCGTTTTTCTCGCGCGCATTTCTCGCTTCTGGCTCGCTAGCTGGACGTCACGCGAACGAGGGTTGCGCTTTACGTTTTTGGGGGATGAAGGAAGAAGAAGGGAGAGGGGAGGGGGTGGCTCTAAAATGGTGGCCATTGAAGCGAAAGAGAACTCCGGAGAGGGGTCCGGATATCGATAGATGGTTTTTGCGGGAAAGGCGGAAAGGTGGTGAGCAACACCCACCCCCCCCTCCCCCTCCTCCCTTCTCCACGGATAGGGTGCGGGCCCGTAGTCTGCCCCCGTTCGTTGACCGCAAAACGGACTTCTGGACCGGTGGTTTTGTGGCTGCCCGCCTCCTCCTCCTCTGCGTCTATGTTGCGACCATTTTCGATATTGCATCCCCCTTCCCCTCAATTCATCCTTCCCTAACACAAAATGGGGGGTTGTTTCCATTCAACCTAACCATCGGCATCGCACAAAAGAGGCTGCTGAGCTTTCCCTGAGCCTGAGAAAGTGAAGGAAGGGTGTAGCAAGGGTTGGGAAGGGGCAGGGAACCGTTTTTTCGTGCACGGAAGGCGTTGTGGGGAGGAAATCGAAAAAGAAATCGAAAACAATTGCGAGCGAGTGCAGTACGAGACAGCTCCGAAAGCTCGTCTTTCCTTCCGTGGGGAGGGGGGGAGCGATGATGACCTTGACCGTTTTCTTTGTTAGAAAATATTAGTTTAAGTAATAAATGGTCAGATTTAACCCGCCCCCCGTTCGGTATTTTATTTTATTTTTTTCACATTAACTTTTTACATAGCCATTAGCCAAATCGTCGAGCTTTTATATAAAATTGTTGACACTTGGTTTTATATATTTTTTTTTTTCATTGTGTAAAGTGTCGTTTTTTGAGGCAACATCATTTTTTCAACTTTAAAAATCTGCCGCAAAAAACGCAAAATGGGAAATGTAACACGCAAAATGGGAAATGTGTATTTCGACGGGACTAGCTAGATAAACTTCTGAGCTAACAAAAAGAATATTGATTTGCTGTATTTCCGATGACCCGGGTCCGTGGCTACGGTCCGGGCACCGCGCAAAAACGTACTTTTTCTTAAACTTGCCTCTCTAGATTGGAGATGCCATAAACGTAGTTTTAAGCAAATCTTCCCTCAAAAAAGGACCAACAAATGCTTGTGATAAGTTGTAGTTTGATATAAAATATTCACTTGATACAATTAAGTTGAGTGTTATCTTCACTAAAAATCGTCAAAAATGAAACTTTTTTTTGATCTAAAACAACAACAAAAATAGTACGTGTCGTAGTGTGTTACTACTACTACTACTACTACTACTACTACTACTACTACTAGTACTACTACTACTAAAACGCACGCACTCGAGCAACTCTCATGAGCAGGACGAAGATAAGGCCGGTAGGTAATTCAAGGAGCACCAAACCCCTTACCAAACCAGGTAGGTGCTGGCTGGCTGGCTGGCTGCTGTCCTTACGCATCCGAGATGCTAGCTGATGAAGCGAGAGACACCCGGAGAGACCTGAGAGAACGAGGGGGAACCTACCTCCCCGTTATCCCCTAATTAATGGAGAGAGCGATCGACGACTCCACCACACAACCCACAACGACACGTACACACCTTGGCAGGGGATAGGATGAGGAAAGGGGGAGGTAAGGGGAGGAAGGGGAGGCTTCGCAACTCGAACTCAATCACTGTCAATCAGCGCGCACTCGTTTCAGAGACGAGGGGGTGGGGGGGTGGGGGGTGGGGGTGGTGGCACACGAACACGTTCACCACCACGATCCGATCCGATCCGAGTCCGAGTCCGGGGGTGTCAGTGTCGATTAGCCTCGCGCCCCCCAGGTAGGGGTAGGGGCACGCGCACCACCATTAACCAATCATCGAGTACAGATGGAGGGGTTGCTAGAGGGGGTTGTTTCGCGAAGCCTAATCGAGTTAGGCGGAACGCGGCAACACTAATTGAACACAGTGGAAAGGACCTGTGTCGTCGTAGGACCAGCTTGCCAAACTCTCTGCTCTGCTCGAGCTGAACAACCCCCATCCCCCGCCAAAAAAAAGGGAAACCACGAAGTGCGTGTGTTTTTGGGGGTTGGAACATTTTTTTTTTGTGCTGTTATCGTTTGGGGTGGCGGCTATAGTGTAATTTTTTGGGACGCGCGTGCCGCATTCCCACAATTCCCACACGCAACGGGGGAGGCGGGGGATGGGGAAGCAAGCTAAGGGATGATGATGATGATAAGGATGATGAGGATGACAAGGAAGAGCGTGGCACTTTCGGGGCGAGAGGCGCTCGTTTTGATAAAATTAATTTATTTCCTTGCCCTAACCAGCCACCCCTCCTTCCCCTCCCCTCCCCTTGCTTTAACAACCAATGTGACACACACACACACACACACACACACCGCGAGTGCGATGGATGCGAGAATGTGTGATTGATCGTGATCGCCGGTCGGTCGGTGGTCATGAAAGGCATGAAGGGGTGTAAGAAGCTACAAAACAACCTCCCTCCCTTTTCCACGAGCCAACCACCCCCCGGGTTTTGTCATCAATGAGCTTTTTCACACCCTCCCTCCCTCCCCATAGCGATGAGCGCGAACGGTCTTAATCACTTAGCTTTTCTCATATCTCTCATCAAGTCATAGCAACACAGTCAACGCCTCGTTTTGCCATCGTCACAAAACTGCCCCTTACCGCACACACACACACACACACACACATACACACACACACACACACACATACACACACACACACACACACACAGCAATGTTCATCTCGGGCGCGCTCGAGGGCCACCACACTCCACTTTGATGGGCTGTCGACTAAAAATGGTTGACCCCCCCCCCCCCCCCCCCCCCCCCCGGAGTTGGGGCGCTCTTCTGCTCTGTGTCTCCCCTGCGTGGCATGAAAAGAGAGAGAGGACGGACGGACGAAAAGCCTCCGCAGCAGGATGAATAAAATAAAATTACACTTAATGCCTCACATGGTCATTTATAATATTTCCCGCAATTTATCACGCAACGGTCTTGTCTTGCCGGGGCAAAGAAGCAAAAGAAAAGAATAATAACAATAATAATAATAATAACCGAAAACTTGCACCCCAGTGTAGTGGTCCCCCCTTACGGAAGGACGCGTTACGACGCGTCGCAGCTGCCCAACACCACCACCAAGAGGACATACAGTGACTGGCATAAGTAAAAGCCCACCCCACTAGATTTTTGTAGATTTTCGATTGTAAATCCTATATTTTTTTATCGGTAAACGGCAAATGTGTTGTGTTTTTCTTGAAGGTTTAAATATTCCTCTTTCAGTTTCACTAGCTTTCATCTCGATTGGATCGATAACAAATTTTTAATATTCCGCCAATCGCCTTTCGTGATAGTTTATACATCAAATGTTTCCATTTATGCTTCGTCAGACTATAGAACATTGCTCTAGCCTTCCTTTTAACTTGGTTAAACACATTTCCGGGTGAAATTCAAACGTTTAACCATATTTTTGGCTTATAAACGGAAGACTTTTTGCATTACGCACTCTTGTACTCATGTAGAGCTAATCTAATGTGGCATAGTTTGCTCCAAAATAAACAGCGACAGGGGGTTTTCATGATGGAACAGATAGTTAATTCTAACGATTTCCTTATCTCCGGAACGGTTTTTATCCTTTGTTCGATCATTCCTCTTCCCAGAACGTCCGTTTTAAAATCTCACTTGCCGTTCTGATGAACATTAGTCATGATGGCAGCATAAAGGTGTCCCCCCTACTAATAATATTTTTTCCGCTAATATCTGTTGAGACACATGGTTGAAGCACTGCTGCAGATAAGAAAATTTCAGGCATGCAACGGTGTTTTTTTCCCTCCCATACACCCATTTCTTTAGCGAAACCCCGGGGCACAATCGACTTACTACTGGAACTGCTACGATTGATATGGATTAAATTACTGTAAACAATAATGGGGGGGGGGGGGACCTAAAACTTTAAAACAGATGTAAACTAAAGGCCAAACGAAGATATAGTGGACCAGTGGGCTTTATTAGAGTCACAATAATATTTACTGTAAAGTGGGCTTTTACTTACTGTCACATCTGTGATCGACCATCTCTCATTTAGCCATTTATTAAAAATTTGTTATCGATCCAATCGAGATAAAAAAGCTAGTGAAAGACTGAAAGAGGAATGTTAAACCTACAAGAAAACCACAACACTTGCTGGATACACTAGAAAATGTAGGATTTATAGTAAAAAATCTACAAAAATCTAGTGGGGTGGGCTTTTACTTATGCCGGTCACTGTAAAAGAACTGAGGGACTGATAGAAGTGAGCTGCTACTGCTGCTGCTGCTGCTGCTGCTGCTGCTGTTGATGGCCAGCGATGAGCAGCAGCAGCAACAACAATAGCTACTATACACAGCAACAGTAACGTGCATCAATAACGATAATAGTAATAATAATGGCAGCAGCAGCAACACAGGAAGCAATAGCGAGCAGCGAGCTAGCCAGCCAGGAGGAGATTCAAGATGTGTGTGTGTGTGTGTGTGCGAAGAAGGATGTGTAAGTGAGCCCCCCGGGGGGCCCAGGTTGACGGATGCAAAAGGTAACCGCGGCGAATGTGGCGCGCCTCCCCCCGGGTGCTCCTAGCTCCGGGGGCCGGAACCAACCCCCCCCCAACAACGTGTCTTTGCAGACCATTCTTTGCTTCTTTTTCTTCTTCTTTTTCTTTTTTTTCTGTTTTTTTTCCATTTTCTCTCTCGGCCTTTTCCGTTTCCAGGAGATTATATTGCGCTGCCTGTCGCGCCTCGTCTTCAATGGGAGAGCTGGAAGAGGGGGTAGATGGGGTGGTAAGGACACAATAAAGCGGTCTGCATCCGCTCATTTCCGGCACCCGGCACATCGGTGGGTGGGGGTGGGGGGGAGGGCGAGTGGCCTTTTCCACACTCCTTGGAATTCGACGCGAAGGACTCGCGTGGGGAGGGAGGAGTGATGGATATGAGTCGCGTCCTTTCGTCACCGTTCGTTCTGTTCTTTCGTTCTTTTTTTTTTGTGTCATCTTTCATCTTCTTCTATTTTTCCGCTGTTCTCTCTTTCTCTCTTTCTCGCTCTCTCTCTCTCTCTCTCTCTCTCTCTCCTCTCTCTCTCTCTCTCTCTTCATCTACTCTACGCGCATCACCACAGCATCACCTACACTGACTCACGTGTACACACACACACGTGTCAAAGTCGGCGAGTGAGCGAGTGGAAATAAATTAAATCAAAGGTGACAGCGACACTCTTTTTATTCTTCTTCTTCTTCTTCTTTTTCTTCTTCTACTCGTCGAGACACAATCGTCATCGAGACGTCCAGCGATCACAGCTCAACGAGGAGCACTAAGAGAACACTCGCTCCTTCCCTTCACACACACACACACACACGGAATAATTTATTTCATCATTTAAAGGGGGGGGGCTTTGGTTATTTCGACTAAAAAAAAGTCTTATTTCTGACGATTTATTTTGAAGAAACTATTCAACTTAATTATTTCAAGTGAATGTCATATTGAACTACAACTTTTCAAGAATACTTAGTTCTATTTTGGGGAAGATTTGTTCAAAACTACGTTCATGGCATTCAATCTAGAAAGGCAAATTTTACAAAATGTACTTTTTGCGGTGCTCATCGTAGCCACGTGCTGAGTCATCAGAAATATTCAAATGAATATTCTTTTGTTAGATTGTAAGTTCATCCAGGTAACCCCAGCGAGTTTTTGTTGAATTTCCCATTTTTCGACTTTTGGCAGATTTTTGAAGTTGAAAAAGTGTTACTTTTTTCGATGTTGCCACAAAAAACGACACTTTACATAATTTTAAAGAATTATTAAAAAAAAAAGTTTCGACAATTTTCATAAAAACTCGACGGGGCTACCTGGCAGTAGTTTTCATGCTACGATGGGCACCGACTTTGAAAACGGTGGTTTTTGGGAAAACGCGATTCAAAGTCGCGAAATGCATTGAGCCTTGTATGAAAGGCGGATTTTCAAAAATCAATCTCTTTATCAATTTTGCTTCGATTGATCCCAAAGTCTTACACAATACTCTTGAAAGGATAAGCACTCATAAAAAAATTTAAAAAGCAAATGCGAAGAATTAAAATAAAATACCGATAATATAAATAAATACATTTTTGGCCAGCTCGGTAAGTCTCGGTCTCGGCTGCTAAATCACACTTCCGGTTGGCTCACACACCCGGGAACACGGACGGAAGGTAAGAGACACACACACACATGGGCGCGCGCTGGCCCAGTTTTCCCCGTTGCCAGGCCCATTGCTGCTGCTGCCGCCGTCGAAAGATTAAGCAAAACAAAGCAAAAACAAAAAAAAAACGCCTCGCCACCATCAAACCATCCCCCAACCCCCACCCGTGAGAAAAGGGTATTTATTACTTTGCTGTTTGATTTGACTGGTCATTTGAAATTTATGATTTACCGACGGTCGCTCGACACACACACACCAAGGGGGGGGATCGAGTCGTTTTTCATTATCGCTGTGTTCATCATCCGCTCCACTCCACAGCCCCGAGCACACACACAGCAGCGGAGGGGCCAGAAAAAGGGATGATATGAAAAAGGGGATATTACAAATCAAGAGCCTCCACCATCCGTGTGCTGGGGGGGGTGAAGGTGAGAGAGAGGGGGCATTTGGCATTCAAGGGATGCTCTGGGTTAGGCACGTTGTATGTCTGTCTGTGTGTGTGTGTCTGGTGTGTGTGCTGAGGGTGGTTTTTTTTTCTTCAACACCATCCCCTCTACCCAAGATGGATCTCGACCTGAGATGAGTGTGCTCTTGTGTATGTGTGTGTGTGCGCTCGAAAGAAAAAAAAGAAAAAAGAAAAACAAGCAAAAAAGTTTAGTTGACGGAGCTGCGCGCCGTGCCGCGGCTCGGCTTGGCTCCAGCACCAGCAGAGGAAGCTAAGAGGGGAAGGGGTGGAGAGCGGTGTAGAGCTCTTATCTCTAATTGAGAAATTAGTGCTAATTATTCAACGCTCGCTCGCTCCGGGGCTCCTGGGTGGTTTTTGCCCGGGGGCAGGGTGCCCCAACCCCAACCCTCTCGTTGGCAGGGGTGGGGGTGAGGGGGTGGTTTGTTAAGGGTCAATTGGATGATTCATTGGCGTGGCGCGCGCGCCTGTCGTGGGCGGTATGTCGGTCGTGAGGCATCCGCGGCAGTCATTAACAGAGTTCCAGAGCCCCTTTTTTACAACCCCTTTTCTTCTTCTTTCTCTCTCTTCCTTTTTCTTTTTTTCCTCTCTCTCTCTCTCTCTCTCTCTTTCTCTCTCTCTCTCTCTCTCTCTCTCTCTCTCTCTTCTCTCTCTCTTTCTCTCTCTTTCTCTCTCTTTCTCTCTCTCCCTCCTTCCAGATACCGGATTGTGTGTTTTACGTTCCCTTTTTGGGGTATTAACCGTAAGCAGCAGCAGCAGCAGCAGGGGCAGGGGAGGAGGCTCTCCCCCCCCCCCTTCTTTTTACGAGGCTGCAATTTCGTGCCGCGATTTTTAATGCGGCTCCTCCTCATCCTCCTCTCATCCTCATGCTCCTCCTACTGACCGTCGGCTTCAACCCCCCCAAAAACCGTTTGATAATGCTTTGATAAGGACGCTCCGAACTCCGGAGGGGTGGGGGTGGTGAGGGGGTTAAAAGCCACAAATCCCGCGGGCAAATAAATTCAACTCGATCGAATAGGTGGCAGACAGGTGCATGGAAGCGGGGGATGGGGGTGGAGGTGGAGTCCATTGCGAATGACGCGCGCGACAGTTGTGACAATGGCGGCGTTCTCGCGACCACAATCTTCTCCAGGTCGTTCCAGCATTAATCCACTCCCTCACAACCCCCTCCACCATCAACCGGATGCGCGAACGACATTAAAACCCTGGGTTTAACTGGTCAAGTAGCGGGGGGGTGGGGTGGGGGTGGGGGTGGTTTTTCCAGAGGAGAAAGGCGGCGCGCTTTGCCACAAGATATGAGGGTGGATATTTTCAATTTGCCAAATCGCATCCCCCACCCCCATCCCCCGCGGTACACTGGGGGCCCCGCCGTAGCATTCGTTTCATTGCATTGCTTGCCAGGCAGTCAGTCAGTCGCTAGTAGTCGCATGCAACTCTCATCCCCCTCCCCCCAAAATACAGACACACACACACACATTCTATCAGCACGCGTGGCGTGGCGTGTGGTGGAGAGAACCATTGCGGCCACCGGATCCGGATCCGGATCTATCGCACTTGACGTCCCCAACTCCCCCCTCCCCCTGCCCCTGCACCCCCCCTTCCTACCCCTTTTGCTCGACGGTAGACGATTGGGAAATGGAAAAACTTTTGATTGTTCACATCCTTCCCCCGTCCGCTCCGCTCGTCGTCGCATCACTACTCCGCGCCCAACCCAGGTGTGTGTGAGTGTGTGTGTGTGTGTGTAGCAACGCATCCGGTGTGCGTGTATGTGTGTGTGTGTGCCGGGTGCATCGATTGGCGCTCACACCGTTATCCTCTCGAGCCCCTCCTCCTTGAGTGAACCATCCCTCTCCACCACCCCCACCCCCACCCGGTCGGAGTGCACATCTCCAAAGCACTTTGCACACCAGCGCGGCCAAAAGTCAAGTCTCCGCTCTCACAAGAGCGTTGTGACGTGTGCGGCGCGCCCGTGTGTGTGTGTGCTCCACACTTCACAAACCACCCCCCTCGGGGAGGGTAGATGTCATAGCTGGAAGCAGGGTGGACCAAAGAACGGTGGACGGAACGACGTCGAACGAAGACGATGATGATGATGATGATGATGCGAGCTGTCGATGGCTTCTTAGCAAAGCACCCAACCAACCCCCACCCCCACCCCTCGGGCAGGCCAACAGCAGGACTCTCCTGCAGAAGAGCAGGCCGCTGGTTAGGGTTTGCGGTTCCGATCGACGCAATCGACGAGGCGCGAGAGTTTGGAGTGCAGCAACAGCACCAGCAGCAGCAGCAGCAGCAGCAGCAGCAGAGAGAGAGAGAAAGAGAGAGAGAGAGAGAGAGAGAGACTGGCTGGCTGCGAGGAAGGATACAAATTTTAAATTTATGCATTGCATATCATCCGCATCAACCTAGCACACTCTCTACGTCATTCTTCACTCCTCGAACCCCCTTCCCTCATCCCCCCCCCCCACCCTCCCCCTCCCCTACCCCCATCACTTCACCACTAAAACCGAATCGAACCGAAACCGGAAACCCTCAACGAGCGAATATACCGGAGCGAGGGGGAGGGGGTGGAGGTGTTACGATCAATGTTTCGTCGAATCATCACCCTCTGCACCCCCTCTCTCAGCCACCACTAGAAAGTGTGGTCGCTCACACATCACCACGACGACGACGAGGACGACGACGGGATGCACTTTAAAGCTAGCCACACATTCACACACACACACACACACACACGCACACAGACACGGGGAACACCATCTTGCACCGGAAACGATCGATGCCAGAGAACCGGGTGTGTGGAGAGAGGAGCGCGCAGCGTGGTGTGTGTGTGTGTGTGTGTGTGTGTGTGTGTGTATGATGTTGTGCCCGGGCCAAATCAATCAAAGGCAAAAGGTCATTTACCGCGCTGCACAAACACACCGACCCCTGCGCTGCTGGTGGTGGTGGTGGTGGTGGTGGTGGTGAGGGTGAGGGGTAGAGTTGGGCATTGGAAGTCCAAAGTCGACTGCGCGGCTGCACACATTGCCATTGGTTTCCGTGTGTGCACGCAGCATCCAGAGTGTCCGTGTGTGTGTGTGTGTGTAAGCCCCATCCCCTTAGCGGGGGGGGGGGGGGTGCCTGGTGCAGTGCGTTTGCATGTTTGCTGAGTAGTTGTGCCGTGTGTAGTGTGTTGAGCCGACGACGACCAAGAAGACTGGACGAAGGCAAACTTTCCACATCTACTACCTCCTACACCCCTAGCGCTTCATCCCTTTTCGACCCCATCAACACCCCCTTCTGGTCTAGGAATTTCTGCTAACTACTAACCTACAGTGTCGGACATAGGTTAAGCCACTGAGTCAAGGTGTATGAAAAAGTGTTCAAAATTTTACGTTTTCAACCAAACTATACAATTTCCGACTCAGCTACTGAAAAGGGTACCTATTTACGATATTTCGGGACGATTTCAGTTATTAATTTTTCTTTAAATAACGCATTAACACGATAGTTTCAAAAAAGCATTGTTTTTTCATGCGACATAAGTTAACTAGCAACTGGCAATTTTGGGGAAAAAATAATAAGATATTGATCATCACATGCAGAATTTCTGCATAGTCAGTAGTCTATTGGCTTGTAAGCTTGTCAAATTTGTCAAGTTTTGTGAAGTTTTCATATTCTTTTTGCCTTTAAAACACCCAACACACTCGGTTACGATTCAAAACGTAACAGTGTCGCGTGTAATATCTATTCTATCGATCAAAAACAAAATAGAAATGAACCTAGCGATTCAGGGAAACTCTCAGAAATGCATTAGTGAAGCTTTTGGCAATAGATAAATCAGTAGTTTTCCTCATTTAATAACCCGTACAAGGCAAAAAGGGAACTGTTGAAACGGCTTTGCGTCCTGTTCGTCTTCTGAAAAAAACTTCTCCCAAAATGGACCGCATTATCGAAAGGGTATTCGACCAAAGATGCGTGCGTTTGCGCATCAGGAATGGAAAGAAAAAGTAAATTAGCGCTTGGATATCAACAACGAAGGCACAACGGTTCATTTTGCGGTGAGTTGTTTGAGCTGGGATGTCTCAACATTTAAAAAGTAGTGTTGCTTAGTGATGAATCCATATTCAATCTGTTCAATTCGGATGATATGCAGCGAGCTTGACCGTCCACTTGATCAGTAGACTAAATACGCAATATTGCAAAAAAAGACTGTTAAACGTGGCATGGAGGATATGTAATTGTATGGGGATGCCTTCTCTGGGCGAGCTATGGAACATTTTTTAATCGAATTCAGGAGATTCGGAACGGGAATAATGTACAGAAACATCATGGAAAGTGTGATACTTCCTCCATGCCGTTGCCCGCTCATGCCGTTGAATTAACAAATATCATCACGACAATGACCCGAAAGATAGTTGCAAAAAAATGCAAAAAAATGGATCCAAGATCACAAACATTGTAGTTCTATCGTGGCCATCTAACTCACCTAATTGAAACCCAATCGAACATTTTTGAGAAATTGTAATTCGCCGAATAAGAACGAATGTTTCTACTGAATTGTTTGAGACTCTTTCCAAGGCTTGGAGTGAAATTCCGAAGGAAACGATCAACAAATTGAGTGAATTTATGCCCAAAAGAAGTGTAGATGTAATTAAAAATAACGTATTTCGCAATGAAATACTGAAACAATCAGTAAATATGGGGGCTGATATCTTTCAGTTGCTTAACTTATGTCGCATAAAAAATCGATGCTTTTTTGAAACTATCGTGCTAATGCGTTATTTAAAGAAAAATTAATAACTAAAATCGTCCCGAAATATCGTAAATAGGTACCCTTTTCAGTAGCTGAGTTGGAAATTGTATAGTTTGGTTGAAAACGTAAAATTTTGAACACTTTTTCATACACCTTGACTCAGTTGCTTAACTTATGTCCGACACTGTACCTCCTTCTGCTGGCTAGGATTCTCTCTGATTCCTCCAGTACAGAGGGGGGGGGGGGGGGTACTCTCCATCCCCCCCCCCTCCCCTCTGAGAGCACGCACACGAGCGCACGACGGATGGAAGTCGCTGGAAGTTTATCAAACATTTTACCGGTCCGAACCGGTTCCATCGAAAGCTAAAACTCGATCCCCATTCGTTTGCCCATTTGCAGGGGAGAGAGAGAGAGAGAGAGAGAGCAAGAGAGCCTCTGCGTCATGCCCGAGAGCAGATGGTATTTTGTGCAATGTGTTGGTCCCGGCACTGGCTCCATGCTGGCAGCTGCGTCGCGTGCCCACCAGCAATTAGCCAGCAGTCTTGGTCAACCCCCTTCCTCCCTTCCTCCCTTCCTCCCTTGCACCCTCTCTCACCCTCACCCGAAAATCAGGCATTGGCGGACTTTGTTCTTAAATATTAAATCAATCCATCATCGGTGCGCGACCAGCGACCAGCGACCAGCGCACACACACACACACACACACACGCACACTCTTTTCACCCCTACCTATTTGGGGTTGGGGGGTGGCGCAGGAGGCAGGACAAAGAGAATACGAAAGTGCGTCGTCCGTTTGGTCCGCCGGCGATTGTCGTCCTTGTCCTGGTCCGAGGAGAATCCGGAAGTGGAACCTGCTCCAGCTTGCGTTGAGATCCTTCCGCATCCCCTCCATCCCTCCCTCCGCACCACCCCGCATGCTGGCGCAGTGAAGGCGCATAAATATTAAAGTCGATTACATATCCTTTTTTTTCGGGCAGTCAGGCAGGACCGGGGACCGGGAACCGGGGGGGGGCCTCAGGGGTTGTTCCATTTATTATGAATTCTTTTGCCACCCTCCACCCCTCCCTCCCTCCGCCGGTCCGCCGCCGGTCGTCGAAGTCGCCAATTCTCAGCTCATCATCTGAAAAATTACCACTCGTTTATGAAATTGTTGCCTTGCTGCTGCTGCCTCCTTTCTGAAGAGTGGTGGTGGTGGTGGTTTATGTCCACCGCATGGCCGTCGAGAGGCCGTCGAGGCAGGCAGGGCAGGGAACGATAATACGACCGCCGCCGCCGGGACAGAAGATGAACCCGCAAACGATGAGCGAACGGTTTTGTTGTTGGTGACCAACGCCACCGCCTCGCCTTGCCTCGCCTCGCCTGCCTACGATACATGAATGACGGTCCTCCCCGACGGCAAGATGTGTTTATTGGACCCCCCGGGGGGTTGCGGGATGAAGGGAAGAGCGGACCAGCAAGCAACTCATTTTCATCAAAATATTTATGACGACTAAAACTTCGGTCGCACCATTTTTTGCTGTCCTTCGGCTTCGCCCCCCTTCTGCTTCTGCTTCTTCTTCTTCATCTTCTTCTTCTTTTTCTTCTTCTTCGCTTTCTCTCACCACCACCACCTATACTACCCGTTTCCCCCCATGTTTGTCTTGTTGTGTGCTGCGTTGGCTGCGGGTATCCTTCTGCTCCAACGAGCGGCCCTGGAGCGTGTGTGTGTGTGTGTGCGTCTGTGTGTATGATGAGCTTCTTTGGTTTCTTCTTTTCATCGGAATGAAGACTTTTTTACGATCCCTTATTCGCCCCCCTCCTGCCATCTCTTTGGACCCACCCTGAGGAACAAGCTGACCGACGCATCAACCGTACGGTCATGTGTATGTGCGTGTGTGTATGATAGAGAGAGAGAGTGTTTTGAAGTTTTGATTTTATTGGCACCCAATACACCAACACTGCTGCTGCTGCTGCTGCTGCTGCTGCTGCTGCTGCTGCTGCTGTTCGTTAATTCTGCCCCCAAAAAAAATGGCTCCATTTGGAAGGAGAACACTTTCTTCTTCTCTTGGAAATTACATATTAAAAAACTACAAGCTTGCAAGAATATTTGCAAAACAAAAAAACAGCATGCAAAGGGTGCGCCACCATCAGCACACGTCCTTTATTTAAATGTTGAAGTACTTCGTCATTTTGGTCAGCAGCCGATTTTGGGACGGAAGCACCAGGTAGGTATATTGCATATGAAACCGCGTCTCCGTGTTCTTATCGCTATATCTGAGCCAAAATGGAACCTGGTAGAACCGGGTTCTCAATGTTTCTGCTGTTTTGTTCGTTCGGCACCTGTTCAATCAAAAACCGATGCGCAATAGTTCTCATTTCACGCTACAACCAATACTTTGTGTAATAAAATGGCAAGTTTCGTCCTTTAAAAACTGCAAAATGCGGACATCGTTCATTTTCTGCCTCTGGTTTTCAAAAATAGGCGACAGAATCGCATCAAATGCTTACCGCAGTTTACGGTTAGCATGTTCTTTATGAAACACAGTGCAAAGAGTGCTTTTAAAAAATTTAAAAATGGCGATTTTGATGTGACAAACGAAAATCGCGAAAAACCACCAAAAACGTTCGAAAACACCGAATTGCATGCCGTATTGGGCGAAAGGGTTATTAGCGAGATATACAAGCGACATTCTATCGATTTTGGAGCGTGAAATCTTAGCCTAAAGCGTCCGGAATATCGAAAATGATGAAACAGACCGATTTTTTTTGCCTATTGCCATTTCTTTTGAGATAATAACTATTGCCATTTCTTTGGAGAAGAAGAGTTTGTCTCCATTTTCGCAGAATAAAAGTTTTTCTTTGGCAAACGAAAAACAAAAAAGAACGACGGTTTCATATGCATACACCTGGAAAAAAAAACCTGAAACCTGGTTTCTGAAATGGTTTAAATGCGTCAAAATTGACCGTCAAACGTTGACCAACCTGGCAGTAGTCGCGGCGATCAGGGCAAAGATCAGGGAAGGGTGCACAAACACACACACACACACACACAGCTAGAAGAAGGATGGGAGCAACACGACCCACCCCTTCCTCATCCCTTCCCCTCTTCCCGTACCCATCGAAAGGGGACGGTTTGAATTCTTAATGCGCCTTGCGCGAAAACCAGTGAAGCCAACCTGACGCTGTGTGTGTGTGTGTGCGTGTGTCCTGTACTACTACTACTGGTGGTGGTGGTGGTGGTGGTTGTCACCGGTGCGCCCTGGGTCCGGTGACACGTCTCCACGATGGAAATAACCTAATCTGTCAACTCCGAAACGCGTCGCGAAAGGGTCCCCCCTCCCCGGCACAAAAACCACCCCTTCCACCCTCACCACCCTCTGACAGCGTCACAGTGCGCCGTTGCTAGCTAGCTGGCTCGGTGGCCGGGGATGGATGGATGTTGCATGATTTACTGCCACGCTGCTACCTGCCGCCGACTCCGACTGTTTGGGTTGCGTGTTGCTACCCCCGAGGAACAGGGGGTTTGGGGATGGAAGGGTGGGGTGCGGAGGTTAATTTAGTTCTGTCTTGG